>NC_137131.1:6265515-6795933 GCF_949319135.1 Squalius cephalus | reverse complement strand
GGCGGTGGGCTGAGCAATAAGCTGTGCTTTGGACACTAATACTTTACAATAAATAGTAAACATATGTATGTAGCCTCATAAACCATGTGGCTAAACACAAGAGGATATTAACATGCCAGCTGGATATTTCATGGGCATTTCAAATAACTGATCTAGTACATTCTGTTCTTTACATTTGGATAGACACTAATATCTACAATGTGTAAACCATTAAAAAATTGTCGCATTAAACTAAACACAACAGTTTTGCTGATGTTTCTGAGGCACAAAATCAACAAAAGGCTGTTTATATGACAGCGATGTACTAAAAACAGATATACATTTTTCCTTTGCAAAAAAGTCGCATGTAACCACGTCAATCGGAATGAAATGGTCAAATCCGATTGAAATTTTATTCGGATTGTAAGGGGTGGTTTAAACCTTTTATAATCCGTTCGATGGGACATGTAAACACTTGATCGGATTGAAAACCGAAACTGGAAAGTTCTACGCATGTGCAATAACGTAGAAATAGCGTAATGACGTATGACGCACTGAACAAGCTGTTGTTGTTGAATATAGTATTATATATGACTGTTGTGTTAATCTAATATTCTCCTTCTACTCATTATATGTAAAGTAGTGCAAGACAACACTAGCCGCGTTTAGCTAGTGCGTGCCAGGTCGCGTTTCCACTATCACTTCCGGGGCTTGATCGGGTCTCGTCTGGGCTTCCTCGGGGCCAACGGCCAGGGTTTTGAGGAGTGGTTACGAACAGAGGCGGGGTTTACCTGAGTCAGGAGACGGCAGCGCCGGATGATTCTGTCAGCATTAAAGACTTTTAAAATAATTTACCTCAAAACTCACTTTCATGTTTGAATGCCTTCTGTTTGTGATCCGATGTCAAACTAAAATTAAAAATGACAAACAAAAACTAATAATTACTAACAAACTAAAATCAAAATGAAAATATGAACATAAAAGTTAATACTAAATATTAATGAATACTAAAATAACACTGTTCAAGCGCACTTAATGCATTTACCTACAGTAATCTGACATTTAAACGACTTCATTCTGTTCTAAATGATTTGCCCAAATTACTAAATTCTGCCATACAAATCTACCAATGACTGTACTTTTATTGAAAGTCACATCTATAAATAAACTTGACATTAAAAATGTCTTTCTAGGACAAAGTTTTGCCATTTCTTCATAAGCAAGAGCTGTGCGGTGGAATCGTGTGCCTGAGTATTGAACTTGGTTACCTCTGATTCCATCAATTCCTGAGGATTCATAAAGATTTCTACGTCCCTAAAGTTACAGTATATAAATAAGAGCATGCATCAGGGTCCATTCAAACATAATACATTTAAGTTAACTGTGTATTTGCTGCTCCCCTAGCATCACCAAATGAAATTGAAGTTTCCCAAAAAATCCATTAGAAACAGACAGTCTGCTCCTAAACTCGCACCACTGGACGAACCAATAATGCTGTGAACGTTACAATTGCAAAAGTCGAGTTCGGAAAGTAAAAATCCCAAATGTAAAGTTGTTATTCACCTTGCAGCTGGTTTGGTTAATCAAAGACTTTTCAAAGATCCCTGTGGGAAAAATACTTAAAGAACCAAGCAAGCTGAAAAAGGCTTACTTATGCTATCTCAGCATAATATACAGAGACAACCACTACTTCAACACACTTCAGCTTTAAGTGCAAACATTGTACAAATACCATGTACAGATGCACATAGAAATCTCATAGAGGTAGCACATCAATACTGCGCCTAACATTTTTGCTGTTTATCTGCAAGGCAGCAGGGGGTGGCTATGCCCCTGAGATTTGTGGCCACACTCTGTTGAGCAAAGACGACACACACGTAGTTGGCATACACAGAGTACTGGGTGAAGCTCTAATGCGTCTGTGTCCTCCCTCTCTCTAAATCAATCCAGAACAAATATCTGATTCCATCAGATTAACAGCTTCAGTTTCGACAATTGCCACGGCGTGCCTTGGGGAGACCGAATTCACGCTTTGTGCGCCAATATCCGTGTTGCTACAACTGTGCCAATTCTATATGTCAAGCTTATTTGGTGGCATTAAAGGACACCCATGGAAGAGAAACCGGGAAAACAGGCATGGAAAGAGAAGGGATAGAGGTCAATGATGAAAAAAAAATCACCCTCTCCATTTGAGTGACTTCATCACGACAAGACGCACAAAGTTGGCTCCAAACCCAGCTGGGACTGATAACAACTCCCTTCAGTATTACAGAGACAATCAATAACCTCGTCTGAGCATGCATAATTATTACGGCAGGGGACTAGAAGAAACACACAAGACAAAGAAGCGTCCTACAGGCAATGGAGCGGGCACCATGCAGTCAAATGATTGGTTTTCTCGGCATCCCTGTGTATTCTACTGATCAACCAGGAACAACCAGGGGTGTCGGCACTGAATAAAAAAGCCATGAAGGTATAGCAACACGGTCTGTATACTGCTATAAACACTAAATGCACACTATTAGTGATTTCAAAAGTACTGAAAGACTGAATGACTAGCAAGTGACTTTTCAAACGCTGCGTTCTGTGAAAGGACTTCTTAATCAATACATTACTGACAAGATATCAATGTAAACAGTCACATCTTAAGTGAATCTCAATAGAAGTGGCAAAAATGTGATATGTCACAACAGATCTGACAGACACACTCACACTGTGAGAGCTAACCTGTTGTCTGCTATGCCATTCATAATAAAAGCAATCTTCACAAGATAAAGAGAAAAACGCTCACCAGCTTTAATAAAGCCGTACCATTACATACTTGAAAAGCACTCTTTATAACGTGATTCTTTGTTTTCTAACTCACTGTTTACTTTTTTTTTCTGTCATTTCTGAAGTTAGGTTTACATAATTGAAAATATACTCAAAGGCTGCACTGCCATGCAAAGGCAAAAGACCGTAACGTCGTTTTTGGTCAAATGAGTTATTGATATTTTTGGCACATTCAATACCTCCTTTATCATGTGGACAAGTATCTTGAGTCAATTCCATTGTTTTTGTGAGAAAATAATGGGTTGTCTTAACAGTAACTTCCAAAAGCCCATGAGAAGCCAAGGCAGAACACCGTAACACCAGTTACCGCTCATTGACTTTGTTTTGGAACGCTCATATTGAGTTACGGTACTCTGTCTTTGTTTAGCCGTGCGTCAATATGAAGTTACTGTACCGGTGTTCTATCAAATAATGCTGCCCATCAGATTGTACGTTGTTCTGCCCTTGTTTTACTCTCCATTAAAATTTTAATTATGGTGTAGCCTGTGTACTTTGTACAGCTGCCATGTAACTTCTGATGTAATAAAATACAAGAAAAACCCACACACTATCTGTACTTGCAAAAATATTTAAATATCGGTCCCATGAAACAATAAATAATTGTAATTTATTTATTGTAACAATAAATAATTTTTTATAATGTATTATGTTATATTTTACATTTTTGCAAGTACATTGTTTTTTGTTTTTAAATAAATCTCTTAGCCTTTCTATCGCACCTATCTATTACCCACAGGAGTGCAAGGTTAATTGTTCATTGATTGCATTATTTCATTTAAAACATCAATATTTAACAACCCATATTTTTAGGTAATTAAATAATGAAATGCAGTGTTGATGATTGCATTTTCTTGAGAACTTGAAAACAATAATCTTTGTTTTACTTACACACACACACACATATGCATGCATGCATATCCACCCCTACATACTGTACACACTATACTTACATAATACACATCTCAAAACACAGATTTTCTCAAAAAAGGACTGCTTCTACAATGCTGGCTCTTAATTAGAAAAGAGATGCTTCTAGATAAATTACATAAGTGATGCAATTAGAGATTAATTTAATTTCCATCCTCATAACAGAACTAAGTCACTTGAACAGAACACAAATGACATTTTAATAATGTCTGTGTTTTAAATTCATTCAATTTAATTGAACAGGTTCTGAAATTAGTCACAGAACCACAACAACATAAGTGGTTTAAAAAGCAAAGCTTGCAGTATTAGTTTTAGCAATTTAGAAGCAATTGTACGGCAAACACAAAGACAGACAGAAAGGTAAAGAGACAGCACCAAGCTGTGTGTTTGGTTGGACTCCAACACAAACAAATGATACAGACACTTGCTAATCCAGCATGTCACTGTAGTTAATGAAGTTGTGCAGCTGTAGTGCTGAGGATGCCAGTTTTGGATCTGTAATTTGCATCCCTTCAGAGTTATTTCTCCCCAATAACATCTTCCATGGAGCGAAGGATTTTTCACACATTGTTTCACGCAATTTGATTTAACATCAAACCATATTAAGCCAGTAGAACAGAGACAAAATATTGACCATGAACTTGTAAATTGTCATTTTATCGAACAATTGCTAGGCAAACTTATCTCTTTCCTCTCTGATGTCTTTGAAAGATGTTATCGGCTTCATGACAAAAGTGCCACCCAAAAAAGTGTCATTATCAGGGAAAATCTATTTGACCAAACCACAGCCTAATCATTATTATGCATGAAAAATTTGGCCTGCAGCCACCCTGTAGCCCAAGACTGGTTGCCAACTGAAGCTAAGCAGGTCAGTACCTGGATGGGAGACCTCCTGAGAAAACCAGGTTGCTGCTGGAAGAGGTGTTAGTGAGGCCAGTAGAGGGCGCTCACCCTGTGGTCTGTGTGGGTCCTAACGCCCCAGTGTAGTGACGGGGACACTGTACTGTCAAAGAGCACCGTCCTTCGGATGAGACGTTAAACCAAGGTCCTGACTCTCTGTGGTCACAAAAAATCCCAGGATGTCTTTCGAAAGAGTAGGGGCCTTAGTTCACTCAAAAATTTTAATTTTGTCATCATATACAAACCCCCATGTTGTTCCAAACTTTCTTTCTTCGGTGGAACTCAAAAGGAATATGTTATACAAAAGTTATTCACTGAAAAACTGAATCAGTTTGATTCATGATCAATGGATCAGGTGATTCAGATTCAAGAACAAATACAGACTGGTTTTGTGAACGGAATCACCTGATTCATTGAAAAGATCAGACTCAAAAGAATGATTCATTAATGAATCGGACATCGCTACTTTTCTCATGAATGTGAAAATGAAAATGAAAATGAAATGAAAGCAATGGTAGATGTCATGATTTTCATTGGATAACAACAATTTACATATCAACCTAGACTTTTTTTTTTTTTGGTCAAGTTATAACTTTTGAGCCCCAGTCCATCTCAATTGTTTTTGTTTTTTTTGTTTTTTTTTTATAAAACTGCACTCTATGATGATCAGCTCAAAATGCTGGCGAAATGGACTTGTAAAAAAAGCATGCCACGTCAACCATACATCACACACATCTTACCAAGCTATGGCTAATTACATCCAGGTTCCTTGAGTGCTTGCTGACCATCTGTGAGGTATGACTGAGCTAGAATGCATTGGTTTTATTAGTGAAAAAGAGAGATAGACGGATGACGCTGGAAAAGTCCAGAGGCATTACTGTGTTTGATGGGACGCAAGCGGCACCACATGCACGTCTGAAATCCAGAGCTTAAAGAGGATTTATTCCGACTTAGAGACATTCATAGAGACAAGACAGCGCCTCTAGTAACCCTCTCAAATACACACGCACAGATGTACAGGGGACGGAGATAGAAAATAAGCATTTGTATTTAGGCTATTATGACTATTTCCTCACCAGGTGCAACATGGAGTTGACGGGTGTTAGTGTTACGACTAAACTAAACTGACAAAGGTGGACTTCAACAAACAGACACGCATGCAAACGCAGCAAAGGCCCTGGGGTTTGATGCGAGAGAGTGATTAAATTGGGTTTTATGCATGTGTGAGGAACACAGGTGCTATTTTTCACCAACAGAAGGGGTGAGGAAGCCTAGATGAAAAGAATGATAAGTTTAGAGTTCAAGGATAAAGCAGGAAAATGGATTTACACTTTTGCAGTATTATCAATAAACATGCAAGAACAGGTGCTGGTTCACACATTATGATCTATCACTTATGCCGTACGGCACGCACACGTGTGTGTGTGTGTGTGTGTGTGTGTGTGTGTGTGTGCGTGCATTTGCATGAACATACACAGGTAAAAGGAACGGTATTCTGTAGAGAGTAGCGCTGGCAAGCCTGTCAGGCATTCATAATGCAAAAGGCTAAAAATACATCAGAGGTTCACCCACACACACACACACACACACACAGCATCTGGAATTCTCCTCATCCTACGATCAGAGCTAACGGAGAAAACCTGAGCTAACAACGAGCATTTTTTTGGCAGCATACAAACTAGGGTTGTGCAGTATCAAGAATTTGCCGAGGTTCGATATTAGAATTTTACATATTTCAGGACCTCATCCGGATAACAATGCACTGTTATCCAACACAGTTCAAACTGCGTGACGTGAAGCGTAAAAGTTGACATTCATTAAATATGTTTAGCAAATGTACTGTTTCATTCTGTAATGTAAATGAAAGTCATTTCATTTGCACTCTATGGTGGATTTTAATTATCATCAAAGCTCAACAAGTATGAAACATCATATTTCTGTACAAACAATAATTAGAAAGCCATCAGATGACAGCTACAAAGTCAGTGTGGGGAAAATTTTATTTAATTATTAAAGATTTGTTTGCATTTTCTGTGCATTTTGAATTTAAATTCAACAACAAATCTACATCTTACATTAAATTAGTAATTAATTGGTCAAAAGTGACATTTACAAAAGATTTATATTTTTAAAAAAAAACTGTTCTTTTGAACTTTCTTTTCATTAGATTAAAGAATCCTAAAAAAAAAATGTATTACTGTTTACAACATTGATAATAATGAGAAATGTTTCTTAAAGAGATAGTTCCCCCAAAAAGGAAAATTCTGTCAGTAATCACTCACCCTCATGTTGTTCCAATCTTCAGAACACAAATTAAGATATTTTTGATCAAATCTGAGAGCTGGATAACTCCTTCATAGGCTTCTAAGGGATCGAAACTTGCCGGCCCAGAAAAGTTAGTAAAGACATCGTTAAAATAGTCCAAGTGACTACAGTGGTCAAGTGGTCAACAAGTTTATCAAGCAACGAGAATACCTTTTGTGCACAAAAAACAACAAAAATAATGACTTTTATTCAACTATTCATTTTCATCTGTGTGGGCCTGAATGAATTCACGTAGTGTAACAGTGCAGCGCGTCTGGGTTGTACGTCAGAACGGCGGCTCACTATTGGCCGACGCTGGTCATGTGTGTGATGCGTGTGACGTACAACACAAAAGCGCTGCGCTGAATTCATAGTGAATTCGTAGTTAGTTGAATAAAGTCGTTATTTTTGTTGTTTTTTGCGCACAAAAAGTATTCTCGTCGCTTGATAAACTTGTGGTTGAGCCACTGTAGTCACTTGGACTATTTTAACGATGTCTTTTCTAACTTTTCTGGACCCGCAAGTTTCGATCCCATAGAAGCCTATGGAGGAGTGAGCCAGCTCTCAGATTTCATCAAAAATATCTTAATTTGTTCCGAAGATGAACGAAAGTCTTACGGGGTTGGAACAACATGAGGGTGAGTGATTACTGACAGAATTTTCATTTTTGGGTGAACTAACCCTTTAAGCTTCAAATCGGCATATTAGAATGATTTCTGAAGGATCATGTGACACTGAAGATGAGTTATGATGCTGAAAATTCAGCTTTAACATCACTGGAATTGAATACATTTTGAAATATATTAAAATAGAAAACAGTTATTTGAAATGGAAATAATATTTCACAGTATTGGTTTTTTTTTTGTATTATTATTATTACCATTTTTATTCAGATATACCACCTCAGCCTTGGTGAGCATAAGAGACTTTTTTCAAAGACATTAAAAAATATTACCCGCCCCAAACTTTTAAATGGCAATGTAATTGAATATAAAGTAATTCAAATATATAAATAAATGAATAAACACGCACAAGCACATCATGAAAAGTCTAAATACCGGTGATACCGGTATTACTGGTGTTATCACAGGCCGAGTAACCGGTGGGAAAATTTCCCTGACCGTCACATCCCTAATTGATACTGAGGTCCCAGATGCAGATATCGTACCAGAGACCAAATTTTAGTATTGATCAAATCGTAACACAATCTCATTCTCCTAAACGTTCCATCACAACATTAAAACCTAGCTATTTAAATCAAATTAAACACTCAGCCAGTCCAATAAATGAGCCTGAATAACTGACTTTTGTTCAATGGCATGGCTAATTAATTAATTACCATTCAATTGCTACATAAAACCATGCTTAAACACTGTTAATCACACGACTAAATGTGTTCAGAATGAGTAAACGAGTCAGTTTGATTACTATGCTCCAGGCTAGAAACTGCTTCCCGCAACGCCCACAGCCATCAAACTTCAGCAGTAAACAACTATTCCAGTTCAGACGTCAACATCTTATGCTGCTTTGCTCCTATTCCATCATTTGTATGTGGGAAAGAAAGCAACATCAACACTATACGTAACGCTTGTCAGCCGCCAGATGCCAAGCCGACGGAAACTGTGGCGCTAACATAAAGTGCTGACGATGATTGGGCCGCTAATACGGGCAAAACACAAGTAAATGGGACCACCGCAGGCAGCTTAAGAATTTTTCCGGCTTGTTAATGTGTTGCATCCACTTCACTGACCATCATGGATGAGTCATTTGCAACAAATAGCTGTCTCACCAGCAGGCCACGATACCTCAAGTCACAGTGAGACATTTGCATCCTTTTCCGTTTTATAGCAGCTGGTTTCTATCCGGGCTCCCAGGAGCACATGTTGGATTGAAACAGTGCTTTACTGTCGATATGCGCAAACAAATCGATACGATTCTAAGGAACTCCGCAGGGTGGACAAGTGAGAAACTAGATATTCAAGCAGTTTGTTTTCTATTTCCATGCAAGTGAGCTTCAATATATTGCTTGAAAAGCAAGTAAACATTCTTGCACAAATTTACCATAGTTTCCATCAAAATGCCATGCTTAATGTAATCGTTTCTACCGTAATGACACACACACACACATATATATATATTTATAGAGAGAGAGAGAGAGAGAGAGAGAGAGCGAGAGAGAGTCGTTTGTGCTTCAGACAATGACTGATACCCCAAATCATGTGCTTTTGTTTTAAGCAATTTTTCTTATATGATATTCACCTTGTAGATGATAAAACTAAGAAAATCCCACAGACTTACATTGAAGGAGGAGCCTGAGTCATATTTAGAGACCAGAATATCAATATTGACTGCTTATTTGACAGCAGAAGTGGCAAATACCAAAGCTATCACAGTTTTACTGTACTGGGAGCAGCAACAGCAACAACAGCAGCAGCACTACGGCATTTTGGTTACTATTTACTATGGTTAGCAAATAATAAAAATGTTCTACTTCAATACAAAAAAAATATTGTCAACAACCGCAGCTGTCATGGCTATTTCTATTTCGGTAACACTTAAGACACGATGTGTGTGTGTGTACGCGTTTAATACACATCATGCTGAACTTTGCCTTTAGCATGGGAAAGAATGAGAGCAATGTGGAGCAGAAAAAAGAAGAGCGTGCTCAAAAGAGTCAAATCTGCACTCAAAGAGATGCGATCATAAGTGAGGTGAAATCTACAGTAGAGCTTTGGCAAATGTCAATGTGGAAGACTGAAACACTTCAAACATGGGTTTATGCCTGACTGCTATTCCAACATTAATAGGAGGTAAGAGAAGGGCAAAAACGTTGTAAAAGTTCAACTTTCTAAACAGTACTTTTTTTGCCCTACCTACTGCTGAAATCGAAATGCGTGCCTCTTAATACGAGCTGTGTTATAGTGGAAGAAACACCTAAAAATACCTGCTAAAAAAACTAGTGTACAAACGTGATTATTTTCTTGTTGACAGACAATAGTATTCTGTCGGTTTACACAGTTGTACCACAACAAAGCCAAAACTCAAATGTTTTACATTTTCTACAGAATTTGCTCTGCCATCTCATTGTCTCTGGGTTTATGTAACTGAAAACACCCACAAAACACACACATCCAGAAACAGGCCAAGCCAGTTTTCCTTAGCAGGTCACATACATTCGTGCACAGAGGTATGCAAAGCCAGTTGGCCTTGTAATATAACAAGTTATTCTCTTACTCTAAGAAATGTCTCAATGTGTATTCATAGTCAACCTATATACATATCTTACATATATATCTATACATATATTATGAGGTCATGTTTGGAATGAAATGCTAGAATTTTGCATTCTGCAAACAGCTTTAAAAAAAGCATGTGAAACATGCATTATGGAAAGTTTTAATTCAAGAGTGACATTACCTCATTAAGCTGCATGTTAAATTCAGCAAGTGACATAAATACATTCATTTTGCATTTCATTCCACTTTTGTATTAAAATGTCTTAGCAGTCAAATCAAAGGACATGTTAAAATGCAAGGTCAAGTCAAACACACTGCATTACAGCATACCATGGTTTTCACAGTGTGACCTATTGCAGTGGTTCTCAACTTGCATGGGGACCATAGTATAACTTAAAATGATTAAAAAATATATTTTAATATTAATAAAATCTAACTTTGAAAAAAAAAGACCCCCTCAATAACTATTGTAATTGAAGAAAATACAGAATATTCTGGAATCAGAATCGTGGTTAACTGTATACATACTAAATATAGTCTGAAATAGTATGAGTAGTATGGTAGTGTGCTTTTCCGAACACAGAGAGAAAATATGTTTGTGCAAGAGCCACACAAGAAACTGGTGCATTTAAAGCTATTTATATGCATATTCACAAAGACACACTAGGGAACTCTGGGTAGTGCAGATTATTCTGTTTTATTAGTATTTAAGTGTATAAGTAAATTCTATACCACATATACTGACATGAATGCTGATATGAAATGCAACATTTATTTTGCATCACATCATCAAGGTTCCTATTAATATCCAGCCATATATACATGCACAAACAATTTGGTATCACTCCACACACACACACACACACACACACACACACACACACACACACACACTCATTATGAGTATCATGAAAAGAGACTCACATCTTTTCAGCACTACTGGCCTCTGACTCACCCAAAGGGGACGTAACCCATAGCAACACCCACAATGTGGAGACCGCTTGACTCTGAGAAGGATGTGCTGAGCTTTTCATATGATAACACACATGCATACATGAGAGGGGTTTAGAAATCCTGTATATCTAAAATAAAAGCAGTGACGTTTCGAATCACTTTGAAAGAAATGCAGAGAGAGAGAGAGAGTGAGAGAGAGAGCTCCTGGAGCAGAAAGCTCGGCTGCCTCTGTGGTCTGCCACTTTAAATCAGATGGCAGCGTCTGATGGCTCAATGTGAATGCTGCCCAATAATAGAAACAGTTTGGCGAGAAATACAGAGGAAAGAGGGCAAGGGAGAGATAGAGCGGGGAAACGAGGGAATAGCAAGGACAAGCCAGACCTCCGTCTGAAAGCCACTGGCCTCAGGGTCTATCATTCTCTCTTCTGCTCTCTTTCTGGTTTAGAGAGTTGAAAGGTGCAGGAAAACACTATATTCTCCCACCCCAAGAATGAAGTAAGCTGCCGGGGGCCTGTTTAGATCAAATGTGATCTTTAAAAGCTGCTTTGAGTCAAAGTATGGCTAAATTTTGTTGCAGCCCCGTAATAACTGTGGAGAGTCAAATGAAGAGGCGGGCTCTAATGACATAGGAAGAAACCTGAAACAACAATCGGATATGTGAATCAATCACAATGAGATCTGAACATTGGGACTCTGGTCTCACATCACCTGGTGCTCAGGTCTAATCTAATTACATCAAGCCACCAAGAGAAACTCCATCATTTCCATCAGTTAGATTGCCACCACAACATTTTAAGAGACATTCAAGCAGTTTGTCTTGGTTTAGTATACATTATGTTGGCATACTGGTCCATCAAACAGCAGGTTTAAGAGGAGGAGGAGGACATGGATATTATTCATGTGGACATACAATACAATGCAGTGGGTCCAAAAAGCATTTGGATGCTTAATGGCATCGTCATGGCATTAGAGACAAAATTTCAAACCAAGTAGCATCCGTCTACATTGTGAACCATATTTATTATCTATAATTGTATGCTTGTGCAATATATATTTTTATATAAATCCCCCTGGGTTTAAAACATTATCTAATGCATGACATTTATACATTTTCAAAGTGTGATGTCCAAATGCTTCTCTTAGGTCAATATGTGTACATATGCAGATAAGAACTGGCATTTACATATATAAAGGCAGTAGAGATCTCTTCAACGTGCCACCCATTTTTAAACATATGCTGACAAAAACAGATTTGTGTGTTTTAATTTAAAGGTTATGTTTAAAGCTGCAGTCCGTAGTTTTTCCTCTTTGTCGCCATCTCTGTTTGAAATCTGCAATTGCAGTTATTCGCGGAATTATCAACTTTGCGTGGGTTGTGCCTCGGCACGGCACAGCGCGGATGAATCCAATGTTTTGAGGAGAATGTGCGGCTGTCAGTCGCCGCGCCGGTGTGGATACTGGCATTCGCAATAACAGATTCCACTTTTTGGAAGTATGACCAACATAAGAATATTCACCGGAAAATGTAATCTGAACAAGTAAGTAACATCCACTTTTGTTCTGACCAACTAAGGGGAAAAAAGCATTGCAGTAAATCGCGCTGAATAAATCTTAACGAACGCTTATCATATCACGTCAAACCATGCAAATTATACTTTGTTCTCAAATTGTTAATGTTAACAACATCAGCATTGCGTGACTACATTTAATGCCCTTCAGATTTTATCCTTGTTTTTGCATGAGCCCGGTTGCAGTCTCTTTTTTTCTGTAGCCACTCCGAAAATCCGAAGTCTTTTGCGTTTTACAACGAGTGAGTCTCCAGTTGTCACTGGTGATTGCCGTTTGAACCTTTCTGGATCCGCCATCAAATTGATGTTTATATCAAGTGCTGTGATCAGCTATAAATCTCCACCTCCAACATCCTCACACGCAACATAGCCTACTAGCCGACACTCCTCCTTTATGTGTACAGATGTGACGTAATGGCGCAAAGACATGCTCGAATTTCCCGCGGAAATCCACCAGTCCCACTGGAATTAAAAACATTATGACAAGCATACCGTTTTGAATCGAGCTAAGGCAAGCAGATAGTTTTGAACACTGGCTGGTTATGTATTTGCTCAAAAATTTATTTTGGATAATTTTTAACCCAAAAAAAGTTACGGACTGCAGCTTTAATGATGCAATTCCCTTTATGAGGATCTTAAACCATCCTTAACAAGTGTTAATTGCCAAATACTCAATACAATTTTAGCTACAAATGGCTCCATCGCTGATGGGCAACATTCAGGGTCGAAATCTTATTAAAGTTCACATTTGCATCATCACCTTTTGCAAAAAATCTGGTAGTGTATATAATGGAAATACTTAGAGTTAGGGATTAGAACCCACTAAAAACCACTTACCCTGAACGTTAGTACATCACGAGTCGTTTGTGCTTCAGACAATGACTGATACCCCAAATCATGTTCTTTTGTTTTAAGCAATTTTTCTTATATGATATTCACCTTGTAGATGATAAAACTAAGAAAATCCCACAGACTTACATTGGAGGAGGCCAGAGACCAGAATATCAATACTGACTGCTTATTTGACAGCAGAAGTGGCAAATACCAAGCTATCACAGTTTTACTGTACTGGGAGCAGCAACAACAACAACAACAGCAGCAGCACTACGACATTTTGGTTAACTATGGTTAGCAAATAATAAAAATGTTCTACTTCCATACCAAAAAATGTTGTCTACAACCGCAGCTGTCATGGCTATTTCAATATTGAATATTTCAATATTTGGGTGTACTACACCTATAAACATCTGGTGAAAGTTTAAAACGCACCTCCAGCAGAGGGAAGTGAAGGTTTATTCAGTCTGGTATTCAGTATTCAGTGAGGTTTCTATGGAAAAGATTGTTTAAAAAAATGAAGTATGTGATTAGCAACAAATGCTTGTGTCATTGCTCATGCCTCATTCGGGTCAGACCGGTTTTAAGTGAATGACGGACAGCAGACATACTTGAGGAGTGTGTGAAACAAACAGCGACTCTGAAACTCTGAGTGTAAAACTTTCCTGTCCTGTCTGAATTCCACAAATCAATTTTGGTCCTTACAAAGAGGCAACAAATTAAACTTGAAGAACCTTTTATAATTAGTCTGGTTTCAGATTCATCTGACTCCGATCTATAGCACATTTCTTTGGGGGAGTTTACATAAGATGTGTTCTTGCATTCAAAAACAGCACAATGGAATGAAACATTACAAAAATGTGGACTATTATTAACTTCACACGCTGTTTTTAAATGGAATGCTCATGGCGGGATACTCAAAAATCATGAAACACAATGCAACTAGCGTCACCTAAAGGAACAATAACATTAGTTTCAAAAACTGCATATTATATGCAGGTTCATAACATTAGAAGCCAAAAAAAGTGTTTTAGCATCTAAGGAACATCCATTAATGGTTTATGGATGGCATAACCCTGTCATCCACAAACTAAATTAAATATTAAGATCCATATAAAACAACAATGTGATGCATCATTAATCACACATGAGGGCAATTTCTGCTGAGCTCCATAATTGTTTGGGACGACATTAAGGACGTTTTGATTGAATGTGCACCGATGGTGTAGACCTCTGGTGCAGTCAGCCGTGTCTACGAGGAAACAGGGTCTCTGAAAACACACACACACACACAAACTCCTACACAAACCCTGTTAGCCTCAGAGAACAAGTCCAGATACTCGACAGCACATGATGCAACATCCAACAACATCAATTTTTCAGTGGAAAATAAAAAAATATTTCTGGCTAAGCTGCATACTAATCAACTTAAACAGTATTTTTCTTACTTTCTAATAGTGAAATCTTTATACATCCATTTACCAATCCAAAACAAAGCTTAAATGCTCAAATGCTTAAAGCCCACTTCCAAGTCAATATGCCTCAAGTACACTTTCATGTAACTGTATGACTCTTTTGCACATTTTATCACCCATCAGGTAAAAATGATATGCCCAATTGCTTAGAAAACTAAAAGCACACATCAGCAAACACCATATCATTATTATTAATAATATTATTATTATTTAACTAGTATAAGTCAGAAGCACAAATGAAGTGAGATGAGTTGCATGGTAAAATTAAATTCTTAGGGTAAGTAGTAAGTACAAAAAAATAGTACTAATTAATTCAAAGTTGAATGAATGAATGAATGAACGAATTAACAAATAAATAAATAAATAATCCAGGTATAGACCCTTTTCACAGTTTCGGGTTTCTCAGAAGTGGAAGTCGTCATAGTTGGGTAAAAGTCCATCGCGGTGAATGAGAGAATACATTAAATATATTTTTTTGTTCTCATTTGCTCAAACAGCAAAAAAAACTACTTTCAAAAAGAGGAAAAAAATAGAGAGAGATTGATAACGGCAGTCAGAAGAGAGAAAGCTGTGAACTTTACCGTCACTCCGATAGCCACCGTATTAGAAACACCCTCACAACAGTGTTAACTAGTTGTTGTTTTTTTGATGCAAAGGTAATATAATACTAAGTATAGTGTTATAAATATATATACATATTTAACAAAAATGAAAATATAAAAAACGTTGCAAGATTTATGATGCTGATGACCTTTAAAACGCGTCATCACGGTCTGTGAAAAGGGTCTTAAGCAGATTAAAGAAGAGTACAGAGATATATGATGCCATCTGTTCACAGCATAAATGTTAAGAAGTCAAGTCCTTGGTTATAGATCAATCTGTAGCTATAATTATTTGTTTACCTTTGTTGAAAATAGAAAATTACATTACATGGTATCCCTGAGGGTCCCATCACTCTGTGTCGCACTTATCCTACCACTTAGTCTATCCATCCTACACTGGCATGCCATTTTTGACCCATGTATGTCCAGCTCTTAATATTTATGACCTGCTACCCTTCCACGTCAGCCCTGTTATCAGTCTCTGTCATGTTTAGGGACACAGCCGCTCTGGATTACTGCAAGCAAGCAGAAAGCAATGTCCCCATGAGGACGTCTGCGAGGGGGGTTACATAATACTCCGTAATCCCCATATACTGCGTACGTGTATGTGTGTGCTAGAGAAAGAGTGAAAAGAGTGTGTTTGACAGCGACACAGAGAAAAAGCGTATGTCAGGGGGTCATAAAACTCTTCATACCCGACAATGTGTCTCCTTGCCCCACAGTAAGGCCACTGGCATAATTTTAATGTTAAAATACTTTCTATTATTATCACTGTGTAGAGTGCAGAGATACCATTGAGTACTAAGATATTCATAGGTTTATACCCAACAAGCAAAAAAACTTTTTCCCAACATTGCATTTTGGTTACATCATAGTGTAAAATGGTGTAGAAAACAAACCTATGCTCAAGATACTGTTTACTAATTATGAATCCAAAAAAATCAAGAACAAACTGACAATTTAACGCTTTATTTTAGTTGTAGATTTTTTTAACCAAAATGAAACATTAGGGATTAGGGATAACCTCAAAATATCCATGTTATAACATTTCGTCAACATTATGAAAATACATATTTATTATGACATCTAATCGCAATAATGAAGAAGGGTAATAATATCACAAACAACTGACAAAAAAAACAGTTGTGCTAGCTGGATCTGTGGCACATTGCTCAATTTGTTTGTCAACTAATCAGGCAAGTTTACAGCAGGAACACTTTTTTTTTTTCCTGAAAAATAGCAGACACAGACAGGGCTGGAAGGAAGGCACGTTTGAGAAACAATTATTTTTGCAATTTTAATTGGTGCCACACTTTAATATCAAATCACACTCATAAGCACATTAATTTTGCTGCTGTGATTAATCTTAGCATGTGTGGTTTGACACCGACTCTCCCGAATGCTATCCGAGTATGCGTTCATTTTACAATACATTGTGGGTAGACAGAGAACGTATCATCCTCCACTATGTCATTATTATTTACATACATAGACGTCAGCACAGACTTGCCCTTGCCAGCATGACCAACTGTTCAGACAGCCAACTGTTGTTCAGCTCTTGTAGTGTGCATGCAGCAGGGCTCTGTGGGAAAGAAATGTTACGCAAACAGGACCGAGCTGGCATTGTGCCTGTTCCTGTGTTAACCACAACAAGCAACAAACTGATTCTAGGGTTTGATCTTAATCAGTTTTTGGTATTTGTGGAGATGTCCAAAGGCTACCAACAGATTACAATAATTCAGTCATTTGTGTATGTGATCATTTAAAAAATTGAATTTACCTCTGTATATTTTCTTTCCCCATTTTTTCAGATTCCATTTGAAGGAAAAGAAACAAAATAATAAGTACTACAATACGTTTTGCAGCTAGCAGCAGTATACTGTTAGTTGTTTGCATTAAATTAATGAAACGTTAAAGCTGTCTAAAATTAACACATTAAAAGGCAGCCCTAATTTTTTTATGATATGTTTATGGGTAAACAACAGAAATACCATATAAATGCTTTCTGTATGTGGCGCATGTCTATAGCACATGCCATGTCCAGCCTTTCGTTTAGGGATTAGAGCAAAACAAATAAACTAAACACTTAGTCCACTCTTCCCCTATCGATTACTCAATCATGCCTCACTTCCCTCATTAGAGCTTCCTTTTACCTCTCAGTCACTCCATTTGCCTTCTCAAGGGTGCGTGTCACATTTCTTAAATGCATTTTCCTAGCAAGCTTTTTTTTTTGCATGTCTTCCTTTCTTTTCTTTTCTTTCTCATGATTATGTGGCGTGTGGCCCAACAATGGTAGACGTGAGGAGTGTCAGAAATCTCTCAGATTTCATTTAAAATATCTTTATTTGTGTTTCGAAGATGAACGAAAGTCTTAAGAGTTTGGAACAACATTAGGGTGAGTAAATGATGAAATGTTTTTTCCTTTTTGGGTGAAATAACCCTTTAATTTCAATAATAAATAAAATTAAATATAATTTTTAGATGAAAAACTTAAACATAAAATCTTGATTAAAAAATTAGAACTAATAAAAATGACAAAAGCTTATAAAAATGACAAAAATGTAAACTAAAATGAGTTTAATGAAAACAAAAAATATATAATATAAATATATATATATATATATATATATATATATATATATATATAATTAGCTTTTTTTTTTCATATGTATATATATATATATATATATATATATATATATATATACACACACACACACACACACTAAAGTAAAATTGAGGAGAACTAAATTCAGTTAACTGAATGTCCAAGCTGCTCTTTATACAATGAATGTGAATGGTGAGCACATTCAATGTATGGGAAAAAAGCAGCTTAGATATTCTTCCTGTGTGTTCAACACAAGAAATAAATGAACGGCAATAGCATTTGCCAAAGTCTCTCATTTTACCTTTATACTCTAGATTTTCCCGGTTATTATTGACTTACGGGTTCCAGAAAACAAAAAAATAGAGTCTATTGGTTTGTGGAGAACACCCCTAGATACACTCAACATCTCCTCCCACATACATTGATCTTGTTCTACAGCATATCTGGCTTTTGTTATATGGCCACACCCCCTTAATAAACATCTACATAAATAACACCCCTACATACTTGAAACCACACCCACCATAAATCACTCTCTTCCATGAGACATAAGCTCCTCCTACAAATCTGCTGTCTTAACGTAGCCAAATATGAAATCCAGTGACGCCGTCAGCACATATGGCATCCGAAGAACACACACATGAAACATTTGCCCAGATTCATCCCTTGTATATTGGGCACAATCCATCAGTTTTATCCAGGCTAATGCTGGTAATTAACGACAGGACAAAAAGGCCACCACATGTGCCATTTGGAGGTGATACAGTATAATCCTTTGCACCATAAACACAGCTGGTGATGCTGTTTTATGAGCAAGAGGTTAGTGTGCAGTCGCGCAGATCTGCTCACATGCACCAGAATCTTAATACCCTAAAAGGATGCAACACAGAAGAGAGACAGATTTTGATATTTTACTCTATATATTATGTATTGATAATTTGATACACCCAAAAAGCAGATATGTATAATTTATGTGATTTAATACGTTGAGTGTTTATTGAAATCCACACATTAGTGTTGCTCAGTATACAGATACTGTAATATTGCAGTACAAACCAAAGCTTAAGCTCGATTGCTGAAATGCATTGTAAACTGCATGAAAGTGAATATTATTTACAGTAATATTTTATAATAATAATATCTTTACGTAAAGTGTACAGAACAGCCACAGCAATCTAAGTAAATTAACAACAAGCATCCAGGTATATTATTAAACTTACTGCACACAATCTATTGGTTTTCTGCATCTGCGACAGCTCACTAAATATGTAAATATAATCAGCAGGCACCACTAGGAGCTTCATTGAAGACAAGTCAAATCCGTTTTCAGTTTGTATTATCAGGAATATTTCACAAGTTCTGACTGCAGCTCGGGTGAATTTCCACGCAATGAATGAATTCGGTTTTCAATCAGGCCTTTGACAGGCTACTGTACTTGACAGTTCATTTGGTTGACGTGCACCTGCCAACAAGATGGGATTAGCATCTTCAAAGGACAGAAACAGGAAGTTACGAGTGGAGAGGGTGAATGGATGAGGAACGAAGAGAAGCGGTTGAAAAGGATGAGAGGAGAGAAACGCTAATAAAGAAGAGTGGATGTGCATTGCGGTATGTGTGCTGAATTCTTGAGTCCTAATTGTTAGGTTTTTGCTTTGCCGCAGGAACGCATACTCCACGTTGACGAACTCTCGATGCTCCTAGTTACACCAAGACTGTTGATTGCAGAAGTCTGCCGGTAGTTAAATTAAGCTAATTAGTGCATTCGTGACATGTGCAGACTTTTTACCATTGCTTGAAAACAATACCACAAGGTCCTTCCCTTCCATCACACACTGAGGCTGCAATAATTAGAGGTTGCAGAGACATTCAGTACAAGGAGGACACACAGCGTCCCTCTATTCCACAGTGGTTTATCTCCACTCTGCGATGTTTACATAGACACAATACCCTGTAAGTCAATAAGCTGGAATGGTGCCTATACATTGTTCATTAGTATGAAATATAGCGTGGCTGCAGACAGCGCAAAGGATACATGATGGCTAACACCTTTAAAGTAAGTGCTGATTCACAATTTCGATATGCAACTGGATCGTTTATCAAAATAAATTAGCGTGCTGGGGAATATTTAATAAAACCTTTAAGTAAAGCTTCAATAAGCTCATTAAAGTCAAAATAACACTATGCCCTGGTGTGCTATCCATTTAAAACAGTCAATCTGTGTTATTGCTCTTATTCTGAGTCAGAGCTGCAAGGCCTCCATCAATTTAACATGTCTTTATATGCCTGTAAGGCCCTTAGGAGGTTATATTCCATGCAAGGAATGACTTAATTTGGCCCAGATGAAAGGTTGAATTAACCTTTCATATGTTCTAATCAAAGGTTCACTGTTTGGACAAAGCAATGCAGTTTCTCATTATATGAACAGTGGAATTGCAGGCTCTGGGTGATTTCCATTTCAAAGAGCGAAAACTGTTGCTGCAATTACAATACTTCACTCCTAGAGAGATGAAACTATAACACAATTCAGAAGCACTATGTATCAGAATTGCTGTGAATTCCCACTTCGATGCAAGCTCTGAAAAACAACAACGATGGCGTGCAGCCCACCTAAAGTAGAGGCGTGAGGTTTGAGCACTGTCGATGACATGCTGCGTTCAAGTTCTCCTGGGAATTTTCTATTTACGGTTCAGAAATCCAGATTACAATATGATGTGTTTATTTAAGTGATTTTAGTCTAATAAAATGGATTTTTTTTTTTTCATTTTTCTCTCTCTTTCGCTTCCCGACAAAGACAAAAGGAATTATAGTGCTCATGCAACATAATGAAGAGCAAAAGAAACACATTAGATCTGCAATCAATGCTTTATCTATGCATTTATCATTCTCAAGCTGCCACAAAGAATGATTGGAAATGTAGTCTAGTCAAACGCATCTGTCTTCTCATAAATCAGCTAAATAAGTAGTATTTTCTGGCAAGCTTTATTGCTACTCTTAATTAACAGTACACAAAAAAAAAATGGATACAAATGCATCAAAACTTCTGATTAAAAATTTAATTTCTGCCGAGTTACAAATTGATGGTGGCGTTCACGTGCACTTAACTCGTAAATACAATCATTCCAGAAAACCCTTTCAACTAATTTGTCAGTTTGCAAAAAAGCAGTAAAACAATGGATATGATGCAAGGCATTTTGGGATAAATGTTAAAATATACACAGTTTAGAAAGTATAGCCACGTGAAGTTCTAACATGAGACTTGAAGAGTTAAAAGACTAAAAATCTGTGCATTTTAAAATCCAGCATTTTTACTCATGTCATCTTTAATATGATACTCGCAGTGACGCCAGAAATGCAGTTTACATAAAGAAATTGAGTCAGTTTAGCCAGAAGCTAATCCACCTAGAACTAAAAGGACAATTTATACAACTTTACAGTGCAAATAAAACCCATTTCTGTTTTGAAGAATGAATATAAGACTTGCCATTTAACCATTTATCCAGAATGTCTAGACTTCCATTAAGTGCTTTACTGTAAATGCAATTTTTTCTCAAAAAAAAAATGCCTGTGCACTGTGGTAATCAATACATGCAGGCAATGAAGCTTATCTTGCTTTCGCCATCAGCGACAGCTTGAGGGATGAAGTCATAGATGCATTTTAATGCCCACAACTGATCTGCTGGACCTGCTGCATTAAAAAACGACTGCAACTTTGTTCAGATGTGGACTGAGAAATACTACATCCCAATCCGACAAAAGAAATAACCATAGCAATTCTCCAATTACACACAAAAAAACCCTTGCTAGACTACAGGAAAGCAAAGGTAGTCCGAGGTGGAGATGAAGCAGCTGGTGGAGGGAGAACTGCTGTTTTTGTGCCTGTGGCAAAGACTGCGGCATCATTTCCTGCTATCAGCTGATCCTCGGTGTGTATAGGCATTTCACTCACTCCATCTATTATTCACATGCTTTGAATCCCATATGAGGCCCGGACATGGAAGACCGACATGCACATAAACACACAAAAGTGGCCTACATACTTCTGTGCTCACACACCACAACAGAGGATACAGTACGGTTCTTTTTTAGGTACTTTTTTTTTCATGAGCATTTCAAATTAGATTCTCTTTGTGCAGCTGGAATCAAGAGCTAGACAAAAGCAGTACTAAACAACTGCATTAAGCAAAAACACACTTGAACACACACAAACCCATTTAAACAGGGTCGGGAACTAAGAACCACTTAGGCCTACACATAAAATAATAATGCATTGTTCAGCAGGATGGCCTCATTTACAAACAAAAGACATCAATGTGCTAATGAACTGAATGATAGACACAATTTAGTCTCATAAGTAATTGGTTTCAATCAATCTAAAAACTCATTTGCTAACTAGAACTTATTGCTTTTTGGAAAAAATATGAGCAAGAATCATGAGCGAAAATACTCACAATTCTGTCTCAAACTCGTGAATTACTACATAGTTCTGACATGAAACTCTGAATGGTGCAGGCTGATGGGTCTTTAACTTATTGGTAGCAATCATGTCATAATCACAGCTGATTGGTTGCTGTTGCATGAGCGGCCAATGAGCTTGCTGCTCAAACATTCAAATACTTGGCATTGTTTGCTGTTACAATCTGCAGTGCACTTTCAGAACCCCTTTCCCCAGCTCCGCATACATAGATCTGCTACGGGGTTAATTCATGTATGTTACATGTGCAGCAACATGTCTTACATGCTCACAGCAATGTCTGTGAAGGTATTGGCAGTAGCAAGTCTCGGTACTTGCTCTGCAGCAGCGTAGCAGATCTAATTTCCACCAAGACCAAATACATTAACATTGCCATATCCATTCCCATGCCAATCTCAATTACCATACCAACCGAGAGTTGTCATGACAGAATGAACTTAATTTAGACTAATCTAACAATTCACTCACTCATAAGATAATGAATTTGTAAAAAAATACTCACAAATCAGCCTCAAACACATGAGTTATTGGCTTAAATCTTCCAACAACTCATTCACTTATCTTAACAGTGTGAAACTAATAACTCTAATGAGCTAATGAATTGGTCCAAAACTCACAAATCAGTTTCACTGGTTTGAAATGAATCAGTCCTAAAACTACCAAATAATTCTTGAACTCAATAGTTATCACTTTGAATCAGTCAGCAACTCTAATGAGCTAATGAATTGGTTAAAAAGAATTAGTCTCAAACTCATCAGTTTCTTATCAGAGTGAAGTAGGGAACAAGAACCAATCAATTCCTTACAATTATCACACCCCTAAAAAACCCTCACATGCACTCACCGTAAACCACGGAAGACGGGATAAACTTGTTTATGTCCTAAGGGCCACAGGGCCTCAGCTGCCACTGATGTGGATGCTCTCAGAATCCCAGATACTTCTCATTTATTCAACAATCAACCATCCAGTTAATGTTATCCTTCTGTACCCTCTCCTTCTCTCCATGGCAACAACTCTCACATCTACATGCTAATAACATCCTCCTATCTCCATAACAACTCTGACATATTGTGCCTTTCCCCTCCTGCTGCTAAGAATACACTCATTCGACCCATCAATAATGCTAAGATATTCTGTGTCCATGGTAACAACGTTGTCCTCCCTTTTTTCATCATGCCCTCATATACCAGTAAGGTACACACAGGCCTGTCCTATAAAGGTGATCCCCTTGCTTTGATCAATACACACTCCAACAGTGAAATGACACTCATGCATTTATAAGATGTGTGTGGAGTGTTTACAACCCTAAGGCAAACGCTGTGCCTCCGAAACTTTAAGTGTAGCACATGTCAGAGCCAGGGCATGTGGTGCAACCACTATGGGGGAAAGAACAAAGACTCTTCTGGATGCTGTTCGGCAAAGTACTTGTCCATCGGCTGAGTGTTCCATGATGTAGAAATTACAAAGTCAGTCTTAAAGGAACAGTTCAACCTTGAGGTGCCAGACAGACATGATTTCTTTCTTCCATGAAAAAATTCAAATTAAAAACAGCATGTTCACACTGCTTTGGTGGTGGACAGGGGCATGGAATGACATGGCATATAAGACAATTTTTGAAATGGTACTCCGCATTCATCCAAACAGGAAAATTATTAAATTAATTTGCCATCATGCCATTCCAAACCTGTATGACTAACTTTCTTCTGTGGAAGTCAAAAGATATTTGAAAGAATGTTCATTGGACCCCTTTGACTTTCATTCTATATGGACAAAAAAAACAAAAAAACCTACGCATTTTTCAAAAGATCTTATGTTGGGTTCCACAGAAGAAGAGATAGTCATTCAGATTTTAATTGACATAAGTATGAGTTAATAAATGCAGAATTTTCTGTAAGTTTACGATAAGGTTCTAGTAGTTAACGTTAGTTAATGTATGTTTGTTTAAGTTATTAAAAATACAACGGTTCATTGTTATTTATTTCATATTAGCTCAGGTTAATTAAATCATATTAACGAGTACAACTTTTGCTTTTAATAATGGATTAGTGATTGTTCAATATAAAATTAATGAAAACACTTTAGGGTCCAATTCTCACTATTAACTAGTTGCTTATTAGCATGCTTACTAGGATATTGGTTGTTTATTAGTACTTATAAAGCACATATTAATGCCTTATTCTGCATGACAATATTCTACATCTCTTAATCCTACCCAATACCTAAAATTAACTACCTTACTAACTATTAATAAGCAGTAATTAGGAATGTATTGAGGCAAAAGTAATGGTTAGTTAATAGTGAGAATTTGACATTAAACTAAAGTGTGACCAAATTAATTAAGTATTTTGGTTAGTTGTATGTTAACAAGTGTTAACAAATGGAACTTTATTGTAAAGTGTTGCCCAAATTTTCAAAAGCTCGGTTCACGCTACCTGCGCATGTCACTGCACGGTTATCGCTATAGCCCCAGTCCCCATCCACTTAATTGTATGGATTGAATCGAGAAAAACGTGAACATTCTGCATACATACAAATAAATCAATAAACAAACTAAGTAATCACCTTTCGTGTTCCACAAAAGAAAGAAAATCTTGTGCGTCTGCAAATTATGGTGTGTACAAATTATAAACATTTATTTTTTGGATGAAGTGTCCCTTTAAATGTAAAAATTGACGACAAGGTTGCGCTGCGAGCCACAACTCCCCTGGCAACAGTTGTTGTTTGGCAACATTGACTTTCAACAACAACAGCAAAAACAAGTTCTCTCAGTTTACCTGGTTTGACAGTCTTAATTCGAATCGGCTCCCGAAAGTGGCGCATCACCGCGTGCGTGTCTCGGTTGGTCAGCCCACTGACAGGTGTCCCGTTCACTTCCAATAACACATCCCCGTAGTACGGTAGTCTCCCGACGTGACACACCAGCACGTCCAAGTTCATCTGACCGAGGAACGGGAACTCCCCGAGCTCGGCGCCTCCAAGGATCTCCACAACATCACCGAACTCCCCAACGCTTCCCCACGACACGGCGCACTCCTGCACTTTAGTGGACCAGTGTTTCTTCCTCTTCAGTGTTTTAGACATCCTTTATCCTTTAAGTTTCAGTGCAGTTCCACGTTAACAGGTTTTGAAGCCTTTCTTCCCGGTGTGTCGTTCACTTTACCCGGTGTGGGGATGACAGCGCGCGGATGTGAAACGCCATCCAGCCCGTGATAACTCCATAAGCCTCATCTACCATTATTAGTTCAAGACAACATTTGATCAAATCATCAAAACGTCCTTTACGAATCCGCGAGGATACTATAGCTACATTATGCAAAATAATATCAAAAGTAAACAACAATCGATAGAAGAATGAAGTAAAACTGTTTACCTGTTAAGTTCACTCAGGTTTTACATGCACATCTTCAAGCGCACTAGACTGAAACACTGATAAACGTGTCTGTCAGTACAGCGTAATAAAAACGCGTGTCTATAAAGGGAATTAGAGGCAAAATAGTGTCTCACGGGTATACAGAGCCAGCGAAGCGGCAGTCTTGGAGATATTCGGCCGAAGCTCAGGTTAGTCTTCGAAACGCGACTCCCAGTCAGTGAGTAGATGCGTCTGACGCTTCTTCATTCCTTGCTTGAGACCGAACCATCAGCTTTACACACACTATGAGCCCTTGATGAATAGCTTACTAGAGAAATAACCCGTCGAATGTGTGTTTATCGCCTCAAATGGTCGCTGCGATGCTGTCATACGCGGCGGTTGATCTCTCAGATCTCCAGACACGGCGGCTACTGTTGCGCTCAGCTTCTATTTGTCAAATGAAGCGCGCGCGCGTGTGTGTGTGTGCGCGCTCACAGCCAGTGCGGCCTGTGACTGGATGGCTCTCGGGTGGAGGTTTATGAAAACTGAGCTTAACTGATTTACATTTAGTTAATGAAGATCCAAATGAACCAATTATAAAACCGGCAAGTTTCTCTACTTAGCAGCCAGCCATAAGCAATTGTTAGGCTAAAATTATGCAAAACGTATGTAGCCTAATATTTCAATTGCCACAGTTTATATATATATATATGTATATATATATATATATATATATATATATATATATATATATATATTTATATATATATATATATATATATATATATATACATATACATATACATATACATAGGATACATACATACATACATATATATATATATACACTTAATTATTATTGCACATTACTTTAGCAGCTTTTACTTGCGTTATGTTATTAATTGCGTTTAACATTTTAGAGCAGGACAACAGGCAAAATTGATAGTATCTAGAGTATTTAATTATTTAATTAGTGATTTGCTGATTTTACCTCAATATAAACCAGAAAACCCCTCACTGTGATAAAATCGCTGCAAAACAGCCCCTGCATGGCTTATATTATTTATATATATTTTTCTGGTTTTCTGGTTTATATTGAGGTAAAAGCAGCAAATCACTATAATTAAATCAGATCAATTTTGCCTGTTGTCCTGCTCTGAAATGTTAAACGCAATTAATAACATAACGTAAGTAAAAGCTGCTAAAGTAATGTGCAATAATTAATATTGAGTAACTTATATTTCTAAAAAATTGCCCGTATTTCCTTTCCACCAATGCAAATAGTTCTAGTTCTAGTTTTTGCATGTCACTAAGCAACACACAATTGTGCAAGCCTTGCAATTCCTGCTCACAAGTGAGAGAAAAAACACCCATGCTTTTTGCTACAAACAAAATGATACAACTCTGCTTTCATTAATGAAAGAAAACATAGACACTTTAACTTGCTCTAATCTGCAAAGAATCCCAAAAGTCAAAAAAACAAGGTATTATACTACAAATCTCCCAAAATACCTTCTTTCTTTTTTTTCTTTTTTTTTTTAAAGTATATTGTACTTCTTTTTAGATAATAGGTTATAAGATTAACATTATCTAAGATACTTTCAGCTCAAACAATCAAACATGGTGCTAGCAACGCAAGGTCATGGGTTCGATTTCCAGGGGATGCATGAACTAATCAAATGTATACCTTGAATGCAATAAGTTACTTTGGATAAAAGTGTCTGCCAAATAGCCTACATAAATATATGAGAACATTTCAGAATTAGCTCCCATCCCATATGATAAAGTAGTAAATGTAATGTCAGTGCTTGCCTCTTTTCTTTCTCTCATATTAATCTGCTAAAGTAATTTAATCAGTAACTTAAGCCTAGGTAATGATATCACAAGTAATCAGTGAATATTTCATCTTGTAATCAAATTATAGGGTCAATTATTTTAATAGCACAGTCCTGTAGTGTAGCGCAAGACTCAAAGCTGCCACCTTATGGTATGTTGTTGTAACTGCACTTGAGTCGCTTCATTCAATCTGTCATGGCTTAAGACAAATATATGACACATTATTCATGCGCTCAGTTCCCTTATTAATTACAGACAAGTCAAGACAAATCAAAACAGTGCTTTCTCGAGTTTGTAAAGGATCCAACTGAATCCCCACTTCAAAACGCAGAACACTTGTATTTCCCATGAGTATTAAGATCAGACACAGGAATCACAGCAGGAAGTGTGTAGACATGGTTAATTATGCTATAGCACAAGACCAGGCATAAAACTAATTTCAGTGTGTTAGGTAGATTCAAGATCTGAGCTATTTATATAGACCAACCCACTCACACATATAGTTGTGCTCAAATAACATATAGCCTTATGCAGAACCTTTAAGATGTTTTTTTCTTTCTATTTGGCAGAACAAATAACTACCACAAGACAAAATAATAACTGCATTTGCTCAAAAAAATCCTACTCAAACGTTTACACACATTTGGTCTTTAAAAGGATAAGTTTACCCAAAAATGCAAATTTTGTCATCATTTACTCACCCTCATGTTGTTTTCTTCTGTGAAATACAAAAGGAGAAATTATGAACAATGTTCTAGTTGCTTTTCCATGCAGTTACAATTAAGTCAAGTCAAGTCACCTTTATTTATTTAGCGCTCTATACAATATAGAAAGTTTCAAGGCGGCTTTGCAGTGATAACAGGAAAAAATATTTATTGCGAGCAGAGTTCAGTTCTAAAAAGAAAACTGTCATTGTTCAGCTGAGGTCAGTTCAGTGTTGATTCAGTTGAGGAGCTTTTTTTCAAGCTTTAGAAAAGGTCGAAAAACACAACAAAAGCATAATAGTTGTCATGTGCTGGAGATCCAGCAACCAAAGACAATTGAAAGACTAATACTCTTTAAAATGCATTGATGCTGACACAATATTAAAAAGAGTAATTTTGTATTCTAAAATATATTTAAATTGCTTATTCTGCACTCCAAGTAAAAGTATAGGGCCCAATTTACTACAATTTTCACAGGTGTAGTATTTAAAATTACGCTATGCATTGTGTTGTGTTTTAGTCTTTTGTTATCTATTGTGATGTATATATCCAAGTGAATGGGCTTCTCGAACAAGGAAAAATGTTGGGCGGGACTTGATTTTGTGCATCGTGAATTGATTGGATAGTTGTGGTTTGCTATTGGTCGATCTCATGTGAGTGACAGGTTGTCCCGCCCTCACGCCAGTAAACGCGTCATCAGAGCGAGAAGGGATGACGCTGCAAGAGGGAAGGAAACAAGGCTCTGAACACAAATAAATAAACTAGTTTATTAGATCTCTACTGGTTGTTCAAAACCGAACAAGCCATTTAAACCAAGTATCCATCCAACACCTAAAGGAAGTATAGTCTAAGCTGAGGTCTAAACGAAGGCAATAGCCTGAGGTTTTTCTTGAGCGGTGCGTGCAGAGGACACAGCACGTCCCCATTCGACTAGTGTAATAATCCAAAGCGAGTAGTGTTTGAATGAATTATTGATAAAGCCGAGTAAAGAGGGTTAGCAGCAGGCGGAGGTAGGCTATGTACTTTGATCTCACAACTATAATTTCTCTCTCTGAACATCTCTTGGAGGATGGGAATGGAAATTGTCAGTTCAAGTATTTAGAGGAATTCAAAGTGGTCGGCATTTTAAACTCAGCGAAAACTTCCAGAAAAGTTCTGCAGTTCACTATATTAGCATAATTCAGACACACTTCGAGACACTGTAAGTGGGCTGTGGCACAGCGCTAACACAAAACACTTACAATAACAATACCTTTTTCCCCTCGACAAAGCAATATTATTAGGGATCATATAATTGAAAATAACAAAAAATAACAAAAAGTTAGAATTTACTCACTTCAGGCCTTTTTTTATCTCCTTGGAAGGAACACATAATGTTAGGAGATCAAACTGTAGTAGAATCAATCTCAACCTCATCAAATTTGATATGAACCCTGTAACACCTGACATATGAATTAATAATCTTTTTTTTTTTTTTTACCTTTAGAGAAAATATTTAATAAAACAAAACAAAACTTTTTTTTATTTTTTTATAATTATTATATTTGATACATAAGGCTTTTATGGCTATAGTATGACATATGAAAAGATGGAGCTCACGATCAAGGAGGCCCAAACTGAGCAAAAATATGAAACTTGGTGCCGTGGCCAAAAAGAAATATGACCATAGTATGAAATTCAGATAGCTTGTAAAGCCTGTGTAATTATATTATGATTTCTTACAAAATGATGTACGAATAATCAATTAAATAGGCTAAAACGACCTAATTTTTTTTCTTTGCTAATAAAGCATAAACTATCCATATCAATCAGACGACGGAAGGCATGTAGTAGATTGTGTACATTGTTCAGCAAAGTTTTGATAATGTTGATAATTTAGAGGCCTTAGAAATTTGCGTATTAAATATTATACACTATAGGCTTTATATGGTTGAATATGAGCAATAGTAATAATGCTTCTTAGCTAGCTCCACTAATAACAGTTTATTTGAATAACATGGCTATCTTCACTCGTGGTGCATGTGAATTCATTTTATTGTTTAAATGTCAGCTAAATGTCAGAATTTTCTGAAACAATGTTCTTTATACATGCTTTACAGAATGTACAGGTACAGCATACAAAAAAAATATACAAAAAAAATGAACAAAACATTTATAAAGCAGCATTTAAATATTGTCTAAGCACTGAAGCTAAACTTTGGTTTGCGGAAGGCAGGAATGTTTGATCCGTGTGGATTTTCTTTGGTGTAAATTGAACAGAACTGTGAGTGAAATCATACTTGTTCATTTTTTAAAGATCCCAACAAAGTCCTGTATAATTTGGAGTAAAATAAAAACTGATGTCCTCTTAAATTACATTTAAACAAAACTGTTTTGCATTAATCTCCCACAAGCTGAACCAAGAGAGACCACAGTAAGAGGCCAAGCAAGCATTAACAGTAATTCGAAAAATGTAGAGGTTTTAAACGTTGCTGGAAGCCTCTGATGACACACACTTCTTTCCTTTCAGTGAGGGAAACTGACGCAGCGGGGAGTCATCTACATCATGTGGCATCAATGTCTCCTGATTAGTGTAATTGTATAGCAAACTGCAAGGCAAGAGACTGTGCAAAAAGCAACAAATTAATATGCAAATGAAGGGGTAGTTATCGCAGTTGGAAAGTGGTTGATAAGAAATCATTTCCATTAAAAGAAGACAGGTGAGGACAGTGACCACATATCTGCCGCAGTGAAAGATCCAGCTTTTGTACGCTCAAAAAGTGCAAAATGTCAGTTGTACTGCAAAATGAATGGTTAAGATGTAATCAGGGATCCGTACAGATGGTTTGGGTCATCAAGCATTCAAGTGTGAGTCAAGATTAAATCAATGTGAAAATAGGTAATAGCACCCGTAAATGTGACCTTTATATTGGTCGAAGCAAACTCAAATCTGTTGCAAAATCCACATGGGGACATGTTTCACCTCACACAAAAATCCATATTGCGCAGATTTCTATTGAGATGACTGCATTTTGCCCACAGAATTTCGCCATAGAAAGGTAAACGCCAGTGCACCTTTAAAGCAAGGTTGTGGCTAATATCCGAAACCTGAAAAATGCTGTTCTGGAGGCAGGAAGAGATCGATGCATGTTCAAATCAAGATACCTAAATCTAGATCATTTGGTTCATTTTGAAATCCAACAATCCTGTGCATGCTTTTCAGCATAAGAATAATTTCTAAAACATAATGGTCATTAAATATTCCCTATATATCTCCGAAGCTCACTTGATTTTGAACATATTCATTAGACGTGATGTTAGTGCCTTGAAAGTTTCCTTAAAAGGTGTCTGTAGAACAAGAGGGCAGCGAGACAGACTTTAGGTACCTCTCTTAAGACAATGTTTACAGGCAAGAAAGTCAAAATCAAGCGGTCCTTCTAAGGCCAAAAAAACTCCTAACTGTCACAATTGTTTTTAAACCTTAAATTGAGAAGATGACCTGAAAGCCTATCTGAGCTTCACAAGTACTCAAAGGCAAGATGAGATTAGTTTGATCCAGCTGTAACAAAAAATGTCAAATGCATCATGTACTGGACGGGTGAGACCGGGCGAACTCAAACTTAAGTACAGCAATGCATTTGTGAACAGCACACAGGCAGATTTTCGCATCACTATGGCTACCCCCAGTCTGCTATTTGTCAGACGAAATGTAGCCCCGCCTTCAAACTCACACCATTGGTGCTCAAACAAAAATATTGCAATTCCATTCAAGAATGCACATAGTGGGGGTAGACCAATCAAATTGTTAACCCTTAAAGTTCTGTAGCAAAAGACAAAATAGAAAGACGAAAAAAGCAGCATAAAAAATAAAATCGAGTTTGCATATTACGATTGCATAAGGCTGTACTGGGCAGATTGTCAAAGGTGCAATATATCCGGTCTTTCTTACTGTCTATTATAGTGCCTAAAGAAAACACAGAGAGAAATTGAAGAATGTTTGGGTTTGTGAGAAGCAATACAAAAAAAAATGCATTATTAATGACAAATAACAGTAAATCCATCGTACAATAACAGTGGAAACAACAGAGTCTTCTACTCTGTTAACACATTATTGGTCATCAGTCAGTACCACTTGCCAATAGGAATGAGAAATGCAGCACAGGTGATTGACCCTCTGATGTCACTCAGAGAACATCACTGCCCTATTTTGGCAGTCCAATCTTCACAGTCACTGTTCGTACAGGTTCTGTACCAGAGCAAAAGCAAGTTATAGGTGAGTCTGGGTCAAGCTTTGGCATACGCAAAAAGGCTCAACGCTCTTAAGTAGGCAGGAAAACCTAATATGGCATAATTTGTACGTCACAGGTTACGGTAGGACTATTGGAGCTCTGGGAAATGTTACATTCAGGGCCCAAACCAGACTGGACAATTGAGGAATAGTGAAAGCAGGACATCTCTCTCCTGTTTCAAAGAGTTTTCCGCAAAATGCACATCCAATTGGGCTAACAAAGGAACATGGCGGGGAGGGACAGGAGAGGCAGTGTAAACATTGAAGAGAGAGGCGTTTCATTTGGCAGATAATGAGGCTTCTCCAAGGAGGTAGTGGGCTGAGAGCACTGGGAGGCGACTGAAGGACAAGGTGGTGATGTTTGGGGAAGACAGGGCTGACTGGGGTTTATGTGGGCGCAGAGGCGCTTTCCTGTGAGTTAGTCCTGTATGAGCCTTCCTCCAGTGTCCCCCTCCTCTCCTCTCGGCTGTCCCCTGCGGACACACCCATCGGGGGCTTATGTACAGTCACTGAGGCCTGGGGAAGGATGGAAGAGTTGGTTTCCTCCCCATCCCAAAATGACCTGCCTGGGACATCTGAGACAAGAAAAATAGAGATTGTGAAAATAGGCGCATGCAGTAGCTCAGCTCCAAACATGGAAGAATATGGTTTGCTAGGTAAAAGGATATTGGACTGAAATAAGGTGCATTTCTAAATGTCATTTATGCTTGTAAGGTGTTCATCTCACCAGTGCTATAGAGTTGTGACGGCGGTAGTCGTGGTTCATGGTTGGTGAGGAACACAGAGGCGTTCTGCTGGCTAATAAAACTCTCCAGTGTCGTGTCCGTGTGCTCGGTGCGCTGATCCCGCTCTTGATGGCCGTCCCGAGAGATCTGAGCCACAAGTGGGTCGTCCTCTGTCAGGTAGGCGTATGGACAGTACTCACGCGTGCGCGAGTAGATATTGGCGTTGTCGTAGCAGTCTGAGCAGATGACTAGAGGGCCAGCTCCCCCTAAAAAGACAAACAGGAGTCAGGATGGCGACTGGTGAGGCAAACTATGTACTGACATGAATGATGACAGAAAATTCCTTTTTAAGCAAATAAATAATAAAAATGTAATGTTACCATTGGGGACATTTGCCTGTCCCTCTCTGGGTTCACTCCGGTGGAAGCTGCTACGTCCAGCAAAGAAAGAGCCCACATGACTACCCAGCATTCCATTAGCGTCTGGATCAACATCACTGCTCACTTCACCGTAACATACTCCTGTTGAAACGCATCACAACATGCATCCATTATAATGACTCGTCAAGAGACTAAATGAGTTGTCAGATTTGATCTGTTTTATTTTACAGCCTTTATGAAGAAATAAACTCTTGCTAGAGGAGCATAGCATGATATTACCATCAGTGCCTTTGTGGACATAACCGTTAGCATGAGAGGGCATGAGCTGCTGGTGGCTTCCGTTCTCTGAGTTACTGTATCCCTCCTGAGGCTCTGACAGCGTACCCTGAGACGAGAGGTAACTGGGAATGTCTGCTGGTAGGTTCATCTCATCTGGAACACACCCAACAGAAAGATTTATACATTAAACTTTTTTGTGCATACATTTGTAAGATTGTTACAAACTCTTATAATGCCTATTTCAATAGCATGGTAGAGCTGTTGCATTTATTATATTCTGATTGTGATTATTTGAGATAATATACTATACTAAATCAAACAATCTGGGTTCAAAATATGTGAAAGACTACTTAAACATGACTAACTTAAAGTAGGTCAAAAAGAGACACATTTATTCTAAATATTAAAATATTTACAACATTTAAGTAAATAGTATTTATTTAAATTGTTATATTTAATGAATATATTTAAACAAAGTATATTATATTTTATTAAGTGTATTATTCATGGTATTCTCCCCAGTGCAATTTTTGTTAAACATTATTTTTTAAAACAAGTCATGTTTATGCTTACTAACATGAACAAAACAGACTATCAAATTGTTAATTTAATTATCTCTGCTAATAATTAGCCAACCAAAATTTCATAATCACAGAAACCCTACTAGGCATTTTTTTTTTTTTATTAATTTTGTCCATCAACTGGACATTATATAACAAAAATGAGATTTTTTTTTAATGAAATACTATTTTTAGTTTTAAATGTTTAAACTGATACGTGCAGAATTGTCCACTGACCTGTATTTGTTATGCTGTAGTCTTCACTCTTTCTCCTCATGTGGTAAATGACGATGACCCACACAAGCGAGGTGCCAACAACGCAGCAAACGACCACCATCACAACAATGCCAACCGTTGTCCATCCATCCTGACCGTATACGCTGGTCACCGGGTCGCAGTTGGCCGAGGGCAAGACGCTGAGGTAGATATGACCGCGCTCTGTGCCCAGCGTGTTGGACATAATGCATGTGTATTTCCCTGCATCAGCAGGACCAGCATCAACGATTATGAGGAGCTGATTGGCTGCAGCGAAGAAGTGACGTTCTGTCAGTATTAACGGGGCGTCGTCTTTGGTCCAGTTGAGGCGGGGGGTGGGGCTACCACGAGCTATGCACTGGAGGACAGCAGTCTCACCTCGGGCAACATTACGATCCTCTAGAGGGCGCTGAAAGGATGGGGTTTCTGTCAAAAAGAGCAGATTTTAATGATTAAATAAATGATTATTAAATATAATTCAGAAGAAAACTTTTGTCATTAGATCACTGTAAAATACTATACCTAGCACAGTAAGAGTGGCATTGGCCGACAGGCTGCCCGCCTCGTTTTTGGCCGTGCAGCTATAGATGCCCATATCCTCCGCCTTCACATTAGCAATGAAAAAAGTGTCATCGTCTGGCATGACATGCATCCTTCTTTCACGGGCAGCAGGGAAATTGATACCGCCATCTTTTTGCCATGCGATCTGGGGTGTCGGGTGTCCCTCTGCAGCGCACTCCAACCTAGCGACTGTCCCGGTGCGGATGGTCAGATCCATGGGTGTCTTCAGGAAAGTGGGGAGCTCTGGGAAAAGCCATTAGTGAGTTATTTTCACTGCTTTACACTGGTAAGTCCAGAAAGTCATAAAAATATCTGGATTATTCTCATATAATTGGACTAAAAAAAAAAGCACCATGGTATTACCATGATTTCTTTCATGAAGTTTATTCGAAATATGGAATAAATATGATTATCATTAAGGGCAATTACTAATATTACTATTATTTATTACTAACTACATTATTATTACTGCTAATGCCATTACTATTTATAATCCATTCTTCAAGTGGTCTCTGTGTGTATGTGAGTATTTTAATACCTGAAGTAAATTATATTATTAAAATAAAAATAATACTTAAAGTTTAATTATAACATTAAATTATACATTTAAGTTACTTAAAAGTTACCTTGTACAATATTTAATAAAGCCTTAAAATCATTTTATGTACGGAAATGTATGTAAGCAAATATTACACTAACAATAAATCATTTTCAACATGAAATGCAACAACAGAATTCATCTTTTGAGTAAACGAAAACAAGCAAGTTAATCAAAACCCTAAACAGCACCGTTTGTTACAGTGTTTACTTTGAGAATAATGTTTCTGTTATTGTCATTCTATTATTAGGTTACAAATCCACTCTTCTTCCATCAGCATCATGAACTGATATAAACAGAATAATTACATTGCTGAGGTCAGCATCCCAGAGGGCTGCTATGTTTGTTCAACGGACATGGAAAATTAAAAATGGACAGAGCTCTAAAAACAACCATGGAGAAATGAGGGTAAATAAGGGGAGGAAAAAAACAAATGCCAAACAATTTATCAAAGCATCTGGAGAGATCATAGTGCTTTAGCAATACGCCAATAAAGACTACTTAAACCGTATCACATTTAAAGAAGCCAAAAGAAGACATTTATTCTAAATATTAAAATATTTACAAAATTTAAGTAAATAGTATTTATTTAAATTATATTTAAATTCTATTATATTTAATGAATGTAATATATTTAAATAAACATTAAGCATGTCCGGCTCTTTATATTCTCATTCATGCATTTCATCACTCTATATGCTATATATTTACATACCGCAATATCCAAAATATAGCAAAATCTCTGACAATAGACATTTTTATACCGCCCAGCCCTACTCTAGACCCGTAAGAATATTGTAACAATCAATTTCCATAAGGCACTAACCATTAACAGTGAGCTTGGCCACAGTGGAGTAGTTGGAGCCAAAATGGTTGGAGACCACACACTGGTATTGGCCCTCGTCGGTGAAATTGACGTTGAGCAGGTGGAGTACGGTGGTGTAGAGAAGAAGCTGATCCTGGTACCGAGCGTAGTTCTGCACCTGAGCGTCATACAGCACCTCTCCGTCTTTGCGCCAGGCGGTGCTCATGGGAGAGTCGCTGCTGCTGAACGCAGAGCAGTTCAGAGTGATGTTGGTCCCACGTAAGGCCACAACGGTCTTGGGGTGAGCGCTGATCTGGGGTTTGGGGAAGTCATCTGCAAGTGAGACCAAAATAAAGAGATCTTAATCCAAGATATAGCTAATACTTTTTATATTTAAAGTTTTACTTCTTAATCATAAAATAACTTTTTTTTTTAAATGGCACAAGACACGCCACATTAGCCAAAAAGGTCAGAGACATTTCATTAGAGTGCTGTGAAAAGTGTTTTTGTAAGAGAAAGCATGAGGTAACTGTCATGTCACTCACTGCAGACAAACTCCTCTGGTTTAACAACAAGCACACTAGATCCTGCCAGGGATGCGGGATGAGCGCAGACGGCGGTGCAGGATTGCTGGAAGTGGCTGTCAGTCAACCACTGGCCTAACCACTGCAGCTGACAGTCACACAGGAGACTGCTGGTGTTCAAATCACTGAGGAAGACCACAATACATGCATTATTGAGAATACATACTAACATACAGACAAAAATGCAACAAAAATATATTATGTAAAATGCAGACACCGAACATACATGAAATACATACAGTCTGTAGATAGAAAACAATCACTTACAGTGTTTTAAGTTTTAAATGAGTGAAAGCGTCAGGATGAATAGACATGATGCCATTCTTACTCAGGTCCCTGTAGAACAAATTCACAAAGATTATTCATATGGGAACAGTACAAAAGAGGAGGGCTTTGTGTTTTGTTGAATAATAGAAAGGATTAGATTATATTGTCTTTACATTGCAACTGCACAAATGCAAATAGGAACAATATAACCTTATAAATCTAAAATCCATAACAACCAATAGTATAAGCATAATCAGATATATTGGTGAATATAATGATATTAGCCAAATATCTATTATAAAAGTCCTCAATAAATTCAGATCAAAAAAATGTTATGGGGTCAGAGTGTAAAAGGGTTTAAAATTAAATTTTGGTGCTCAATTTCAAACTAATCAAGTAAAATTTTAGCTTTATGGAACCATGGCAGCCTATTTCTGCCTAAGAGTTAAAAAGGGCTTTTTACCTCACAATTGCAACTGTATTGCTTATAAGTGTGACTTTGAAATATCACAGTTTAAATTTAAGTCTGCATGACATGAAAATTATATTTGTTATATTAAATGCATGTTTTATATCTTTGTGTGAACAATTCATCTGTGAATACGTTTCATTTAAAAAAAAAAAAGTTTGACCTTGTAATGTTTTTCAAAATGACATAACTGGACCTCCCAGTGAAAACAATAGACTTCTTTCTGATATATGCAGAACAATATCTGGAAGGATTTCTATATTATTGCATCAGGAGACATGACGTTCCCAAAATACTAAGGGCTAAAAGAGAGACTCACAAATGCTCCAGCTCCATCAGACCCTCGAATGCTTTCTTAGTGATGGTCCTGATTTTATTATTCTGTAAAACTCTGGAAAACAGACACATGCTTATGTCAAACCACACTTCACATCTCAGAGTCAGATGAAACAGCTCATTTCAACCAACAAACTTACAGCGAGTTCAGCCTCTTCAAACCCACAAACATGCCAATTAAGTCCTCAATGGCGAGGGATATCTCATTATTACGGATGTCCCTGGAATAAGCAAAAAAAAAAGAGAACCATCAGAAAGTTAGCAAACTTCCAACTGCTGCTGAGTAGAATGTTTTCTATAACCTTAAAATGTCAGAGCTGCTTTCTTCAGGAGATTGTACTTCTATATAGAGAATTATGGTTCTAAGGCTCTACGGCTCTACGGAAGCTCAGCATCATTGTATGCTTATCAAGTATAATAGGGGGTTTTGTACAGACAGGCTGGTATGTGGGAGTATTGTGAGATCATCTTCACGCACTACTGGACGAAAAAGGCTGTCATCGCTTTACAACTGTGCCAAAGGGACGTGGCTGAGGATACAAGAGGTGGGCATGTTTGAATGTGCTCTTTTTCTTTGGGGTGAGCTGAAATGCAGAAACTAAACTAAAAGGACTTATATAGGGGCTTAAAATAAAGGGATAGACTATATTGTTTGCAATTATGGGCTCATCTTATTTTATAGAGATATGCTACTTCCATTTTCATTAAATCTGTTGTACACATTAACACACACCTGTCTTCATCTGAGAGCAAATATGCGATAAGAAGATAAATTCATTTCAAAATTAGTACAACATCATTTTTCAGCAAAAGGGTTTATGAACTTATCGCTGCCCCAATTACATTAAATTATAACTGTAATAATATATGTATTACAGCAAATTAAAACACATAAAATATTTATAATTTTATTGTGAAATGAAAATGAAAAATAAATGAAGACAAAAGCCAAATTTGTTAAATACCAATGAAGTGACATTTTTGAACATAACTCATTTAACCTTTTCATTGCCATCAAAGGGAACTTGCTGAACCTAAACATAGGAGCCTGATAAAATCCTAATTTAAAAGAAAAATGTAAGACTAAAATAATGCATTATGTATATAAACTACAGACTTATTTGGTGTTACCGAAGACATGTATAATGTGAGAGACAAAAGGGGAATGTGGTTTATCTTACAATGTACGGGCGTTAGTCAGGCTGCTGAACACTCCTTCCCCCAGGTGTGTGATTTGATTGTCACCCAAGTTGAGATTCTGCAAGAGACTGAGACCAGCAAACACCCAGTCCTCCAGACGACTCAAGTGATTGAAAGACAAATCCCTGGAAACCAAACACACACACACGCATTAATCTAGTGGCAACAATCAAATTCAACACCTCGAGAAAAAACACCCAGAAAACAATGACTGACCAAGCATTTCTAGAACAAAATTGCATTACATTATTGCATATAGGATAAAAGTTTAAGGACAGGGCTGAAGTCACTCACAATTCTTCCAAGCGATGGCAAAACTCCCAGGCATCGGCTCGGATGAGTCCGATATTGTTCTGATTGACCCGCAGAATCCTTAGCATGTGCAGTCCATACAGCCAGCCCTTATTCAGCTCCGTCAAATTATTATACTCCAACTCTCTGCGAAAGGACACATCATGTGGAACAGAAACTTAATAAATTAGCTGAATTAAACAACTTTAAGGTGATGTATGGTTTAAAATAAAAATACTACTAAAACCAAGTCTCAATATAGGGGTGGGTGATAATATATAATATCACGATATAATAATCAAATAATTCTTTTTCATGTTGGTTTTAAAGACTATTTTGCATCCAAACTGTTTACAAGATATAAATGAGTGTTTACGTAAACCTTGTGTGTATTTGACAGTTTATGTGCAAAAAGATGTGAAAGAACTTAGTTCAGTACTCTCTAGTTCTCTAGTTCAGTCTCTCTCTCTCTCTCTCTCTCTCTCTATATGAATTGCTCTAAAATGGCTTAAAGGGTGTTTTTTTCCCCCCAGAGGAACAACCACTTAAAATTATTGGCAAGTTGTTTAGTGTAGGTAGTAAATAACAGTTAAAGGAGAAGTTCACTTTTAAAATGAAAATTCTGTCATCATATACTCACCCTCCTGTTGTTTCAAAGCTGTATGAATTTCTTTCTTCTGCTGAACAGAAAGGAAGATATTTAGAAGAATATCAGTAACCAGACAGTTTTTGGGTCCCAATGACTTCCATAGTATATTTTTTTCCTACTATGGAAGTCATTGGGACCCAAAAACTGTCTGGTTACTGATATTCTTCTAAATATCTTCCTTTCTGTTCAGCATAAGAAAGAAATTCATACAGCTTTGAAACAACATGAGGGTGAGTATATGATGACAGAATTTTCATTTTAAAAGTGAACTTCTCCTTTAAGATGTCAGTAGAAAGGGGTCACTTGCGCTTCAGTCTGGTTGGTGCTCACGGAACAGGACGCAAAAATCAACAGAGGAGACCCAAGGTCTAGCTAGGACCAAGGAACAGGACCGGAGCACACAACGTTTTAAATAATTTATTATTGGTACAAAACGACTAACCTTTCGACGCCCATGCGTCGTCTTCAGAGTCAAAGGACTACTTGAAATGCTTAAAAATATAGTAATAATTAAAATAAAATAATGTAAAACCCTGAATGCATTGACTCACAGCTCCTCCATGTTTTCCAATCCAAAGAGTGCTCCATCCATCAGCTTTGTGATGCCATTACGCTGCATCTTCAACGATTTAAGAGCCTTCAGTTCTTTAAAAATGAGACTTTCCACCACACGAATCCTGTTGCGCCTCAACTCTCTGAAAAAATGACGAAAACATAGAGAAGCACATTATAATAAGTCTAAACCATGGCGCTAACAACCTGAGAGAGACAAGACGACAAGGAAAAAACTCCCCACTTGATAATATCAGTAGCATTTAGCAAGCAGTAAAACTGTCAGATACAATCTAATTGAGCACTGCAATAACATCCAATTCATTAGCCATGAATACTCACAAGACTTGGAGCTGAGAGAGGGTGAAGACTTTATCAGGCAGCAGAGAGAGTCTGTTCTGGTTTATCTTCAACACCAGAAGGGAGCTGATGTTTCCAAAACAGCCAGGCTCTAAGGAACTTATCTTGTTTTTGCTCAGGTTGCTGTTGTGATGGAGAAAGGAAACAGACAGTTATCCATAAACCTCAAAAGGAATCAGAAAAACACCAATTATTTAATGACAAAGTAAAGATCAAAGCAACATGTGACGACATTTAAAGGGTTAGTTCACCCAAAAATGAAAATTCTGTCAGTAATTACTCACCTTCATGTTGTTCCAACCCCGTAAGACTTTCGATGTTTAACTAACTTTTAAACGATGTTTAACTAACTTTTCTGGACCGGCAGAATGAAATTGCCTAGAAGCCTATGAAGGAGTGAGCCAGCTCTCAGATTTCATCAAAAATATCTTAATTTGTGTTCCGAAGATGAATAAAAGTCTTACTGGGTTGGAACAACATGAGGGTGAGTGATTACTGACAGAATTGCAATTTTTCGGTGAACTAACCCTTCAAGTTGTCACACTAACTACTGAAGTGTAGAAGATAACTTCTTTAGAGAGCTCTCTTAAACTACTTAGAAGTTCACTACAGTCTCACCAAAGTGCACAATTCAGACAAGCCTGAGTACAAAAATCAGGACAAAAAATGAAACACTCACAGGTATTTCAGCTGCATGGGAGGGAATGATCCGGCCTTAAGTTCAGATATAGAATTAGAGCTCAAGTCCAGGCTTTCCAGAGATGAATATGGCAACAGCTGCTCTGCCATAACTTCAGAGATTCGGTTATGAACACTGAAAATAAATAACAGATGGTTATAGATGTACTATATGATCACTCACTCTTAATGAAATGTAAAATAGTAAACAATCACGCAATCCATGTACTGTTACATTTCAGTAGCTGTGTCTTATTTATTATCATCTTGTATATTATAAGCAACTGGAGCAATTTCACCAGCTATAAACCGCAGTAAAGAATGAAAAAGGATGAACTTAGAAGTTAACTTACAGTGACAGCACAGTAATGTTGGACGAGGCATCTCCAAGAAAAGGCACCGCTGTAAGTTCGTTCTGATTCATAGACCTATATTCACACAGAGTGAATTATTAAAACCTGAAAAAGCAGTCACCGAAGAATAAAAGACTTTACAGAACAATATAGCCTATTATAAACCTGAAAACTGAGGAAAATGACTAAAGAAATTTAGCTAAAGGAATATCTGGTTGTATTCATATAGAAAAAAGTAATATGCCAGCAAGTGTGTAACCAAAAATATTTAAGACTGGGGGTCAAATGTCAAGTCTATAATTTGCACCCTCCATTCAGATTTGATAAAAGACTTTTCACACCATTGCATACTTTAATAAAGAATTAGTTACAATAAATCAAAGCAAAATAAACAATATACCAAACTAAACTAGCAATAGTAAACAGAACTTAGCTAAAAAACCAAGATGGCGAGAAAAAAAAGATAAACAGAAGGTATGGCAAGGTAGTTAAACACATAGGCTAGGTACCTACAGTAAACCTCAAAACGTGCTCTTTACACTACAGTTCTCTCTAAAATCCAGTTTAATAAAACATATAAAGTTTGTCATAAGAAATAATAGTCAGAAAAACTTAATATTTTGAACTGGAACAACCTATTTAGACAAAACATAAAAGAAAATCTAAGTTTCCATCCGTGTTTTGTATAACGTTAGCTAATTTTCATCAGTCTTTTCTGGCTTATATACTGTAGTATGATATAATAAGAATATGGAGCTCATACTCGCGAAGGAAACCCCCTTAATGTTATTCAGAGGCCAAAACTGAGCGGGAAAATATGCAATTTGGTACAGATGTTGTTATTTATATACCCAAAAATAAAGATGAAATACTGATAGCTTATAAAGCAAACCTATGACACAACACAAGATTTGATAAAAAGCAAATAAATACTACTAAAATGGCATAACTGTCAGTGGTGCGTTAGTATTGTGAACATGTGTAGCCCTGCAGGAGGATGACCATCAGGCAATGTAAACAACATCTCCTCTATTACTCACGCATGGGTGATCCAGGCTGGAGCTTCCAGAGCCGCAGAAGTCAGTCTTTTCCTATTGCAATCCAGCAGTGGAGCTGCACCTGGACCATCAGAACACGTACAGGGAGAAGGGCAAGTGTCCAGGCCCACGACACTCACTATGAGCAGGAACAGGGCCTGGGGGATGGGCCAGGCCTCCGCCATTTTGAGTTCCTTGATCGCAAATGATCAATCCAAATTATGGCATCAATGAGACACAGAGATCAATCTGTGTTTTAGAATATACATCTGATTTCATATAAATCCGAATTAAAGTGAAAAGCATAAAATCAATCCGGAGCCATCACTTTGCTCTCTCAGCTCGTCCCTTCGAAATTCCCTTCTTCCGCCTTGCAATCTCTGCAGCTTCAAGAATTCCCAAACGGAGCGTCAAACAAGCTTCAGGATGTGGAAATGTGGCTCAGATATCCCAAAAGAGTTCATGTCCTATATTAGATTATGACTTTGCATTTGAAGAAAATATATGATATAACTGAAAAATCGCCTTTCCAAACATTGTTCCTCGACTTTTTTCCCAAGGAAAAACAAAAGCATCTTCTTCCGTTGACACGTGAGCCACCCCTCTGTCACGTGCTCCTGGAGGCCTCACGTCATTGGCCAGTCGACAAATCCATCAAACTTTGATTTTTCCACATTCTTTCAACAAAAATAGTTTTAAAACAATTATTCTAGTGGTTATCTTCTCATTAAAAGCGGGTTTTACGACAGTTTGATTGCGTCTCTTTAATTTTTTTTTATTTATTTATGAAGTTTGCAAGATTTGACCACAACATCAGAACTTTCCATCTTTTATCAAAACGGGTTAAAATGTACTTTACACTTGTAAGAATTTAAATTCACATGATATTTATCTGTTTATTTTTTATAACAAAGAATTGTACTTGTTGCACATTACTTTCATTATCATCATTCAAAAACCATATGGTAATCTGATTAAAAATGTATGTAATGTATGTAAAATATGTAATGTTGTTTTTCTCAAAATAATTATTTATTAATCTTTGTTAACTTTAGTTAATACAAAATATTAACTAAAATTGTTAACTGTTCAATCATTTTTAATGTATCTGAACAATGAAATTTTAATTTGAATAATGTATTAGTAATTACTGTATTAAAATTAACATGAACTAAGATTAATAAACATTTTAGAAGTACCCTATTGAAAAGTGTTAGGCCTACTGAAATAAAATAATACTAATAATGAATTTGATTGGTTGCTATGTAAGAGTGATTCCCACAGCAACATCAATCAACAAGACATCATCAACACAGCAGTGAAATTGTATTTATTGACGTGTAACAATGAAATGATCTATTTCATATGTATGTGCCAAGGGCCATTTCTCTGACTACACTCTTGATGTAACTCAAAGTATAAATTAGACACAATAGTAAGAAGAGATATTTTTAAACTATGTCAGCATCGTAACATCTGTAATATATTGTGCCCAATGATATAATAACAAAGTTATGAGATTCATTTTCCATAGGCCTACATTTATTTTATTTTAGTTTATCTTTATATTCTAGTAGCCTATATTACATGCAGCTATTGCATTGTGTAAGACATTTATTACATTTAGGCCAATATACCCTATATAGGAAAGCAACTATTGATTGTAATTAAAAAATAATCAAACACAAACTGAAAATAAAAAATGGTAGTTTTAGCTAAAGCATGTTTTAAATTGGGTTCCATTAGTAAAAAAAAAAAAAGAAAAAAAAAAGACTTGACTGCTTTGACATAAACAGACACATTTATTGTCTAACAGCAGGTAATCCACTTGCTCTACCAGAATTGCCCACACATGTTAGTCAAACATTATTTGACAATTCAGAAATGCCAACTCTCACTCATTCAGCGTGAGACTCGCGCAATTGACACTTTTCTCACGCCATACATCCATTTTCTCACGCAGAGATAAATCGCGAAGCAAAGAGACAGACAAGACAGAGCAGGTTCCCTTTGATATGAAACTAATTCTCAGCTCTCAAATTCTGTCAATCTTATTACGAAATTTATGACCATAGCACGTTAGTTGGCTAGAATTTTTTTTTTTTTTATAATATATTTAGTATTAGTAGTCTATAAATGAGTATTTTGCTAAATATGTGCACTATCTTACATATTTATTATATTTTTACTTGTATCATTAAAATATTATAAAGTTAAGTTATAAAAAACGCATTATATTATATAGTAGTTTAACTTTAATTATTACTTTAATAATACCAGCTCACAGGGCTCTCTGTAGCCTGTTTACAGCATTATGTGAGAATGTCTTTCTTGAGAAAAATTAACATGTTGTACTGTTCAAGATCGGAATCAAACCACAAGAATTGAATTGAATTGAAATTGTAAAATTTGTATCAAGCAATAATAAAAGCAGTAGCCTACCAGTCATTGCACCATTATTTTTTACATCCCCCCAATCCCCCCCCCCCCTTGTTTGTCCCCCCCCTTAAAGTTTGAAGATTTTACTCAAAGTCAATAAAATGTTGTTAACATGATCTAATGCACTGTTAACATGTTTAAACAAGTCGCTATAGCATGTTTCAGCATGTTGCTAGCATGTCTCTAGCATGATTAGCTCATTGTTAACATGTTTTAGCATGTTGCTAGTATGATTTAGTACGCTGCTAGCATGTTTATAGGATGTTGCAAGAGATAGATAGATAGATAGATAGATAGATAGATAGATAGATAGATAGATAGATAGATAGATAGATAGATAGATAGATAGATAGATAGATAGATAGATAGATAGATAGATAGATAGATAGATAGATAGATAGATAGATAGATAGATAGACGACATTTGAGGATTGTAGGATACAGTATGTTCTACAAAATAAAAACAGTTCTGGAAGTGGAATAGTTAAAGTAGAGCAGGTATAAACTAATACTGAATCTATAGCCTATACTGCTTATAAGTATGTAGGTCACAGATTTTCATTTAGAGAGAGGTGCATATACCTTTGAATATCATATTACACAGACACCAAGTATTCCACACGCATAATATACTGTTTGATGTTGGCAGATAAATCAGCATCACAGCATTTTAAATCTTACAGATTTATCTGGCCAACATCTCTAGGAGTGAATAAAGAATTTCTGTTTTACTGAGCTACTGACTCTTTAAGCCTTGTCAACTTGCATTGTTCAGTCTTGTAGGCTGGAATTCTTTCTAGGAAAATGCTTTAAAATATAGCTTTGAGCAATTTTTTGGACAGGTGAGTACATGTCTTTTCTCTCCTGCTCCATCATACGCCCTCATCATAGAGGAAACAGGTTATTTGAGATCTGTGGACGTGTTAAGTCTGTAACAATGGATATGTCGCAGGAGCAAACACAGGCAGTCAGTTTACCTCGAAATCTGCGAAAAAGAAAGAAGTGGTCAGACATGACAGAAATGTATCAGCGAACCTGTCGACTGGACATCAGTTCACCCACAAAAATTATGCTTGTCGTTGGTACGGAAATTAAGGTGATCCTAGACAGGTAGGTAATATAATAAAACTATAATCCATTGTTTTTATCCATTGTGTTCTTAACAAATTGCACAGCTGGTGCATGAATTGAGGAACAGTATCAGTAGCCAAGCCTATATTGTAGAGTGGAAAAAAGTACCAATTATTACTGTTTTTATTATAGGCATGCATATGCAAAATCAAAAAATTATGGTGTGAACTCTAAACATTAAATGCATTTTTTAAAATTAAAGACTTAAGTAAAAGTACTTTGAAAATGGGCATGATTGTCGCCTACTAGCGGACGTGGTTATGTCCTCATGTCTTATCCTGTAACCCCCAATTGTGTCTACTCAATATCAATATCAACTCAACTGTAAATGGACAATGTTTCTTAACAGACCAATGAAGGTTTATAGCATGTAAATAATTGATATGACGCTAAATCTAATAAAATGACGTTTACTCACCTAAATAATCTGAATTATATTTTGGGTGAATAATAATGGCTTGTCTGAAGGTAGTTTGTGCAGCCTCCACACGGTTCACCATGAAAAAAAGGGGTATTAAAATCACAATTAATTGCTTTTAATAGGTTTATTCAAAGTATTTGCACCATGTGTTTGCAACTTGAAGAAAAAGGGTTTGGTATCCTGAGGCAAAATATTGTATTGCAATAAAAAAATGCAATATTGGGTTCAGTTCAGTTCAGTCGCGCTTGTGTTAACAGCGCCCTCTAGCTGTGAGTCGCTTGTGCTGCACACTGAGTTGTGGGCGTTTCCAGACGTTTCAAGTCCTCCGTTTCCTAGACATACACCTGCCTTTGTTCAACCAATAGGCTCTCTGACACGACATCTCAAGTAAATAAAACGGTTAAAGGTAAATTGTTGAATTTACTTTGAAAGAAAGACGCATCTTCAAAAATCATGGTTCCCCGCCGATCACTTACAATTGACACTGAGAAAGCGACCAAGACGACATACGTGGTCGGAACGGAGTTGACGGTGAATTTAAACAGGTGAGAGTGTTTCATGCATTATGCGAATAGAAAATATATTAGAATATAATTTAGAACGTTGTTTTACTTTAAGGGGACAGTAAGTTAGGCTAACACAAGACGCGTTCTTAACAACGCGGCTGAGCTCAAGGGAATTAAACAAAAGAGGAGTCTATTTTAATAGCTCGAAAGACATAATTAAAGGGACAGTTCACCCTAAACCTTTCCTCATTTACTCGCATTCATGTCGTTTCAAAACCCCATGACTTTCCTTCTTCCGTGGAGCACAAATGGATATATTGAATGTTTGGGTCTGACAGTAGCAGTCTCCATTGACTTCCATTGCATCTTTGTTTCCTGCATGAGTGACTGGTGACTGGGGCTGTCAGTCCCCAACATGATGATATAAGACTTATGTTTACATGCTATAGAAGTGCATTCCTGCTAGTTGTTTATTTTAATTTCTTCTATAGAAGCGTATAACTGACTAAAATATCTCAAATATGTTACTTTACTAGATTTCAGAAAAATCGAGCAAAGGGTTAAAGCTGACTACGGTCTGACTTTGAGTTTTGTTTAGATCAAACGAACATATTTACGGACTTTGAATATAAAATAAAAGGAGTCATTTCAAAATGACTATTATTATTTTGACAGGCACATCATTATAGACTCTGGGAACCCAAACATAAGAACAGTCGTTTCAAACACAATGTCCCCACAAATTATGCATGTTTACATAGACCAATAATTGAAAAATAGCACAGACAGAAGACACATATGAAAACATTTTGCTAACATAGTGTACAGTTAAAATATCCTATTGTTCTATTCATAAAGTTTACATTCAATACATTAGCAACATCATTCTGGAATGAACTGAATGTCCAAAGAATTGAATCTGCCTGTTGTAATATTCACATATATTGGTTTGTTTGTCAATTTTATGAAGCATTTGTTTCCGTCTGTTTGTTCTGTGTAGCCTAGATGAATATTTGCCTTGAGAATTTAGGTGGGATTGTTGATTGAAGAATTTCTCCCTTTCAGTTCCAAAGGCGGATGAATGCACTCGTTGTGCTGCGACATTATTTAAATTCATCACTGAATACTTCTGTCTCAATACTTCTGTTTATAACGGCCACTGTCAGCTATTGTCTTTGATAGCTTTCCAAACCTACTACAGTAATAGCTTTTCTTTAGGTTTCTAGAAGACTTTATAATTTTTTTATTAGTCCATAATGAAACAGCATCCTCAAGACTAATATCTGTTGTCTTAAAAGATGAGTTGAATCCTATAGTGTTATTCATAATCCATTAGCCTATCTAATGCAGTAATTATGACATTTGGTTTGGACGACGTGCCACGTCACAACACCTTGTATAAATATGAGATGTGAGGTCATACAAAGAGCATGTATGTTAATTCTACATGAATTAATGTTGTGTAAAATTGTTTAGACTTTAGATGGAGTAAAGCACATCACACTTCTGTCATGTCAACCATCCATTCACACTGTCTAACCAAAGTGCCAGATCTTTTCTTTTGTCCGCGCAGGATAATTTCTCAGGGTTTAACAGAATTTAATTTTTATTCTCTCTATATTTTTAGATTTGACTTAAAATTGCATATTACTAAATAGTTTTTAAATGATGTCCTCACGTTATGAGTCAACCCTTTTACCATCATATTTTCCAGTAAATCAAAAAAACTGTCATAATGATATCATACTTTCAAGAAGTGAACTTCTCAAGCAGACTTTTTTTGGTAGAAATATCTGCATTACATTCTCTAAGAGCCGAATTGTAGTTTCAAAACGTTGAGTATAAGGATTTTATAGCCAAACAAAATGTCTGTTACCTTTCTGAAAACATAATAATATCCAAAACATACACTACTATTCAAAGGTTTAGGGTCAGTATCAGTGTTTTCTTAATGTTTTTGAAAGATCCTCTGGGAACACTTTAGTGTGGGGAACACATTCACTATTAACTGCGACTTTTGCATCAATAAAAATCGATTGCTCGAAAAAAATTACTGACCCAGAGTATATATATAGCCTATATAAAATGGTGCAAAAATTAGGCTTGAAATACAATACAATACAAACCCAGTTTTTTTTTACCCTTAAAGGTGCAGTAAGTGATTTCTGAGAAACTCTGTTGAGAGTGGATCGGACCGAGCACCACAACACACTTGTAGCCAATCAGCAGTAGGGGGCGTGCCCACTCATGATGGGGGAGGAGAAAGCGTAAACTAGAGGGAGATTTTAAGAAAGACTGTAGAAAGAGAGATGGCTGAGAGACATTACAAAAGAGAAAAGGTCAGAGGAATATCACTGGAAAAAGGCAAGAGTTTTAATGTTAGAAAAGCTCTCCAGCGCTGGAGAGGCCTAAGCATGAAGGCCTGAAAATTAACGCAGAGGATGTGTTGTTTCTGCTTTATACATGAGTAATGTTGATTTTGAGTTTGTGCTGTTGGCGACTAACAACTACCACTTGCTTGTATACTCGTGTGTACTGGATGTACATTTTTTGTTCTTCCTTGATGTTCATTAGTTATCGTCGCTTTATTTTGCTACGCTTCTGCTATGATAAAGAGACATCCACTCTTCCATTGCCTGTTCGTGCATTTTGGGGGCGGAGCAATGGAGAGAGGAGCGATCTTGCGTCTCTTTCACAACACTAGCACTGGCAGTTTGAAATTGGATATATTTAGTGCATTTTTTAATGCAATCATTACACTACTGAAATGAATCACTTTAGTAATCCTTGAAGAAAACCCGCAATGATTGCACAATAATTGTCATGAGGATACAGCTCATGCTCTGTATCTGTTTGATACATCAACATTGTTCAACATTGATTCTCAGAAATTAGGGCTGCACGATATTGGAAAAAAAATTCCATTTTCCCAACGATATATATTGCGATATTGCGTGCCATCAATCCAGGCTAAAGTCAATAATTAGCCTACCATTCCATGATATTAATAATTTCACTAAGCAAGCTTCATTACAAGTGACAAAAAGGTCACTTAATATTTTATTCCAAAATTAGAACATATTTCTGTCAGAATTCGAAAAAAATATTTCTGTCAAAAAATCTTATTCTCTCTCTCTCTCTCTCTCTCTCTCTCTCTCTCTCTCTCTCTGTGTCTCTATGTTTTCGGTGCTGATGCAGTGACGCGTTCATGTAAACGGCACTTAAAAGCTGTCACAAAGAACCAGCAAAAGTAATGATTATGAATATGTAAAATATTACAATGAGACATTTTAATTGTTTATTAATAAACAAGTGTTTTCTGTAAAGTTGAAGTTGACGATCTTCATCTTCGCAGTAGTGATCGCGTGGGAGAGAAATGCACTTTTCATACGGATTACAGTTTTATTTTTGTTCTAGAGATTTCTGTAGATAATAGATGTATTTATATATATATTTTTAGGTGTGTGAGGCGAGTAGGCTACCTTATACGTTGAGTTTCGGTTCATGGATTCAGGCACTGGCGCCTCCGTGTTGTGATTATGTCTGCTATATTTACTTTTTATTTATTAAATCCAGGAAATTGGATAATGAAACACTGATTAAAATTAAGATACAATTAATACAAAATGAAATTCGCTTTAAAGAAAGGCTTTGTGCTTTCTGTTTGAGGTCTCTGTGAAAGTTTTAAAGCAGTCTTTTAGTGCCGCTTTCATAACGGTCGCGTCTGTATGGAGAACTATCACGTAACATTGTTTTTTCCTCACAAATGTGAACACGAAAAATAAAATACTTTTTAAAAAAGACAACCATCCACAACTTTATAACACTCCAGCAAAGTACCTCTTTTTGGTCAACATCCTCCTTTTTGTTGACGAAATAGTCCCAAATAGCTGATTTTGACTTTCTTTTTGGTACGAAATCTTTTTTTTTTTTTTTTGCGGCGGATCCTCTTCGTCGCCCATTTTTAGCTATAGGATGCCAGTGAATGTTGGCTGTGAGCAGTGAGCTGCGGCACAGCGAACCAATCACTGTGCAAGCACGCGGAACGTGCAAGTCACCCCAGCAAAAAGCCATACAACAAACTCGTGTTTACTGTGTGCTACCCTGGTGCTACCGTTCTCTTAATACACCATGGGTGCTACTACCCTTCACATCGCATGTTCCGGCGATGTGACTATCGCTCATTCGCACATCGCGATGTCGATGTTAAAACTAGGGCTGTCAAACGATTAATCGCGATTAATCGCATCCAAAATAAAAATTTGTGTTTACATAATGTGTGTGTATGGAGTATAATTATTTTCTATATATAAATACACACACATGCATATATATTTAAGAAAAATGTGTTATTTATATGTAAAATATTTATATATAATATAAATTATATATAATATAAATGTATATACACAGTATATACATGCAAATATTTCTTAAATATATACATGCATGTGTGTGTATTTATATATAGAAAATAATTATACACCGTACACACACATATATTATGTAAAAACAAACTTTTATTTTGGATGCGATTAATCGCGATTAATCGTTTGACAGCCCTAGTTAAAACAGAATATCGTTCAGCCCTATCAGAAATCGCTTACTGCACCTTTAAAAGATTATCTGAAGAGGTTTTTAGACAATGAAATGACCTTTGTATAATATCCTACAATGAAATAGATAAATTCATAATGTGTCTCTGTATTTCTCTTTGCTCTTTACAGGTGTGCCCCACCACAGTCCAGGTTCTTCTCAATAAAATGCTCCCCAAACGTGCATTACAAGGTCACGCCCCCGACCAAGGACAGCAACACCTCTCCGTACCCCCTGACCCAAAACTCTATCCTCCTCATCACCATGGACACAGTCAGTGAGACTGCATTTGACAGCAAGGTATCTAAATCTAATCACCTTTGTGCTCTAAAAACTCTTTCATCAAGAGCACAGTACAGCACACGCAGAAAGAATGAAACTTTTCTGCATTCTCTATGCTGATTCAGAGGAAAATTCTGCAGAATGGATTTAAACATGATAAGTGTTTGAAACTGAGCCAAAACTACTTCTCTCCAGTATCTGAAAGGCTAATCAAACTAGCACAAATATTTAAAAGGAGGATGTGATGGGAAGGTTTCTGTGTGGGCAGATACCATCTGGTTATGTTTCTGTGTACAACCAACTCAAAAGCAGATAATGGTCCTTTAGAAAACAAACAGAACTGAAAGAAACTGCAGACAGGAAAGATGGACACGCTGTGGTTTACCCTAGTCTATGCAGGAAACCGAGGGTTAAGCGTAGACACGATCTCGCGTCTCTTTCACAACACTGTCTAGCACTGGCTGTTTGAAATTGGATATATTTAGTGCATTTTTTAATGCAATCATTACACTACTGAAATGAATCATTTTACTAATCTTTGAAGAAAACTGCAATGATTGCACAATAATTGTCATGATGATACAGCTTATGCTTGTTTCTAAGAATCAGATGTGTTTCAGTTATCTGTGAGGTACTATGGGGAGAAAACAGAGGCTCTTGAGGACGCTGTGCTGCATCTAACAGCTGTCGGTACGTTTCACTATGCAAGACATACGCCTGTGTTTATGAATAGTATCAGTATCTGTACTGCAACTATAAACAGCCTCATGATGCTGGTGGGACTGTGAAGGAAAGAGCAAGCCTCATATTGTCTCTATTCTGTTGCAGAGATATCTCTGGACGTAGATGCCAACCGAGATGGCGTTGTTGAGAAAAACAATCCGAACAAGGTGAGCTTTGTTTACTGGTAGTCTTGCGATCTGTTCTAGGCTATATCATCATTATTTGGGAGATTTGTTTTTGCCTCATTGTTTCTTGGCTTGGAGATAGGGCTGGAAAGTGAGATAAAATTAATTAGTTGATTCATTTAGATGAATTAGAAGCCTTAGAGATACGATAAAGCCACATTTGTTTGCATATTAAAGGGATGGTTCACACAAAAATGAAAAATGAAATGTCGTTCCAAACATGTGACTTTCTTTCTTCTGGGAAACATTTTGAAAAATGTCTTTGCGTTTTCTTTTGTAAATACAATGGAAGTCAATGGGGTCCAATGTTTTGTGAACACCATTGACTTTCAAAATATCTTCTTTTGTGTTCCAACAGCATTGTGCTATTGTAGATAATATATTCAAGATGTTATTTGAATAATGTGTAATAGTTCTGGATTTTGGGTCTAGGCATCCTGGAAATGGGGTCCTAATGGCCACGGTGCAGTTTTGCTGGTCAACTGTGACTCCGAGACCTCGTACAAGAAGAAAGTGGACAGTGAGAAGGATGATATCAGTAAAGTTTCGGGTGAGTCTGGGCAGGTCTGGTCTAAGATATGGGAAGAATTTAAGTCTTAAGTGTACATTAAGTGTAAATAGACCAAACCCATGTTTAAACATTGTAGCAATATGATTCTTCCTTATTAATCATTCATTATTAATCATTTTCGCTTTGCAAGTTCAGTAAATACTTACAATCTTTCAATTAATTCAAACTATCTGAACAATATCCATAGAAAATTTGAATTAGGTGCACAATTTCAACCAGTAGTTGCATTTTTCTGTGCATATTTAGCTTAGTTACCATTGGACTTTACTCTTCAAATGCCATGCTGTGGAAAGGAAGAGATAGTTGAATCTAATGTATTTTATTTATTTTTTTATGGCAGATTTGCAGGACATGTCCAAGATGATCTTGCGCACCAACGGGCCGTCTCAACTTCCCGAAGGCTATAAACTGAGCATGTACATCTCGCAGACCACTTCAGAGAGCGTGAGAATCTTTAGACCTCGGACAAATGTGCAAAAAGACAACGTGTGGAGTAAGTGTAGACACAAACACCTGCAACATAATACAATTATGTTTTAAATAGGGGATGTCCCGGCCGGTCTCAAGGATTGGTATCGAGGGTATGAATTTTTGCTCAAGATCTTGTATTGACAATGCAAGAGTCCAGCACTCTGTAAAGTCTCCTCCAGCACAACCCAAAGACTTTCAATGAATTTAAGGTCTGGACTGTGTGGACTTCATTCATGTGTGAAAATTATTCTTCATGCTCCCTCCCAACCAAGAAAATAAGTAATTAAATGTAACTAACAACCAAAACATTTTTTTTTGATGATCTATTCCTTAAACTATTTAAGAAAACAATTTTACATGCATGCATATTGTGAAATTTTATGATGCATGAAAGCCATTGGGAGAATTTTTTCCATCACCACCTACATGTGCATAAGGTGGTTGAAATGCAAAATTATGTTCAACAGTTTATATAAATATTATGTACAATTGATTAAATAAAAATGAAGCAAAAACCAAATACATTATAAAGGAACATCAAAACTTTACTGATTAGCTCCTCTTCCCTCTACCAGAGCACAAACTCCTGAGTTTGTTCCTGAAAGATTATCTCATGGTGGTTGGAAAAGATAAGCTGACACAGGAAGTGCCCTATCTGGGAGGAAAAACTGAACTGATGTTCTATGTAGAAGGTCTTCGCTTCCCTGATAAAGACTTTGATGGGCTCATCACCATCAACCTTAGTCTACTAGAGCCCAGTGGCAAGGTTAGTGAAAGAAACCACTGTCTGATCCTCAATAGGACATCAAACCTTCTGTTCTTGGTGCTTTACTGTTTATCTGCTTACCGCAATAACATTTACACTGTTGTCTTCTATCAAATATAATTGGGTAATATAATTCTTATAACCTCTAAATGCTAATTAAATACGATTCTGCTTGTTTTCTTAAAAGGATTACCCTGAAACGCCCATCTTTACGGATAAAGTTATATTTCATGTTTCACCCTGGATCATGACCCCTAACACCCTCAAACCCGTGGAGGTCTATGTGTGCAGGTGAGAGTGGAGCAATTCAGTCAAAGCTTTAACCCTTCACGGATCATATAACAAATAATACACACACACACACAAAATTATATATATATATATATATATATATATATATATATATAGATATATATATAGATATGAAGAGTTCAGATGCAAAAGCCTCTAAGTGCCATCTGAAAATTTCTTCTAGAATGATCATTTTTATCAAGCTTGTTTATTTAAGTTCAATAATTTCACTTAAATGGCAATGCAAATGACCTATTAATTGTCATTTAAGTGAAATTACTTAACTTAAATATACAAGCTGTAGAAAAATTATCATTCTAGAAGAAAATTTCAAATGGCACTTAGAGGCTTTTGCATCTGAACTCTTCATATATATGTATATATATATATTAGGGCTGTCAAATCGATTAATCGCATCCAACCTAAGTTTTTGTTTACATAATATATGTGTGTATATATATATATATATTAATAGATTTATATTTTATATACATGTCTGTGTGTGTATACTGTATATACACGCATACATAATATATATAAATACAATAATATATATACACACATGCAAACGATTAATCGATTTGACATATATTTGATATGTATGTGTGTATATATTAGTGTGTGTGTATATATATACACTGTATTCATCTCGTAAGCCTTGGGGACTGTTGACTGTTTGATGTTTTTGGCAGCACAAAGGATAACTTCTCGTTCCTGAAGAGCATAAAGAACCTGGTGGAGAAGAATGGCTACAAACTGAAAATATGTTACGAGTACATGAACCGAGGTGACCGCTGGATGCAGGTCAGTGGAATCATTGGGGAAAGAACTTTACATATTGTTAATGAATATTAAATATAGTTAAATATAAATGAATAAATATGTCACTTGCATAATAATTTGGAACACAGTGTATATGTAAATGTATGTCAATTTAATAATAAACATTATTTATCTGACAGAATAAGAATAAGAAAGAGATTTTAGAGTGTTATAAAACCTTACAAAAATGAAATTGAAAATAACTTTATCAAACTGCCGAAGCATGCGGTTTATTGGATGATCATAGGATGATGCATATAAAAACAACTTGACTACATGTCAGGTGACTGTCATATGAATTGAGTAATTCCAACTGACACTTGTCACTCGTCTCTCTCTCTATATAGGATGAGCTTGAGTTTGGCTACATTGACTCTCCCCATCATCGGTTTCCTGTTGTACTGGATTCTCCTCGTGATGGAAACCTTCAGGATTTCCCCTACGAGTCCCTTCTGGTGAGTGACAGCAAGAACTGCTCAGAAAAATTCAGTCAAAATTGAAAATTGTCATTTTCTCATCCTCATGTCATTCCAAACCCAACTTCTTCAAATTTTTTGATGACGTGATAGCATCATGTTTTGATCGCATACTAATCGAAAGATGTTTAGAATCACTAAAACATTGCGTCACAGGGTCCAGACTTTGGATATGTGACACGGCATGCTTTGAATGAGGAGGTGAGCAGTCTGGACTCCTTTGGTAACCTGGAGGTCAGTCCACCAGTCACAGTGAACGGGAAAAGTTACCCACTTGGCAGGATCATCATTGGAGTGGCGTTCCCTACGTAAGTACCACAGCTGTACCCTACAAATTCAGTGTACAGCAACCACAACTAAAAAGGAACATTGACATTATTTTTTTGGCTTCCAAACAAATTATGCTGATTGATTAATCAAACTATCACCAATCATTAAGAATATTTGTTTAATTTTAAGTGCAAAAGGTGGCCGCAACATGACCCAAGTCGTCCAGGAATTCCTGTGGGCACAGAAGGTTCAAGAGCCAATAGCGCTCTTCTCTGATTGGCTGTTTGTGGGTCATGTGGACGAGTTCATGACCTTCGTCCCAGCCCCTGATCGAAAGGTAAACAGATGGCATACTAACATACACTACCTAAATAATTAAGTATTAAGAAAAATAATTAATTAAGTCTATTATGCTCACTAAGGCTGCATTCATTTGGTAAAAAATATATTTTGAAAAACGTAATTTATTCCTGTGAGGCAAAGCTGAATTTTCAGCATCATTACTCCAGTCTTCAGTGTCACGTGATCTTTCAGAAATCAATATGCTCAAGATTTTTTTTTGCTGCTTATTATTTTTGTGGATAGTATACCATGATATACTACCATTCAAAAGTTTAGGGCTTGTAAGATATATTGAAATTAATATTTTTATTCAGCAAAAATGCATTCAATTGATCAAAGTGACACAATAATACTGTTTTGATCAAATAAAGCAGCTTTGTTGAGCATAAGAGACTTTCAAAAACAATTATTATTTAATTAAATAATAACTTTTCCAAACTTTTTTGTACTGTTCTTATTTTTGCAGTATGTTACTCAGTTTCGACCATTTAATGAATGAATCTAGACTTTTTGTTACAAAATTGGATTAAAAAATGTTTATTGCAGACATGATAACTGGATGCTAGTTGTAGACTCAATCATGCAACATGCAACGCTACCATCTGAAATGTCTATTTTTGCATCATGCATAGTGTTTCAAATCCTTCTTTAAAATACTAGGCAGCATATTCTACGCAGTATGCCAGTCCTCCCCTCTGAACTCAGTCAATGTTTTTAAAATACTCAAAGCAATGCGAGCTGTAATGTTTTAAATGTTCAGAAATTCCGGTTGCTGCTGGCTAGCCCTGATGCCGGATATAAAGTTTTCAAAAGCTTACAAAACACAGGACAAGGAAAAACGGAAATGTTTCCAGGTAAACGCTCACTAATTTTCCATTTAAAAAAAAGTTGGCCTCTATGCACCAAAGTTCATATTCTAGTTAACATGTTTACTTGAACAGGAATGCCAGAGGCCATTACTGTTAATGCGATCCTGAGTGACAAAAAGCTACAGGCTGAAAACCGATACGTGCAGGTCAGTGACATGACATGGCATTAACATGTGTTTTGTATCCAAATAGTATCTATATATATTTTTAGCCATATTACAGTACAGTGTTACAAGTCTGTCTTTTCTATGGGAAATAAAGCATCATATAATCTTTCCCTCAGAACTGTATTGACTGGAACAGGGACGTGCTGAAGAAAGAGCTGGGGTTGGATGAAGAAGACATCATCGATTTGCCCATCCTGTTTAAACTGACAGAAGAGAAGAAAATGAGCAGCAGGGCCGTGGCTTACTATCCCGACATGGTACAGCACATTATCAAGAACTTATTGAAAGTCCATTCACACTTGCTTTTTCTTTTAACTCTGTCCCCGCCAGTGTTTTGTTTTTAAAATTTCCCAACTACCGCCAGCGTTTTTGATCATTTTCACAAAATTGTCAAGGCCCCCAGAATATTTAGTTGAATGAATATCTGAACACGCAATGTATCGAAAGAACAGAGCCGCTGGGCCCTATCTTGCACCCAGCGCAATTGACTTTGTACACCGACACATGTATCATTCCTATTTTGCACCCGCGCACAGCGGACTTTTCCCTCCACAGACGCACGTCGGTTAACTAAGAAATACACTTGCGCTCCCTGGTGCGGTTCAGCGCAAAGAGGAGGCGTGTTCCGGCGCAAACGTTCTCTCATGCTATTTTGCAGGTTTAGAAAACAATTCCGCCACTGACCGAAAAAATCTAGTTTAAAGTCAGTGGCGCGTTGCGCATGTTATTCATATGCTATTTTAAGGGCGCATGCTTGGTCATAATCAATGTAGCGTGTGCACAACGCGCATACACTTTCTCTCATCTACACACAGACGCAGCAGGTTTCATTTTTGCAAATCATAGCCTACATTATTCCGATAGATAGATAGATAGATAAACAGTTTATTATAAAAGCATACATCTAGCTTACACATTTACCCAAATTATCATACGCCTGTTTAACCGAAGTTAATTTGGGTGTGTTTCTCCATCCACAACTTCCCTGACGAGAACGTCGGTCTCCTCGGCTGTGAACCGCTCCTGGGGGGCGCCTGGCAAATCCGCCGTAATAATAGGAATCCGCTATAGAACAAGCGCGCCTGCTTTTAAAGGGAATGTGAGATGTCGCTCTGATTGGTTTATTTCACGTTACGCCCAAACCACACCTATGAATAATTAAGCTATTTCAGACCAACCCATTTTAGATTTGCGTCGGGCGCAAGAGTCATTTATCCCGCCGGTATAATAGTAATAGCGCCCAAGACCCGCCCACAAAGTTACTTGAGTTTTGCGCTTGATACTTGCGTTTCAGATCGTTAAAATAGGGCCCGCTGTTTTTGAACCAAAAAAAAAAAAAGTTTTATTCTAGATTCATGCACTCTTTTTTTTTATTAACACTTGAATGTGGGTGAGTTTCATAAAAAAGCAACATTTTGAGTCCATCAATGTCTCCAAAGCTTCACAGTCCTATAGCTCGTCCTGGGTCGACATATCATTCGGTAAAGTTAGGCAGTTTTGATTTATATGCTGTTTAACGTTGATTATGATGCATATGCTATCGTTTGTTTCTGCTTCTTTTTCGCCTGTGTTTTAATCAGGAGATTCAGAACTCTTTTAGAGGGTGTCACAGCGCCCCCTACGTATAACAGTGAAAACACAGAAAGCCGTAAATTTCTGTCAATGGTGGGGAAAGAGTTAATGGAAAATAGATGATCAAAACATACCCTACTGTTCAAAAGTTTGGGCCTCGGCAAGACTTTCTATTGTCTCTTACACTTACTCGTAGATTTATTTTTTAATGCATTACCTGTATTTACCCTCAGGTGAACATGATCGTGTTGGGGAACCAGCTGGGCATCCCAAAACCTTTCGGGCCCCAGGTAAAGGGCCGGTGTGCTCTGGAGACAGAGATGATTTCTCTTCTGGAGCCTCTAGGCCTCAAATGTACCTTCATTGATGACTTTGCCCCATACCACAAACTGCTGGGGGAAGTTCACTGCGGTTCCAATGTTCTCCGAGAGCCATCCCCTTTCAGATGGTGGAACCTAGAGCTGTGAGAGAGAGAGGGAGACTAGGAAGAATAGAGACCTGTCAAGTGCCTACTACGTCTAAACCAGGATTAACGGGTGTTTTAACTAGTTCATTCTAGCAATAAACCATGCATATGGCCCTAACCTTTAAGCAAAATGGAATAATTCATCTAAAAATTTAAACTCTGTCGTCATTTACTCACCCTCATGTCGTTCAAGCAGCTTTTTTTATATAAGGTGCTGTCAAGCTACTCCAAAAATCATTCGTATCACTATGCACTACATGTTCTGAGGTTGTACTACAGCTTTCTGTAAGGAATTACATGTGTGAGCAGATGATGACAGTTTTTTTTCTTTTTATCTTTAATATTTTCAATATTCTTTCTTCTGACAACCAGGCCTTGTTTTAGCAGTACAGCTATTACTGGGGCTGCTTCAGCATTTCTAAAATAAATAAAAAATAAGGGCTTACAATTAGGAATAATGCTTTGAGTGGTTCAAATTAATGTTAACCACTTATGACACATGAATGTTCACTGTGATGTTGCCTCTTACTAATAATGACTGAGAAATTGATTCTATAATTGGTGATTTGCTGTCTTGGATGATTTTCCAAAATAATGCACATTAAAGCAATAAATAAACATTTCATGAACCCTTTGATCTTTATTAAACATGATTTATCTGGTTTTATTACAAAAAGGAGAAAAGGTCTTATTTACAATAAAACATTTCATTAAAGTAGCATAATAAGCACTTGTAAAAGAGAACACAATCACTTGCAGAAAGCAGTCGGTGTTTGTTTGGAATGAGTTTGTGCTTAATGTCTGGAACATGTGCAAACGCATTATGTGCAGTTTTACCAATCAGCAGAGATTTCGGCTCTAACACAGCTTTAAGTGTGGATTCAGCTAATCCAAAAATATTTTTCTCTTCTCCATGTACAGTTTTAGAAGTATCACCCCTGAAAGGACCTATTTATGTAAAAATCCTTCAAAAAAATTCTACTGTACCTCTTCAAATGAGTGAACTGGGATGTTAGTCATACAAAAGTACAATGGTATTTTCATATTTTTGAACATGAAACCTTGGTAATGCCATGTTTCTTCTATGATGGTAATACCATGGTATTTGAAATAAGTATCATATACAGGGAATACCATGGTATTTTAAGTAGCTGTGTATTCTGACTAATTTCCCCCCAAATATTTCATTTTATTAGAGTAGATATTTTGCCAGTGACTGATGTTTTTAATGTCACAGCTTGGTATAGTTGCTTTGAATAATTCATCACATTTACAGCTCATGTAATTGGCTCAACAACAAAAAAAATTGTATCCCATAAGCCAATGAGATGAATGGGAATGCTAACGGATAGCATTAACACCATATTACTAAGTGTAAAAACTGAAACATTTTGATTGATTTGGAATGGGCAATTAAAAAAAAAAAAAAAAGTCTCAACATTATTACAATATGTATTTGTGTTTGAAAACAAAACAAAATGTCCACCATTTTTTATTGAACATCAAGCATAGTGTTTTTAGTGGCCATATCCACTATCTTATGTCTGCGGTTTCATCAGTTTTACATTCATATTGCTCACTTGCCATATAAGCTAAAAAAGGCTTCAGGCCTCCAGTATATCTGACGCGAGAGACACTGACCCTTCAATCTGCACAGCAGGATTTAAAACATGAAACTACAAACATGAAGCTACTACATTAGTGTACAGTTTACACACACACGTCAATTTTACCACAAGCAGCTGTGGCCGTACAAAATATGTTGATCCGTAAAACAGCATAATCTTAATAAATAATATTTCAAAACGTATACAGCATCTCACACCTGATCTATTTGTTTTGTCATAAATTAGAATGTCTATATGCTTTGTTTATTGGACAGGATCTGAAATGGCTTGGGTGCTTGACACCAGAAGAAACATCTATCGGAAAAAACGACATTTAACATTTACCTATATTCATTTTCAACATCATTACTCGTTACTGACACAAAACGCAACCGAACAGAACCACACATAGATGTGTATTACAGTGCTTTGCGGGTCCACGTGTATTTTAAGCATGATGGGTTTAGGTTGAACTTCATTTGTTTTTCTGAAAGATGCCTTGTGACAGCTTACCACCCCCGTTTCTAAAAGATCTACACACCACAGTGAGCCTCAATAAATAAATAAATATGACAAATAAAAAACAAACCCATACAACGAGAGCCAGTTAAAGAAAGAAAGATTGAAAGAAGCCTATGATAAGGCCATAAGAATCATGCGTGATTGATTTCCCAGCTGGCAGTGCACCAGTCTTCAACAGTTGCCAGGCGGGTTTGTTCTTTTGCCTGCAGTCCAACAGCCACATGATAGAAGATAAAGAGGTGGTGTGTGTTCTTACGAGAGCGCGCCCGACTGTACGCCGCGGGGCTGGAACTAGTGCTTCACACACCTTCACATCTGTGTCTCTCGAGGAACTCTTATGAGCACATCGAGTGTCCACTGCGAAGGGCTTCTTATGAAAATGCTGAGAATAAGACGTATGATTAATGAGAATAAGATATACGAACTTATACACATACATATATGTATACGTTTATATATAGATTTTTATGGAAAAGGTCTTTTCTGCTCACCAAGGATGCTTTTATTTAATCAAAAACACAGTAAAAACAATATTATTACAATTAAAATAACTTTTAAGTGATATTAATATTACATTTATATTTTAAAATGTAAAAATGTGATGGCAAAGCTAAATTTTCAGCATCATTACTCCACTTTCCAGGTCACATGATCCTTCAGAAATCATTCTAATATGTTTTGCTGCTCAAGAAACATTATTATCAATGTTGAAAATCAATATTTTTGTGTAAACATTATACATTTTTTGTTCAGGATTCTTCGATGATTTCAAAAGAACAGCATTTATTTGAAATTGAAATCTTTTGTAACATTATAAATGTCTTTACTGTCACTTTTGATCAAATGAATGAATCCTTGCTGAAAAGAAGTATTAATCTCTTTGGTAACACTTTACAATAAGGTTTATTAGTTAACATTAGTTAACTACCTTAGTTAACATAAACTAAGAATGAACAATACTTCAGCATTTATTAATCTTATTTAAACATTTACTAATACATTATTAAAATCAAAGGATATATTTGTTAACATTAGTTAATGCACTGTGAACTAACATGAACAAACAATGAACAGCTGTATTTGTATTAACTAACATTAAAAAAGATGAATAAATATGGTAACAAATGTATTGCTCATTGTTAGTTCATGTTAGTTAATACACTAACTAATGTTAACTAATGAACCGTATTGTAAAGTGTTACCATTTCTTTCTTTTTTTTAAAAAATCAGTAAGTGTTTACAAGGTCTCATTTGTTAGCATTATTTAATGCATTGATTACCCAGTACTTACAATGACCAATATATTTTTAGAGCATTCATTAACCTTTGTCAATGTTAGTTAATACAAATCTTTATGTTAGTTCACAGTGCATTAACTAAAGTTACAACTTTTGACCTTAACATTTTGGTAACACTTTAGTTTAGGGTCCAATTCTCACGATTAACTACTTTAGTTGCTTATTAAAATGCATATTACTAGGATATTGGCTGTTTATTAGCACTTCTAAAACACATATTAATGCCTTATTCTGCATGACCATATTCTACATCCCTTAACCCTATTCCTGAACTTAACAATTACCTTACTAACTATTAATAACTAAAGAGTGACCAAAAGTTTTAGTAAATTGTGAGATTATCACTAAGATTAGTAAATGATGTAGAACTATTGTTCTTTATTAGTTATTGTTAACTAATGTAGTTAACTAATGTTAACAAATTAAACATTGTAACCAAAAAATCTGAAATCTCACTGACACCAAAGTGGTGCAATTTTCTAAATGTCATGCTACATTACGAATAGCAATACAACTAACAAATAAAACATAAAAATCATAAATGAGGCCATTAAGAGGTATACACTCACCTAAAGGATTATTAGGAACACCATACTAATACTGTGTTTGACCCCCTTAATTCTGAACTGCTTTAATTCTACGTGGCATTGATTCAACAAGGTGCTGAAAGCATTCTTTAGAAATGTTGGCCCATATTGATAGGATAGCATCTTGCAGTTGATGGAGATTTGTGGGATGCACATCCAGGGCACGAAGCTCCCGTTCTACCACATCCCAAAGATGCTCTATTGGGTTGAGATCTGGTGACTGTGGGGGCCATTTTAGTACAGTGAACTCATTGTCATGTTCAAGAAACCAATTTGAAATGATTCGAGCTTTGTGACATGGTCAGAAACAATGCTCAGGTAGGCCGTGGCATTTAAACGATGCCCAATTGGCACTAAGGGGCCTAAAGTGTGCCAAGAAAACATCCCCCACACCATTACACCACCACCACCAGCCTGCACAGTGGTAACAAAGCATGATGGATCCATGTTCTCATTCTGTTTACGCCAAATTCTGACTCTACCATCTGAATGTCTCAACAGAAATCGAGACTCATCAGACCAGGCAACATTTTTCCAGTCTTCAACTGTCCAATTTTGGTGAGCTTGTGCAAATTTTAGCCTCTTTTTCCTATTTGTAGTGGAGATGAGTGGTACCCGGTGGGGTCTTCTGCTGTTGTAGCCCATCCGCCTCAAGGTTGTGCGTGTTGTGGCTTCACAAATGCTTTGCTGCATACCTCGGTTGTAACGAGTGGTTATTTCAGTCAAAGTTGCTCTTCTATCAGCTTGAATCAGTCGGCCCATTCTCCTCTGACCTCTAGCATCAACAAGGCATTTTCGCCCACAGGACTGCCGCATACTAGATGTTTTTCCTTTTTCACACCATTCTTTGTAAACCCTAGAAATGGTTGTGCGTGAAAATCCCAGTAACTGAGCAGATTGTGAAATACTCAGACCGGCCCGTCTGGCACCAACAACCATGCCACGCTCAAAATTGCTTAAATCACCTTTCTTTCCCATTCTGACATTCAGTTTGGAGTTCAGGAGATTGTCTTGACCAGGACCACACCCCTAAATGCATTGAAGCAACTGCCATGTGATTGGTTGATTAGATAATTTCATTAATGAGAAATTGAACAGGTGTTCCTAATAATCCTTTAGGTGAGTGTACATTTAAATGACACAGCCATATAGACCTTATGCAGCGGAGAAACAAGCGCGCATCCTTCTTTAGAATTTTGTGTTTGAATTTAGTTTTTGCGGTATCGCTGTCGAAGAGTAATTAGCTGGTGAAGTGGATTTACTTATTGTAGAGTTAACGAAATCTATCATGAGCATTGTAATGTTTGAAGAGGATGTCATGACAAATGCCAATAGACCGGAAAGATTTCATATTCATAAATCCGTAAGATCTTACCTTCACGTTGTGGAAATACAAACCGGAAGACAGAACACAACGAGCGCAGCGCTGAAAAGGCTACATAAGCTCTATAGGCTCCATAAAAATATCATAGATATAATCCTCATTTTTGCTTTTCCTAACCTGTTGATGGACATCCATGAAGTCATCTACAGCCTACAGGACAGCTAGCAGTTCTGTGCAGGACAAACACACACTGTGTCACAGATGATTTACTTGACTAAACAAATATCAAGATTACATTAGATCTGTTGCTCAAGAGCAGTTATACAGGTAGAGAGAGAGAGAGAGAGAGAGAGAGAGAGAGAGAGAGAGAGAGAGAGAGAGAGAGAGAGAGAGAGAGAGAGAGAGAGAGAGAGAGAGAGAGAGAGAGAGAGAGAGAGAGAGAGAGAGAGAGAGAGAGAGAGAAATGGTCATGCTATGACTTGATAGGGATCAAATCGAGCATGTTAATCAACATTAGTCATGGTTCACAATCATAATTTAGCTTCTCACGACCATCTTCCACCCTCCCTGACACCCTTTTTTCTGCTCTGGCTGTAAGACTTCATCATCTTTAGGACTAGAATATTTTTAAGGTCAATCACATTTCTTACCGAGTGTTGTCTCTCTGTTTTGGGACGCAGAGGTTCAGACATCTGTCGAATGGGACCTACAGTGAAACGGACGACTGTTAAAGCTTGGACACAAATACAAACTATATAAACTGTACCGCAGCGACAAGGCCAGAAATCACAAAAACATATGCGAAACACAGATTTGATCAGTGTTGTTATCCTTAGCTAAACATGAAACTATTTAAAAAGTTTTTGGTAATAGAAATGAAGCTGAAATGAAATATTACATGAAAAACTTCAACTTAAAAAACTGAAAATTAATATTGGAAATAAGTCTCAGTTGAAGTACTAAAATGACAAAAAAATAAAATAAAAATTAAAGCACAATAGAAATATAAAAAAATGAAAAATGACAAAACAAAAGAACAAAACTAAAAGGAAAACTGAAAATATAAAAAATAAATGCCAATTGAAAAATATCAATAAATAATCAAGTACAGCTGCACTATCCAGTGGCAAACTACTTTAATAGTTAATTATGTCAAAATAGGTTAAAACAGCTCTCCAATGTTTTCCAGTTTGTTATATCTCAAAGTAAAAATATCACGTAAGATAATATCACAGTGGGAAGTGGTGATTTTGTTTGTGATATATAATGATTCTTTTTTTTTATATATTTTTTACTATTACTATAACATATAAGTTGCATTTACACATTTGACAGATGGTTTTATCTCTGGGCATCAAACACATGACCTTGGCATTGTTAGCATCATGCACTACTGTTTGAGCTAATGCTAAAGAGAGAATAAAAGAGTGGTCAACATATTTCTGGCCTCCTCAATGTAGCATTTAGACACACAAACATCCAATAACTTGTTCACATGTTTGTTAAACCTCACCATGTGAACTGCTCTGACTAGAACTACCAGAGCCGTCTACCAACCACACGGCGCTGTATGAAAATGAATCTCGTTTGTGAGGCGTACCGGCTGAAGACAGACTGTCCTGTGTTCCAGGAAAAAAGAAAAACATGCAAACAACATAACCAGTCAGTCTTGCTTAATTATCTAGGTGTACTGATATTTCTGTTCAGGTGATTAAATGCAAATTTCAATACGCCCATATGCATTTGGATGCGAATAGTACAGGCGTTTAAATACAGGTCGTCTTCTCTGCCTGTCAGTTTTAATGTACCGTATGTACTATTACAATTTGAGCACAATGTAGCTTAAAATGTATTAATGATTAATGAGTCATATGTGGATGTGGCCGCACCAGTCCCGTGTCGTACTCCTCTGTCGCTTCATGCTCCTGCTCGTTCTCCTCCACCACACTGGTGAAGCTGCTGGCATTGGATGAGGAGCGAGAAAGGTCCTGGGACTCTGGGATAGAAGGAGCTCGACAGCACAGGGCGGAACTACAGTAAAAACACACACACACACACATACATGAGCTCAAACGAACCTGAAATAATTCACTAACCACGCTTAAAGTGCCACTATTTTGCTTTTTCGGATATTACCTTTCATGTAGTGTGTGATATATATAGCTATTTGTGGATGTGAAAGGTCTGCAAAGTTTCAAAGATCAAAGTGGACGACAAATGGAGTTTTTGTCTCCCAAAAGAAAGAAAACATTCACAAACCTTCAAAGGTTTGTAACACATTTGCATAATGGCAGCCTATGTTCTTCATTGGCTGCCTGTGTATGGCAAGCCGTTTTAACATTTAATCCTTAAAACCTACTAGTATTTATTTTCATGCTACTAGTACTTATTTTTTAGATACTAGTATCTATTCCATTAAGTACTAGTACTTATTCATTAGCTACTAGTGCTTATTCTTTAGGTATTAGTGCCTATTTGTTAAATACTAGTGCTTATTCTTTAGGTACTAAGTACCTTTTTAAAGATACTAGTACTTATTCATTAGATACTAGTTCTTCTTTATTAGATACTAGTGCCTATTAAATTGGTACTAGTATATATTCATTAGATACTAGTACTTATTCATTAAATACTAGTATTTATTATTAGATACTAGTACTTATTCATTAGATACTAGTGCTTATTTCAATAGTGACTAGTAACTATTCTTTTGTTACTAGTAACAATTTTTTCTGTCATTCAGATATCAACTATTCGGTTCTGACTAGTATGTATTCCAATTGTTAATTAATTAATTAGCTACTAGTACTTATTCAATAGATACTAGTACCTATTTATTAGATACTAGTATTTATTCCAAATGTTACTAGTAAGATTTTTTATTTTACTAGTAAGATTTTTAATTGAACTCTCCAGTGGCCGTTCTGACTAGTCATAACACAAGACGAGTAAAAAAGCAGCTGTGACTAGTAAAATAAGAATAGTTACTTGTAACAATTACAAAATATACTAGTGTCTAATAAATAAGTACTAGTATATATTGAATAAGTACTAGTAGCTAATTAATAAGTACTAGTATCTAATGAATAGATACTAGTATCTAATGGATAAGTACTAGTATCTAATGAATAAGTACTAGTATCTAATGAATAAGTACTAGTATCTATTTAATAGGTACTAGTTTCTAATGACTTAGTACTAGTATTTATTGAATAAATACTATTATGTAGTAATAGGTATTAATACCTAAAAATTAAGTACTAGTACCTAATGAATACTACTAGTATCTAATATATATGTACTAGTCAGTTGTACTAGTAGCTAAATAATAAGTACTAGTATCTAATGAATAAGTACTAGTATCTAATAATAAGTAATAGTAACTAATAAATAAGTACTAGTATATAATAAATACGTACTAGTACCAATTTAATAGGCACTAGAATCTAATGAATAAGTACTAGTATCTAATGAATAAGTACTAGTATCTAATAAATAAGTACTAGTATCTAATAAATAAGTACTGGTACCAATATAATAGGCACTAGAATCTAATGAATAACTACTAGTATCTTTTAAAAAGATACTAGTATCTAAAGAATAGGCACTAATACCTAAAGAATAAGCACTAGTAGCTAATGAATAAGTACTAGTACTTAATGGAAAAGATACTAGTATCTAAAAAATAAGACTAGTAGGTTGTAAGGATTAAATGTTAAAACGGCTTGCCATAGCCTGTGAACAACATCTACTCTCTCAAACACTAGCTGTAGCTGAGGCCTGGAAGAGTTTGGTTCGTGTTGTGTTGGTAGAATGAAGCCGCTGTTTTCTGCACTGCGAAAGCAAATCCACTTTGCATGCACTTCCTGAAATTTAGATATGGTAATGGCCTTTTAGTTTCCGACACGTCGTTCTGTAAGCGGTAGACCAATCACAACAGACTGGGCTGTTTGACCAATCAGAGCAGAGATCAATCCTTGATCGAACCGGTTCAGACACTGTGAGAAAGAGGTGATGCAGCAATGTATATAATGAGAAAATTCAAGTGTTTTTTGGCCTTGGATGCATGTAAACCTATTGTAGGAGACCTCCAAAACAAAATTAGGAGCCTTTAAAATAGCATATAGGGGCACTTTAAACGCACATGGTTAATGATTAGATCTTTTTGATTTCAATCAACTTATCACCTGCATATTAAAAGTTTTTGACCTTTGCACTACTCTGTCCATGTGGTTAAAAGGTGTTGCTTGGGCTGTATTTTGCTATTGCATAATGATAACAGAGTATGATATGATAGAATCATAGGCCACATTCATGAGTGATTGCAGATGCAATTTCTCAACACATTCATCGCAGTTTAAAGGAGCTGTATTACTAATGACTCATTGGACAAACTAGTAAATCTGTAACAACTGTAACAAACTAATATAAGGGAAAGCAAATATCTATTATTTGCAGTTGGGAGTGGTTCTGTGTAAAGTTTGAATCTATCAAGGAGCGGTCCAAGAGCAACTGCAATGGTTCTCTTTGAACAAGTTTACTAATATCAGGTTATAGTCTATTTACTTATTACACATTTTGATGCACATTCAATACCATTTAGAAATTTGGGGTCAGTATGGTTTTTTTTTTTTGAAGAAATTAACACTTTGAACACTTACATTTTTTTACTTTGTTAAAAAAAATTAAAATAAATGCTGTTCTTCTGAACTTTCTATTGATCAAATAATCCTGAAAAAAAATGTATCCCAGTTTTTTATTAAATAGCACAACATCGATAATAATAAGAAATATATCTTGAGCAGCAAATCAGCATAATAGAATGATCTCTGAAGGATCATGTGACACTGAAGACAGGAGTAATGATGCTGAAAATGATGCTCAGCTTTGCCTTCACAGGAATAAATTAGATTTTAAAATATATTAAAATAGAAAACAGTTATATTGTAATTATATTTTACAATATTTCTGTTTTTACTGTGTTTACCAAATAAATGCAGCCTTGGTGAGCATAAAAGACTTCTTTCAAAAACTTGAAAAAACTTTTGAAAAGGAGTGTGTGTGTGTGTGTGTGTGTGTGTGTGTGTGTGTGTGTATGGATACACACATGCTTATAACAATTTAAAATAAATAAATAAAGACAATGAATTCACATAATAATAGACATCTTTCCTGGAATGTAAAGATCAGATCATATGAAAATAGTAGGGGGACTATTAGGACTATAACTAGACATCCAGATACACAGTGTGGGTTTAAAGGAAGAGCCTGCATTAAAGTGTGATTACATGCAAACAGAAGTCAGTGTTTTCACTGGTGCTCACCCGAACTTGGTGGTCGGCATCTCAGGTGAGCTCTGATTGGACCAGTTGTCGTGAAGAGTGTGTCCACCATCAGATGCCCTCTGTGGACTCGGGGACACCTCTCGACTACTGGAACATAATGATTAACACATCTTAATTATTGTCAGAACTCAGTTTCAGTTTCTGAATTAACCTTAACATGACACAAAATTATATATATATATATACATTTTCAGATACTTACTGACCTTAACACACAGTAATGAGAGTGTAATCTTTTAATATTTCCTGTTTTATGGTTTTCTTGTCAACAAGACAGCATGATGACTTCATGCATGTTGGTTATAACACAATAAGTTAAAATTAGAGAGCAGCTTTCAAATATTACTATTATTTATGAAACAGGTTTTATTAAAGGAATAGTTCACCCAAAAATGAAAATTCTGTCATCATTTACTCACCCTCACTCAAGTTGTTCCAAACCTGTATAAATGTCTTTGTTCTGCTGAACACAAATGAAGATATTTTGAAGAAAGTTCGTACCCAGGCACCATTGACTTCCATGGAAGTAAATAGTGCCCCAGAACTGTTCAGTTTCCCACATTCTTCTAAATATCTTCCTTTGTGTTCAACAGAACAAAGAAATGTATACAGGTTTGGAACAACATGAGGGTGAGTAAATGATTAAAATGTTTGGGTGACCTATCCCTTTAAGTAATGAATAATGGAAAACCACTTAAAGTGTCTTTCCCAAAAAATGTCTGCCTTTTATTTTTTTCTTTGTTATGAAGACAGAATGTCCACCTTAAAACAATGTTTTCTTACTTTCTAAACCTTACAATGGCTTCAACAGGAAATACTCTCAACTTTTCCATACAATTGTCAGTTCATCTCACCTTCTCTCCTGAACCTCTTGTATATTCTCAATCCCAATGGCACTGCTCCTTCTGGAACTGAACGGACCAGATTTCTTACGGGTTGGGCTTTTTCCAGGAATAATCAGGGACTGAGGAGAAATCACAATTGGGTTAGATTTTGATTCAAATTATAAGCCAGTTCCACTACATAATTTCTTCAATTTATGCATTTTTATTTACATCTTTATTCATTTTAAGGTGATTTTATATGCATTTGTATTATTATTATGCCAGCAAAGAGCACTTTGAATTACCATTATGTATGAAATGTTTAAATCAACTAGCTGTGCTTGCTATTGTCATTAGGGTGGTGATAGATTTATGATTAAACACAAAGGAATCAGGTATGATATCAGGTAAAAGCAAAGCAGAAACTGGATTATCAGTGCAACACACTCCACCTCAAGTTACTTAAGAAGACTGTGCCTGTAATTGTGCCTCAGGTTAACACAATAATAGAACATGCTGTAAAAAACACTTTTTTAATGGAATGAATATAAAATTAATCATTTTTTAAGCTGCAACTCTTGAACTGAAGAACTAGAGGCCCCAGTTACCACTTTGTCTTTGAGCACTCTTATTATTATTAATAAAAAGGAACAAGCCCTTTCAATATCATCAGAGTTGTTGATTAATTTCATTTGATCTTAAGTGTAACAGAGATCAGATCTGTGCAATAAGTCTTGCAGTGTAAATGCAGCCTAGATGACCTTGAACATTGGCCCAGAATGAAAAATCCTGGTTTAACCAAGCTGTCAGCAAATTTACACATTTTTGCACACGTTTGATCATAATCTGGTTTCTGTGACAGTTGTTGCAAACACACTAGCACATTCGGATGGCTAATAGGCCGTTATGTCAACCTGTCATGAAAGTCTCTCTGAGTTATTGCTGTTGCTCTTGTTGTCATAGCGATGGAGATGGGACGGTCACTTGTGGAGAGCCCCATCTGTTCCACCGACCCCCATCCAGACAGATCATGAGAGCTGATGACACATCAGTTTTTCTCTCTTTTAATGCTGAAATGATGGAGATCAGAAATGGCAGGAGAAGACCTGGTCTACCATCAGCACTGATGTGCCATGATGACACAAGCACTCAAGGGTCAAACCCCACTCGAAGGGCACAGCGAATAACAGCTGCGACTCCGCCGGGTTGAGGGATCAGAGGGCATGAAGGCTGGCACAAACTACAGCTGGCACACTGATTTGGGGCATCTCATGATAGCCTGAAACAATTTAAGGTCCACTGACATCCAGAAGGGTCTTCATACTCACAATTCCAGGAGTTTTGGGAGTGTCTGGAGGGTTGTTGGTAAAGCTTCCACTGTGGCTTGTGGAGACGGTGTGCGGTTTCTTGTTACTGAGGCCCATAGCATCCATAGATTGACTTCTATTGCGGATAACTCGCTAGAAAGAGAAAAATGATGCATATGCATCACTGCAACGCAACACTAGAGGGCACAAGAACTGCTTATATGAGAAACAGGAGAGCTAAAGAGAGTAAAGGACAGTGAAATGAAGAAAGTAGTGGCTATGTTTGGACTAGCATACTACCTACAATTACTGCAGTATGTATATACTGTGAGATGGACAAGCATTTTCTATATGTGCAGAAGACCAAATGAGCTTCATTTGCCCAAATGTTGTAAATGTGAGTGTGTGAACACTGTAATCCACAATGCAATGCGCTCAATTTCACCCTCCATTTCCAGTGTGCCTTTTCTATTCTTTGAGTTAAATGACTCATTTACTTTTGCAAGACGTTTTTACACAAAATTACAGCAAAACTGTTGCGTACTGCTGTTTGAAACTTATATTTGTTCCATAATGCATACTGTTTAACATCCAAAAGTTTATTTTTAATGAAATACTTTTGTTTATGTTTAATTAATACTTCTATTTATCAAAAATGCATTAAATTGATCAAAAGTGACAGTAAATACATTTAAAATGTTACAAAAGATTTCTGTTTTAAATAAATGTTGTTTTTAAACTTTCTATTTATCAAAAAATCCCCAAAAAAATTAGCATGGTTTCCACAAAAATATTAAGCAGCAAAACTGTTTTCAACATTGATAAAAATAAGAAATGTTTCTTGAGCACCAAATCCTAATCTCACATTTAGGATGAATAGTATAACAATTGACATCTCTGCTATTCACCAGAACTCTTTTGTCAGTAATTAATTGAACAAATACAAATCCTTATTATTAGTTAGAGCAGGGGCTCCCAAACCTTTTAGGGTCGCGTACCCACTGAGGCATTTAACATCCTTCTGCGTACACCCTCTCTTCCATTTAGACTGCAGTCATGCCGTTTCCATTAAAGGACAATATTTGCCCCGTTAAATTGATTTTCCAGAGCATTTTTTTTCCTTTATACATACCTTTATAAAATAAATAATGTTCAATAAAGAAATATGCAATTTTGGTAAAAACAAAGTGATACTTTTAAATATTAAACTAAAACCACCAGTAGGTGGCGGCAAGTCACTCATCGAGTCATTCATTCATTTAGTAACAATACAAGTGGCAGTATTTATTAACATTTACATTTATGCATTTGGCAGACGCTTTTATCCAAAGCAACTTACATTGCAATCCAAGGTACACATTTACATTCTTAACAGTTCTTCCTTTACCTGGGAATCGAACCCATGACCTTGGCGTTGCAAGCGCCAGCACTCTACTGTTTGAGCTACAGTCTATTTATGAATGGGTCATTGAATCATTGACTCTCCCGATTCGTTCTAAGTCGTATATTCGTACACGACACACTGCTGTGTGCAACAGTTCTGCTGTGGCTTTTGTTGGAACTATTATTTTGTTGCAAAATAGTGCGAAAAAAGGACGAGAGCGGCAGTAATGTAGAGCGATTTGCTAAGGCAGAGGTCTCTGCACGCAACCTATCATATGCACACTGTTTGTGTGGAGGCAGTTAGTTTTTGACTGCAAAAGATGTGGTCATTTGATTGGATGCCATATATTTATGGCATTTGCCTGTTAGAAATACATGCTTGATTTTAATGTTATTTTAAGGTGGGGTAGAATTAAATGAATGGCAAAATTCAGCATTTTGTTTGCAAAATCCCTCTGTCACCTCACATACCCCAGTTTGGGAACCACTGAGTTAGAGATTCAAATGGATTCTACCTTGAAAGACTCAAAGAAGCCACCACCTCCGCCTCCTCCATTCTCCAGTTTGTCGTCATCTCCTCCCAGTCCCATCATGGACTGGCTGTTCACATGCAGCTCCTCATATAAAGTCTCCAGCAGAGCAGAACGTGTCCTCTCCTGGACCACAAAAACATTTTTAATGTAGTATGCATGCCGATGCTCCCACACAAACATAAAAACAAACATTTATGCCCTTCTCACCTCCAGCTTGGCAAACTTCTCTGCTTTATAGCAATAATATTCAGCATTGATCAGTTTGGTCAAGAGGAACTCATGAAACTCTGGACTCTAAACAAAACACAATCAACAGTGAATAAATTAGATTAATACAAAGAACAGTTTGAATGTATTTAAGGTTAAATTATATATTTATTAATTCACCAAGTCATATCGCTTACAATTAAGCAAACAATCTATATTTGCAGAAGAATTATTTATATTGATTCTATTATTAATAAAAAAAAACGATATTTAATAATATTGCTCGTCACCATTTTATAAAAGGCTTTACTTATTAATTTTTGCATAATTAAAAAGTAAATAAGACGTTTCTGTAGTCATATCCAGACATGAACATTTTCTGTGCTAATTTTTAATGGGAAAAACTCAGAATCTCCAAAATGTATTTAAATATGGTGTAACTGAACTAGGTGTGCTTGACACTTATTGGCATCTGAAAGTAGAATTAATAAACCAAAATACTTCATAAAGGAACGTCAATGGGCGAATGATTTGTAGAATTTTGTGATAGAATTCCAGAACAATGATTCCATGTGGAACTAGTCATTTCACATGAATTTTGGCTGAAAATATGTACCTTTTTAAAGACAGCTGGGTCTGGGAGAGCAGGACCAAAGAAAGGCACATCATCTCTTGCCGTCACAGATACCTACAAGAACATAAAATAAATTATGACAGATATCAGGAAATCTTTCAAAATGATCTTTAATTTTCTATGCACAATAAGCTATAAGTGACTAATATATTATATTGGGAATCATCATCACATATTCATTTAAACAAAAATCCTGAATCACTCCAAGTATGTGAGGAATTCCTATAACAAAGAAAGGATTTATTCGGTAAAATCCATGGCTCAAGCTTCAGTTTCAGTGATTTAAACAGGATGAATTAATGAATTACCTTATAGAGGACGTTATCAGTGCAGGCGTTCTCCACTTGCACCACTACGTAAGCGTGAAGGAAGTTTGATGCGATCATATCTGGTACAAATGGCGTATTTTCTTCTTGGAACACAATAGCCACAATGTCATTTCCTATATGCCTCTTCCTCTGGAGCTGAAATGAAGTCAACAAAACTGTGAAGTAATAAGAGGAAGCTGCCCGTAAGGTCTTTACAGACAATTTTAGATTCACTTCTTTGAACAGACCGACTAGAAACGAAACTAAAACAGACCATTCGCTTGAAAAAAATTTATTTGTGGTCTCGAACAGAATCAACACTGTTATACCAGTTTGTGAGGTTTATTATACTACTTTCACGCAAATTAAGCACACTCCCTTGTTGCATTAGAATTTTACTTTTAATTTTGGCTCTGACTGGCCAAAACATTTTGAACCAAAACTAGTTTGTTCTAAGTGTGAAAATATGCAGTTAAAACATTTTGGGCCAGTCAGAGCCAAAATTAAAAATAAAATTCTAATGCAACAATAGGGAGTGTGCTTAGTAAAATCAATGAAGAAGAATATGGAAAAAATGTATAAGAAGATTTTCTGGGATTACTCATACTGTTAATTCACCTGAACATATGTTTATTTAGTTATGAGTAGTCCTTATAAGTGTCTTCACTTATTGTGGATGAAAATTTGCTATTAAAAAAATGAAATATTAAAAATAACAGTCAGCCGTTAGTTTTATCTAACAATGTCATATTCCCTAACCAGATTTAAATTCTTGATAAATTAAACATTAAAACAAATGGAGAATCTCACAAGGAATATGCATAAAGAAAACGATTTTGCATGTTGTATTATGAGCATATTACTTATTGTTGCACTACAGTTTTTCTTTTGATTTTAGGGTGAAATATGACCTGTTATGTTCTTGATGTTTTTGATATGCTTTGTGAGATTCGCCCTTATACTGACTTATTATTTCCTAAATTTCCCACAAAATAAAAATATTGGATCAAAATATCACACATATTGCAGACTGATTTGTGTTTTATTACACCAATGATCTCAAAGCCCTGAATTTCAGAACAATAATTAAGTTTATACTTGATTTAACATGCAACAAAAGAAATGGAAAAAGAAATAGCATTCTGCAGGGTGTCAATTTTATCTCCCATAAACCTTCAAATGTTTATCCGATTAGCTTTCCTCAGCTGAACCGCTCGTTCGCTCTCTTCACAGCTTGCTCATAAATACTTATTAGAGAGTACTGTCATAACAGAAAAATGGTTCACAGACATTCACAAGTTCAAAAGAAAACTGCTTGTCTTTATCATCAAAGTGTTTGGGAAATTAATAAGACATACGGAAGCACGTTTTCAGCCCTGTGGCAAACATCATAGTCAAAATGATGTTTTCAGATAGAAACAAATCATTTTAAGGCAAAAAACAAATTTGTCATTGCCAGTCTGGAGGCCATTACCATATCACTATACGGTAGCTCTCATATAACATCACATATCTGGTACAATAGCGATTAAAAAAGCAGCAGGTGATGAGTCTGTACCCATATGTTATCTCTGGCCTCTGAGGTACCATATTGAAAAGGGTGTGTTTTAGTGGCCAGCATTGTAAGAGGGCAATCTGTGTTGAAACCCCTAGGTGATGATCTCCCTGAGCAAAGCAACACATGCATGACAACAGATGGCTTTCCAGGATCAGTCCTTTTGCACAGTGTGATTTGTTTGCTAATTACCAGAGCATTCTGTTGGTCGATGCATTTGGCCAGCAGAGGGAAAGCATCTCTGGGGACTGCAACTGGTTACCCAAAACTAACACTAACCGTGACATAAAACAATATTCCAGAATGTTACTGGTTTGTCATAAAGGTGCTAATGTATTTATCCATATTTACCCACCTTCTAAGGGTGATCAAAGGTTGATTTATTTAAAAGGGTCATGACTTTTTTTTTTTTTTTCACTTATATTGTTAAAAACAAATATATATACTAATCTTGAAACAAAATAAAACGCAATAAAAATAAAAATAAAAAGCAAATCACATGAGGTCTTACCTGCTGGGAATCACCCTCTGTGTATGGCAGCTTTGTGGACACGTGGAACATGATCTCTTTATTGTGGAAGTTTAGGTAGACTGACTCGGTTCCTGTCTGGCCATGTGTCACATCCAGGCCACCACGAAAGCTGCATTACGAGAGAAGACCAAAAAGCTCTAAATTACTTATTAATATTTATTAAGATGAATATATTTTTTTTAAAACTCAAATATGCCAGCTGTTATGATGTTTTTGGTCCTGTGCTTTTCTGCACAATGCTTTTTTGGTCCTGTGACAACATTCAAATCAAACAATCACAGCCGTTACTCAACATTTAATCCTGACCTAGGCCTGAAATCAAAGGAAAATTATAATGTAATAAGATAAGTTTGTAACTGAACAATTCTCCATCTAACCCTTAAATGTGATTGGTCAATAGGAATGTTGTTCCAGGACCAGGGAAAAAGTCCTACTTGGGTAAATCATGTACTGTTTGTCTATATACCCTTTAAAATCGTGAAGTTCAATCTTCTCTCCCAAGAACTCCAGAAACTCAACAAAAGCTGGACTTTCCTCATTGTTTCCAAATAGCTCCTCTTCTGTTGTCTGTAGAAGAGAGAACATATTTGGGCCACAAGTTTCGCAATTTATATAAATTAAGCATGGTGTAACCCAGGAACATAAAAACAATGAAAGGTGATCTGACCTGGGCAAATTTCTGGTAGATGACTCCAAACTTGAAGTTGTTATTGATGACGTGCTCATCAAAGGTCACAATGAGTCTGGATGCCTTGGAACAGGTTACAAACGAGGGTCAGTGTATGAAAATTGCATGTTTTTTTTATTTTATTTGTTGTTGATGTGTCTGTTCCTTCTTACCTTTGGGTATAAGACGGGATAAAATCTGTCCACATTCACCTCTTCACAGACAAGCTTGGGAATAAATAGATAAAATAAATAAATAATAAATGAAATAAATGAAAATATTGATTTATCTCATTTACATATCTCTAATCAAATTATTTATCTAATTACGAAGGTTGTCAACTTAGTTTACAACAAAAAGTGATGCAAATTAGGCTAAATGTATTTACTCATCACAATAGGTTTATGTTCTCATTGAGATAAAATAACTTCAAAATCACTTTTTGTAACATCTCATTAGCATTGGACTTTTCTCAAGAAAACATTTACATGTGGAATTAATTAATTTAAATGTAATTAATTTGAAAAAAAAAAATATTCTTCTCTTCTCAACCTACCTTCGCCATCTGGACAACATTAGGGAACTCGGTCAGACAAGAAATAGGGATCACATCATGGTAGGTTTTAAACTTTGACCTAGAATTAATAGACGAGAATAGAATTATAAGATTCACAGTATCCGCCACTACAAACTATTCAAAGTAACATTATAACAAAACTAGCGTCAACCTTAATTGTCCTGTATTTGGATAAAAGTGTCTTCTAAATGCACAAACATATAAATGTAATTAAAACGTTATATTTAGCATGCAGGAAGGCAAAGACAGACAGACAGAGAGAGATGAATGGTAGTTCATTCAAAAAGTAGCCATATAAATCACTCTAGCATTCACAGGTGCCCTTGTCAATTATTTTACAGCCAGTGCGTGACATTCAAAGAGTTCCTGAAGAGCTCCCTTCATAAAAGAGAGGCTTTTTAGATCAGCTTCTTTCTGACATGTACACGGCCTATTGTTCCTATCCCCATCATTAAAGGGCCTCAAGACAGGCTGTGGGTTATAAAAGAATAGATGTGCCCTTGTGTTCCTGCTGCATATTTTGAGCACTTAAGTCAGACCAGCTTCGAGAGAATATGTAACAGAGGAGAGTGGATGCGAACGTTTCTGGAACCGGGTTGTGCACCATTCAGATCTGAATTGAGAATTGAGAGCAGCAAAAATGATGAAGTATTGTAAATCGAATGTAAGGAAGTAGCATTAAAAGGAAATGAGAGTTTCTTCTGAGAAACAGAGATGCACATTTTGTGGCTTCTGTGTACTTTTACTATGCAGTACATTAGTAATTTACTTATGTATCTTAAGGTATTTCAGGAGAAAATAATCTGTGACAAAAGTATTAATGAAACATAACTGAGAACGTAAAACATGAAAGCAAAACATTTCTCATCTGGGAAGAGTCGAGAGTGTGTGTGTTTGAAGTACCTAAACAACAGTCGAAGGTGCTCCTGGTCTCCAATCACATCATACTTCACAGAGAAGACCAGGTGTCCTAGGGCGCTGTCCACGGAGTAATAATTAAAGTGTTCCTGTGGGAAGAGTTATAAACAGACATAAACTCTCAGAAAGACTCTTTACTTCACAGATTGCTAAAAGCTCTGACCCTAATAGACAGCAAGCTCAAAGAGTATTATCACTGCAGAGGGAAATGACAATAACGGCAATAAAGGACAGAACAACCAACTCAAACACTCCTGTTCACATAAGAATCCTCCATTTATTTGTTCACTGGTGAGAAAACAGTCCTGATTTGATTTTGGGATTGGACTCCAGAATCTTTTTTTATTTTGTATAACCTGGCATATTTCAATATATCAATATTTAGTTAGATATAACTAGTTAGATATATATAAAGATATACAGATATAAAGAACGAACGAACGAACGATAGATAGATAGATAGAAAACGAACGAACTAGATAGATAGATCGATAGATCAATAGATAGTAGGGGTGTAACGGTACACAAAAATCACGGTTCGGTACGTACCTCGGTTTTAAAGTCACGGTTCGGTTTATTTTCGGTACAGTAAGGGAAAGAAATGCAAACATTAAATTGCAGGTTGTTTATTACTATAAACTTTTTTTAAAAATTTGTTTACACTTTTTTAAACACTTTTTAATAAAATATAATAAAATAGATATAAAATAAAAAAAGAATAAGAAATAAAATACTGCTGCAAAGTTCTCCACTAAATAAAATACTCTCAGTCTTAAACCAATATCACATAATAAAATATAATGAAAAATATAAATAAATAACTATGATTACAGTGCAGGAACAGAAAATAGCCCTATATTAAAATAATATTAAACAAATATATTAATGTATTATTATTTTTCAATAATCAATCAACATAATCAATTTAAGATTTTTTTTTTCCACTTTTTTAATAATTAACGTTATCTAAATAAAATATAGTCCAAAGCTATAGTACAAAGCTATTATTACCAGAGCATGTGATCAGAGCAGGTCATTTTACCATTGTTGCCAGCATAACTATACCAGCTCAGCAAACAGAAATCTAAGTTACTACTGAGAAATTTCACCTTATTTGAGCGGACTTTGCTTTTCCAGTGCGTGATCGGTGCATGATTGGAGTGTTTGGGCCGTTAACCACAGAGCAGAACGCGCATCGCAAACACGGACTCGAACATTGAGCAGAGAGCGCAGCGGGTCGTCGACACACACACACACACACACACACACACACACACACACACACACGCGCGCGCGCGCCACGGAACGGAGAGTGCGGCGGCGCACACGAAGCGGAAAAGCTTTTTTTCGGCCTGCAGTCTATTTCATTGTTACAGTGACGACGGGTAAAACACGGGTAAAACCAGAGAATGTCTAATAGGAAAAAACATTAGAATCAGCTGCAGGGCGGGATTTGCGCTGAACGCGGAGACTTCCGCCACTTAATATGTTCGTGTGGAAACACGAAAATGTACCTATGTTCCGCACACAAAATATTGCATTCAGTCATTCGGTACACACGTGCACCGAACCGAAAGCCCTGTACCGAAACGGTTCGGTACGAATACACGTACCGTTACACCCCTAATAGATAGATAGATAGATCTAACCTTGCCCAGGAAGTGTTTCCTGTAGATCTTGGCTATGCTGTTGGTCTCGAGTTTATCCTGTGATGCTGGGCAAGGGGGCGGTTCCTCTGGTGAGGAGGAGGAGCCTAAATCATGATTGGTCCCTTCAATCCAGTAACCCCCGAACTGGGGCAGCAGAATCAGTGGTAAAGAACCAGTACGCCCCAATACCTGCCAACCCACAAAAACGTATTTTACAACCAGTACAACAAGAAAACACATTCATATTTACATATAAAAAGACAAACAAGTTTGCAACCTCATGGACGCTGGGATATGGAATGTAGTCTTCCTCTGTCTGTGGAAGCAATAGAGAGAGATTAAATATGTTGAACCCTTCATTCGAGTCAATTGAAGGTGCAGATGAAAGAAATATAAAGGTACATAAAGAGTATAAAGAGTAAACGCCCTTAAAGGGTTACTTCAGGATTTAGCATTAAGCTTTGTATTAGTAGAAAACCTGTAGTATTTTCGAATTACCATGCTTTCCCCCCTCATATCCCCCTGAGAGGAGAGATTTATGTATTTTTTGTCTGGAAAAAATCCTCCGATGACGCAAAAATCGTCATTTTGCGTCATCGGAGGGTTTTCTGTCCAGAGGCTAAAGACTACAGCCAGTAGATGGCGTTGTTCCGCATGTTTACAACCCGCCCATACAGGGTGGGATCTCACTCACAGAATGTACACAGTATCAGCCGTCTTTCTTTGGAAGCTAAGCTAGCATGCTCTTGTTCTGTGGAGAAAGCTGAATAATAGGAGAAAGCTGAGTAAGTAGGGGTTACCATCTTCCTTTTCCCGGACTTGTCCGGCGGGCGAGACTGTTAAAAATGTCCGGGATTCGGCTTTTGCGTTCTGCGGTCGCCATTCATTGTTTACATGCACACCTCTCGTTTCAATCTAACTGAATTAATTCCGATCGGTGAATCTGAATGTAGTGTTTACATGAACGCTAAACAAGTGATCGGTTGATGTGCGTTTTACCCTTGCTAAGAAAATTTCCGCTCCTCCGTGAGAGATGCGAGACCCGGCGCGTCTCAGTAATGACGCCACCGGCCTCGCGCCGTTCTCCCGCGGCCGTCAGCCTCGTCCTGCTCGCCACAGTAAACATGATGAATGGCGACTGTAGAACGCAAAAGCCGAATCCCGGACATTTTGGGTCTCTAAATCCCTGGCAAACTCATCACTTACTTAGGCTAGCCTTGTTGTTTTCAACTGTGCTCTCTAACCGGTAGGCGTGGCCTCCTAAGGCAGCGAAGCAAGTGCATTCTGGGAGTTGTTGTCTTTCATCCACATAAGCCAAAAATAAATTTTCTGGCTTTTCTCAGTCTAGAAAGCTCCAAATTCAAAAATTTCTCCACATTTCTTCTACTTAAATGACCTATTTTAAATACACATTCATCTTCCCAGAGGTGAAGTATCCCTTTAAACCCAAGGCTCCAGTCTAGACCTGCGGAGACTCACGATTCCAAACAAACCCTGAACTATACAACTTTCACAAAGCCTGAGGTGAGAGCATCAGATCACATTTCCGGGGGTTTTATATGCTGGCACCTTAAAAGCATGGAACAATAACATACAGTACATCTCTATATATTTATGTAAAGACTTTCTGGGAATTTATATTTTGAGTTTAATATGATTCACCTTTATAAACTCACAAAAGTATAAAGCATTACATTGTAAGTAAGTCTGTGTACGAGTGCACCCTAAGGGGCCGTTCGCACAGGACGTGATCTAGCACTACAAACAACTACTAACACAACTGAGCAGAAGGTGCATTTGTATTCTGCAAAAACACTTTCATCTGCACGGAAGACGCACTTACTTTATTAAGCAAAATGAAATAAGATTATTTTTTAGATAAATATAAGAAAATTTGAGACTCAAAATAAGCCAATGGCGTAAGAACAAAATTTAAATGTAATTGTTAATTTCTTTACACAATGTCGCATTGTTTAAAACAGACATTGATCTGCTGCTTGTCAAAAGCTGAACTATTTTTAACCCATCTTAAAAAGATGCAATGCTTATGGCACAAGATGCTGAAAAACATTGCATTGTAAGTGCTTGTCTATTGTACGTTGACTCATTTGGAACTCATTTTTTAATCAATACTTGTATTTTAATAGATTTCCATCATCTTGGATATTTTCATTGAGCTAGTTGCAAATCATTTGGTCTTTTCTCTGCAGAGAATACATGCAGTCCTGCTTTACAATTTGGCCAAAAGGTATATTAATAGGCAGCATAATTATGCTGCCATTCTTTTGGAACAGCCTTTATGTCAGATGTGGCCCTGGGACGCATTAAAATGTCAACATTTTAAGGCAACAGAGAATTTATGAACTTTAAAGCTATGAGACCGAGGGTTAATGCGAAAACATCTGTCTGGAATAAAAGCAACATTGTGTGTTTCTGTGTGCATGTGATAAACACAACGCTGATGGCAGGGATGGTTCGTGATGGCTATAACACTTGATGTGTGTTTATGTGGCTCTGAATATACACACTTACTTTGAGAGGAGGTGGAAGAGAGCACCTCTGCTCCTCCATTCTACTGCTCTGTGTTTAAAAAAAGGAGAGGATATTTAGTACATACAGTTCATTTAAAAACATGCAGCAAAATTCACATACATTAATAGAATGGTAAATGTCAGAAATTAGAATTCATCATTTGAAATTAATAACTTAAAATAATGTATATATTTGAGAATTCTCAGAAACATGGTCAATATACACAAAAAAATTTATACAGATATTACACAGAGATAATTAGGCCTGAAACATATTCTACGCAAGAAGCTATTCTAATCTATTCAAGCTATTAATAAGCCATAGTAGACACTGGCATTAAAGTTCTTCTTGTTACAAGTGTATAACTAACAGAGATATTTAAAAGAAGCTCTTTCGCTTTCTTTATGGGCAGTACAGTTATCACAGTACTTTGGGATTTTACACTGAAAATTTGGGATTGAAAATCAAATTTAAAGCTGAAAAAAAAGTTTGGAAAATGTAAACATTAAATGAGTTAAAAAAAACATTTGAAAAAAGTAAGAATTTGTACTTAGAGTTAAAGTTTAGAAGCGTAAGACGCTCTTTGGAACGTTCAACAAACCTTAAAATGCATTAAACGAGCATTTCCATACATGCGTAGAATATATTTCTAGCCCAACACATCATAATTTCAACAGTTGAATGACATACGAGTGCAAGTCATAGGTTTAAATGATAAAGTGAATATGGATTGAGAGACGTATTGAAAGAGAATCTCAGAATGCAGATGACAGGTAGATGACAGTAATAATAAAGCAAAGACAGAGAAGGTGTCACAAAGTTAAAAGGTCATAAAAAGCGAGAGATCGCAGGAAAAGCAATAAACACAAAACCGGATGAAAATGTGGACTTCTCACCTGCATTCGCTCTATCATTGCAAATATATCTGATGTCTGAGAATCAGGAGGAGAGAGAGAGGAGGATGAACACAATGATAAAGAGAGAGATATGACAGTCTGCGAGTCCACTTGACATGAGAACTACTCTCGCCTCTCTAAGGGACAGTGGCTTCGCTGTAATGGACAGAGCTCCCTGTACTTTGATCCAACGATCAACGGTGCATCAATCTAGCAGGCGTCCTTCCTCCCTATCATACGGTTCAACTCAATGAGAGATGAAGACTGTGAAACAGCATAATTTAACACGGGGACAGAGCAGCTGTGGGTATGAGGGATATGACCTGACTAGCTACAGCTGCGGTGTCAGATCATTGAGCACACAGCTCAGAATAAACCAGCATAAGAAGCCAACATAAATTAAAGGGGAACGTTGTTCAGAATTCCCTGCCTGATTATTAGCATCTCTATTACTAATGCTCATACTTAGGGTTAGAATTTGAACAAATTTCTAAATCTAAATATTAAACGCAACTCATCCTGCACGAAGTGATTGGATTTACAATCATCGGTGATAGGTGAAAAAAAAGTAAGTAACCACCTAGCAACACTCAAAACACCCTGCAATCATCTAGTAATCATCTCACAGGCAAACACTACTGAAAAGATGAGAAAAAAAAATCTAGTTCGTCAGAATGCTAAGTAGCATTTTTAATGTTTAATTCTGATAAGAGTGCAGAGTCAGATAGGACTCTGCAAAATCCTTGCCAGTGATTGATTGATTTTTTATCAGAAAACACGTTGTAAACTTACACTTACACTTACATAACACACACAGAGTACCTTAAATTACTTCAATGTAACAATATGCTGTATTGAAACTGGAACTTCAATCTGTTTCTCTCTGACTTGCTGATCCATCAAAAACAAACACGCACACACACACACACACACACACACTTGCAGTGATTTCCAATTTAGATTGTTTTTATATTAAGCTAACTGGTTTCTTCAACTATAGATACTTATGCCACAATTACACCAAATTGTCCGTTTTGTCGAGTATCCTCATAAGAGCAGTCTTTAATGAACGTAAAGAGTTATATAGAGGCGCAGGAAAATATGACATTCATTATGAGTTTATGTGAGGATTGTTATATTTTTTTGAAGCCTAATGAATGTTTTTTTTTTTTTTAAATATATAGCTTTAAAATACACTGTAATGTTGAATAGCTATAATTAATGTTTAAAATTGGGGGGGAAATCATTTTCATTGAGACATCAGTAGCTGTATTAGTATCAGTGATACTGGACTTCATTCATAAAAAGATGACATTAAACAAGAATTTAAATTATAAAATATATTAAAACTTTTAAATGTTTAATAAATGTTAATAAAAACACTTAAAGTTTAAACATACCTCGATTAACAGCAGTAAATTATACATAATGCATATGCTTTTTTTTTTTTTTTAATCTGTTAGTTTTAATAAAAACCCCTGGTATTGGGACATAGAGAGCCTGAAGTTGAAGAAACACCCAGTTAAACTATCTTTACTTTATATAACCCAACACTTCTTTAAGTTTGAATTAAGACATTAATTAGTACGCTTATTTAATTAACTGTTGGGTGGTCCCATAATATAGGTCATTTCAGGGGTTTTCTTTATCCTTGTGGGGACATTTACAGCTAATGCACACTTACATTAAAATGCTACTTCTTAAGTTAATTTCGCAAACTATTATGAATCAACGAATTGGACACAGCAATGAACTTGACATTTCTCAACATAAGTGTGAGAACTCTTTTTCAACAAAGACATCCTATAACATTATTTCATCACGATCTTGCACAGTACACTCTGTACGGATCCTATGCAAGCATGTATGAATGAGAAACCCTTATCAGATGCAGAACAATATAATATTATTTAAAATCATAATACAAATCTACTTTTATCTTTTCCTTTTGTACTGGGTCACAATCAAGAGGTCAACTGACATCTAAAATGACCTTTTCATGACAATTTCTCCCCTTAATGGACAATTACCTTGATGGGGAAAAAAATTGCTTGTGAATTCAACAATAATATATTATTTAACTTGTGAAGCATTTATACATAATGATAATATCTGTTAAATTGTGTCCAGACAGCATGATTCTAATTACTGAATTGCAGTGTGAGAGGAAAAATCATACAATATTTACAATAATGAGAATTAAAAACGAAATTAAAAGTAAAGCATCAGCACACATTCCAGTAAACAGAAACACAATCACACATTTACATTATTACATGTCTATACCCTAACCCTAGGTCTTCTTATATAAGCACACACATTTATATAAAGTCACACATTTCACTATGATTGAATTTTTTTTTTCTCACGCGTTTATAAAGTCTACTTACATCGCTGAACCGCCTACGGTGGTGCATGGCAGTGAGCGCTGGACTGCGAAACCTGTACATACTCTTAGCCATGATGAATTAAATCAGCTGGACCCTTAGAAACACACAACTGTGACCTGCAACGAAACACTCTTTCTCTCAATCTTCATATGTTCTGCTCATGAGAAAAGCAGCGGGAAAAGCAAGAAAAAGACCGATAGCTTCCTCAATCTGCAGCAACTTCCCGTATTTCAGTCAAGCGTGCCATACGAAACTCTTATTGAAGGAAATCACCGGTAACTGACACATGGACGTGTGTGTGTGTGTGTGAGGCTGTGAGTACAGAAGCATCATGCTCATTCAAACCACACATGCCCCCCCAGATTTACTAGACAAAGGACAATGACATGCATTTTTTTTTATTATTAATATGTTTATAAGCAACTGAAAAAAGCACAAATGTCAGGGCATGTCAAAACATCTCAAGGACCCCAAAAACACCTTAGACCCCAGAGGGTTAAATTGCAATTCAATTGTTTGTCCAAAATACTGACAGAATTCACCAATTATCAAAATGCCAAACTGCTCTTTTGAAAACTTTGAAAAAACCCTTCGACTGGCTTGTGAAGGTTCGCATGATTTCTAAAACGAGTCTGTGAAAACTTTTGACTTTTGGATGACCTCAAGAGGTTAGTGCAATAGCGGACACGGGTGAGGTAAAGTGTGTTTGATTGCAATGCATTTGCTGTAATACGCAAGCCTCTCATTCTTAATTCCCCAAATATCAAATACAATATATAAATGCAAATATTTCCCATTCCATTACAGTTTGTCTGGCAGAAATACTGCCAAAATCAGACTAAAAATGTACAATGGTACATCATAATGATGACATGATAGCAGAGTTCATGAGAGATAATATGATTTCCTGTTGTCACAGTTGCACAACTATAATGCATTTTCCCACACAGTATTATACAACAGCATGAAAGGCAGGCGGTTTAAAAAACTTAATGTGAGAATGTAGTATGGCAAGAATGACAAAAAACAGCTTTGAAAATGTCTATAAAAGTGAATAATGTGCAACCAAAGCCAAGTTACGATGATAGAGCTGGATAGAAGCCTCGTTCAAAATGAACTTCTGTGTTTTCTAATATCTTTTACATTCAATGGTGTTGTTGTGGTAAAACCATCCAGTCTGAATGCTATTATTGCTCTGGGATTTGGGGGGATCTAACGTATCATCCAAAACCTCTGATTCCAGGATCATCCCTGCCAGGATGATTCCCAGGATCCAGGTGTTTACAAATTCAGGAAGGAATCAGTCTGGGAAAGCCAGAATTTCATTCCTCTGAGGTTTCTATGCAATGTCTGATCTCAGAGGAGAAAAATGCTATTTCTCAGAGACTTTTCAGATCTATTTGCACTTAAAGTATCAACTTCATCTCAGAAGTTTCACCTAAAATTAAGTAGGACAAATAAAAATAGACAGGAACGAGACAATTGTTGACAAACAGTAAGAGTACAGAGCTGTATAATTAATGTGGATAGCATAGCCGACGAGAAATGTTTCGAGTTCATTTTAAAATCTCAGAAATCTTGGCACCGTTTGCAACATTTTTTAGATCTCTTCTAAAACTCTAGAGGTGTTTACTATATATTACTAGCATATTTGTCTAAGGAGAAGAATCAGAGAAGCAGGACACTTAATAGTTCTGTAAATGATTTATGTCCTATGGTTAACTTAAACCACATGACCTCTCTCCAAAGACATGTCAGCAAACGTGACGTCATCAACCAACAAGATCTATAATACCTGGATTTCGATGGCAGTTGCTCATCTGGCGGAAAAGATAATAAAACGATATCAAATCTGCATTCAGGCTCAGTGTTATTTTTGTATTATATACTACAATAGTTGCTATTAACTAGGGTTGTGCATTCACCTGGTTCGGGATGTGCCATTGTTTCTTTAAGCATGCACTAGACGGACGTCTTTAAGTTCAACTTTTAAGAAATGCATCTCTAGACCTGCATCTCATGTTTTTAACCACAAACATACTCCCCTAATACTCTGTTTAGCCATAATGATAGTTTGACAGGACTTGCAAATTATCTGGCTCTGATACATCATCTCTCCTCTATCCAATATATTCCCAAAAAATTTAATATTTTTTTCCTTATCTTAGTCCTTATCTTGCCCTCAATTTACCTTTCCTGTTTCTGTGCTTTCTTCTACTACCATAGTATTGTCACAATGGAGGGCAAACACGGATATATTTATCACTCTGAGTTTTATTAGAGTATCCACAGAAGGAATTCAAAACAGTAACGTTAACAAAACAAAACTGACACTTAACTTCAACTAGAAGTCTTTGTCTCTTCCAGGATAACGAAGAAGAGGATGCAGATGAATACGGATCACCAGAGTCTGTAATGTCCAGCAGAGCGAGTGAAATGGATGAGACCAGAGAGCAGAATAAGTAGTGTCCTTGATTGCGTTGTTACAGATGATGGTAATCAGAACTCTGGTGATTGTGAGTGGAGAGGAGGTGCAAAGGGATCTGGCGCGCTTGTGACAAGTACCATGCATCGTTGAAAAAAATCAACTAGCTAGTCACGAGTGTTTCCCGAATAATTTGTTTTGAGATCTTTCTTTTCCAGATTTTTTTGCTATAAATTACGGACATGGCATCTGAGGATGAGTTCTAATTTTTCTCAGTTATTTTGCTTTATTTATATATTCAATCATAGGCTCCTTCTTCCATACTAGAGCACGTTCGCACATGCGCACTCTTCAAAAACTGCACTTTAAATCTCTTGACAAACTAAGAAACGTAAATGAAATGTGTATATATTCGCTTCCTTGTTTGTTTTGCTCAAGATAAGGATTTATTAGGTCCACATGACATGCAAGCAAGAAACTCTCCTTCTAACCACAGGTCGAGAGCTTTCGCTCTAACCACACAACTTTGCGATGCTGTTTGCGAATGTTCATAGGAACTATGGTTTCGGGAAACACAGACTCGTTCAACTACACTGATAACGACAGAACTTGCGGCCATAGTTGCCTTAAAATGCTTTTGGGAAACACACCCCTGGTCTGTTCTCTTGCTAGATTTAGGCGCACTGCATTCAGATTGCACTCAGTCATTTTAGTACTTCAACTTATGTAAAACATTTTAAACTTTTTTTTAAGCTTACATTTTTTTTTATCTAATATTTATATTTTGTTATTTCAATTAATGAAAATTATTTCTAATAGTTTTAGTTAACAGCAACAACACTGGTGAGGTTGTTTTTTGAGACGTGATGAATTACACTGCAGGAAAATAATGCACACATTTCCATTCCATGTATTAGTGTCCATCTTGAACTGTGAAAGACAGCACACAGGGGAAAATGAGTCCACTTAATGCTTTTAGGAGCACAAAAACAAATATAATGAAATATTTGCCATTTAAAAAGTCTCCATTTGTTCTCAAAAGGAACAACTGAGATATTAAAAAGAACCAAATCAGCAGACTCTGTGTACAACAAAATCTTACTTTTGCATTATACAATATTGCTTACTATTAATAGTCTGGGAATCATACAATATTGCTTACTATTCATAGTCGGGGAATACAACAATACCATAATGCAAAGTCCATAATCTACAGGCAATAAACACTGAATAAAAAAAATGCATCGGTAACTTGTTTACAATCCAATTTCACTTGGATCATGCAGAAACTAAATTCACAGCCATTATAAGCCCGGTGTGGCTCTACAGAGATGCTGAGCTGATTGTACAAGTATAAGCATCTCGCATTATGAGACACCTGGTGAAATACATAAATGCTTAACTGCACAATCTAGAATGAGCTAATCTTATTCTACTGCTCAAAATACCACCGGGACGCTAATCATTCTAGGACATCCCTAAACACGGACACTTCAATCCTCCTGGTTCCCAGAAGTCCTTGTGCTAATGGCTCTCAGAGCTGCTTAGGGACACAGATGGGTTCAATTAAAAGGCACTTGGGTGTTAAATAAGGGAAATAGGAGTCCCAGGAGAAGAGCAAGCATTGGAGAAACAATGGCTCATCTTCAGCTAATAAAACTAGCTAAAGTCTTCTTCAACAACTGATATTAACAGCCAAAAGAGTGGTAGCTCAGAAGAGGCAAGAGAGGCTGAGCCTCCCCAAAAATGTATTTACAGCCTCCCTGGAAAGTCCAGTAATGAACCGCCACCGGTTCAGCTCACACTAAAAGGTGCCACTGCTATTGAAGTGCTTTAATTTGTGGTTCATCGGGAGATCTTGATGCCCGGGGGAGCTTGGATTTCTTTTTGGATCACATTAGCATTCAGTTCCTCAACAAAGTACAATTTCTAAAATTAAAATTGGATGTTGGTCCTTGAGGGGGAAATTGAGTGCTAGCGCAGAATTATCTGGTTACACACTTCACATGCTTAAGCATGAATTACTAAAGGATCATTTCTATGGAGGATTAGGAGTGCTGCCTAAAAATACAATGAAGGAATCAATTATGTATTCATAAAATAATAAATTTATATAATAATGTGGGTTTTTTTCCCACACATGCTTATCTCTATCTATTTGCCAATCAAGCTAAAAATGCCTGGAGGTACTGTGTATATATACTTGTCAATTTGAAGAGATTTATTTTCACTATCATTTAAAAGTTTGGGCTCGGTAAGATATTTGAATGTTTTTGTAAGTCTCTCTCTTCCTCTCACTAAGGCTGCATTTATTGGATCAAATATACAGTGAAACCAGCAATATTGTGAATCATTTTCTTCAGTGTCACATGATCCTTCAGAAATCATTCTAATATAAATCTACAAGAAATATTTCTTCTTATTATCAATGTTGAAAACAGTCGTGTTGCTTAATATTTTGTGGGAATCATATACTTTTGTCAGCATTCTTTGATGAATAGAAAGTTTTAAATAAAAATCTTTAGTAACAATATAAATGTTATCAGTTAAATGCATCCCTATGGAATAAAATAATTCATTTCTTTAAAACAAAGTTACTGAATAATTTGATGACTAATTTCATCCCTTTCTTTTTTTTAGTGGCACTCCAATAATCAAGTCTTCCATAGAAAACAGTTAAAAAGATAAAACAAGAAAGTTGGATACATGTAGTATGCACACACACACACACACACACACACACACACAAAGAAGCAGCTTATCTATTTGCAATAGTTGGCTGTCAAAGGAAAAAGGAAAAGACAGATGAACAGCAGGAAGAAATAAATGAGAGAAGGCAGTTGTTTGATATTCCTACCACTTCTCCGACTGAACCTAAGGCCATGCTGGAATATAACTGGATTAGAGGAAAGAGGAGTGAAATGTTCAAATCTACCAAACCTTTAGGAGAGTCGGAGCAGATGATGGCGGAAAGGACTTGACCAAACCAGGACGTTCTAACGGGTCAGATATTCGCGGGATTCGGCCATCTTGTTTCCTGTGGACAAACAAAAATCCTCAGAACTAAACCTTGTTCCATAACAACTCAAGGCAATCAGATCATTCACATTTTGTCACAAGTGTTCGTCTGAAGATCAAATTAGAAATGCTCGGTATAATCGACTGCTCCAGCTGAGAAGGAATTTATTTGTTAGTAATAGTATGCAATACAAGATGCCGAAAGAGACACAGGTGGGGTGTGTGTGTGAATGCAGACTGCAGTGCGGTTCAATGACACACACCGCATGGAGTAGAATCAAGCCCTCAGTTTTTGTTCCCTCCCTCCGTTGGCCTGTAATTTGACTCAAGCCAGTGGTTCAAACACATTATTTCACATCACATCGAATATTCTCAGCTCACGTAGCTTTTAACTGCCGACCCTAAATCAATTAAAACTCCCCTGCCATTTGGCACACAATCTGTTCCTCCATGCCATTCTGGACAAATACAAATGTCTTTCTGAAGGCACGTATCGGTTTTACTGCTTTGTTTTACGAGTTGATGATGATCCATCCATCTTGAATGAAGCCAGATGATTACTATATTATTACATTGAATTTTGCTTGAGGTTGTCCAACAGTTAATGAGAAAACAGGACTGCTAAGTTTGAATGAATGTGATAGAGTTTTGGTCTAAAATACCTGGAAAATACTATCCAGCTTGAAAGTATTGAAAAGCATTTAATGAGAGATGCCCTCTAGAGACCTCTGGAGGGCGACCTTCAGCAATATATTCACAGTTGGTGTTGAATAAACCTTTAGGTGGCAAGCCCACATTGTCTGATGTATATTGAATGCAAAATTGGCAAGAGATTCTCAAAAAGGCAAACTCCAATGTTATTGGCTGACTTTACACAATTCCTAGGAGTCAGAGTGGCAGGTTTTTTCAAAAACAGAGTTTCATAGCATCTGCTTATATTGCAGTGAACACTGAACAGTGACAATTTGCATACTGTTAAAAACCAAATTAAACTTAGGTCACCCTAGACAGCAGGACAAAAAGTCATTTGGGTTTGTAAGTGGCTGAGACGCATCTTGAAAGGGATGTCAGATGCCACCAACATCATGTCTAGTCACCAAAGGCGCAGCAGTGTTTTGTCAGATATTTACCTCTTGAGGATCGCCAGGGCTGACTCACTTCATTAGCCTGATGGCAGGTTATGTGCTGAAAAGCCCCTGAAGTCGTTGGGAAGTTTTGACAGCGGTACAAGCTGTTGATTTGTCAAAGCACATCAGCCGAGCATGACGGAGATGTGACACAAGAGGCTGATATAACACACATAATGCCAGTGACATTCCCATAGAGACAGTCAGAGTGGGCATTTGCATTTTTGAAGAAGAACATTACAGCAGAAGGCTCTGAAACGTATTTAATTAATCTTTCCTTTTCTGATCCATTTCACAAATGCTCACCTAAATTGTGCAGTTCCTATCTGTGTGTAGCACCTACTGCTCTGCATAACCTTTCAAAGCACATTACAAAGACGTCCCCGCACCTGATAGTAAATCTGCAAACCATTTCACATTTGAAGAGGTTAGCAAATCATAACAGAGTCCAGTCAACCGAAGGATCATGTGAAACTGGAGACTGGAGTAACGGCTGCTGAAAATTCAGCTTTGCCATGATAAGAATAAATTACACACACGCACAAGCGCACACGCACACGTATATACACACACATTTTTGATAGAATAAATGTTGCATAGGTGAACATAAGACACTTCTATCAAAAACTTGGAAAAAATCTTAACAACCCCAAACCTTTGAATGGTAAATTAAAGGTTGTGTCTGTTTAAGGTGACATTCATGTATTTGGCAGACACTTTCACCCACTTTAAAGAGCTTTCATGGAATACATTATTACATTGCGTGATCTTTAAAAATCAAACCTATGAACTTAGCACATTGACAGTGCTATGCTCTATATACTGAGCAACAAGATGATGTTTTAAAAAGTATGACCCATTTAAGACCTACATTGGGCAAGGGTTAGGAAAGACTCAGGGAAACCTGGAAGCAGAAAGAGTTACAGGATTTACACAGAAAATGCAAAGCAGAGCTGCTCACTGGGTCTGTCAGGTGCACCTGCTAATACAAATGAATTTGACTGCGTTTACATGAATTAGCAATAAGCTATCTGACACTAGCAAAGAACTACAGAACAGAGTGTACATTAAGAGAAAATCATGGATAAACATAATAATTAGATGACCTCAAGAAACTCTGTACTTTCATTTCTTTTCAATTGGCAAAAATACACAAAGCACAAAGAAAACACAATCCTAAATCATCACTAAGAGTAAATGTGATTATGTAAAAACCACAGAAAATCAAGAATATTTACTAAAACTCTTGCATGCAAAAACTAAAGATGCCAATGATATTCCTAAAAGAATGTATAAACTGTTCAAATATCATAAAGCAAATTTTAATTTGGTAATCAGCCACTGAGTCCTGTATTTAATGTTATAATTAGAACAGTTAACAGTTCAAAAACATCTTAAAAACACTTAAATCTAAATTACAACTATGTTCATTACACACCAAAAACTGGTATTGTACATCGCTACCAAAAACAACAGCAAGCCCCCAAAACAAGCCCACACACGGCTCACTCGTCTTCATCTCAACCTGCTCCACTAACACAGTCTGACACCTCAGCTGACTCCCTCCCACTACGACCACCTGAGATACACACCAGCAGAAGACAGGCGATCTAATGATGGAGTGAGAGAAAGAGAGTGGGACACATTACTTACTTGTAAGCATGTACAGACGACAAATCAGCACTGAGCAATCTGTTCTGCACCTCCAAACTAAATGGGCAGGTGATGGACAGAGCTCTCGCTTTCCTATCGTTCCCTCCCTCCCTCTCCCTCTCTCTCTCTCTTGCTCTCGTTCTCCCAAAATCTTTCTGTTTCTTTCCCTCCCCCTGGCTCTCTCTCACCATTTCATGACTCACTCGTCTTCTCTCTCGCCTTTTTTGGGTTATCCGCACACAATCTATTGCTTTCAAACCAGTTTTTACATCTCTTCATCTCACCTTTTTAGACATTTTTCAATCTTTCTTTCTCATGGCAATATTTCTCTTTCCCCACCATCTGCATTCCACTGATGAAAGTGCTCCTTTCGGCTGAAAAAATTGTTCACTCAAAACTGAGTGATTTACTCACCCTTCATGTCATTCCAAACCCATTAGATTTTTTCTTTATTCTATGGAACACAAAAGGACCCTGATTGGGGACTGAGGCTCACAATGATTCTCAAGCATATACTTTGCTTTTCTATACTCTACAAGACGTCGGAGGGCACTTACAGGCCATTGCATGCAAAATTTAGAACAAAAACAATGGTTTGTTTACTGTTCTTGGAAAAGCATGTTGTTTTGTATCTTTCTACACTCTTTTTCGACAACTGCACAATGCATCACAACTGTGTTGCCACCTAGTGGTCTCTTCTGTCTCAACATTCACCTTGGGCAAGCGCTGTTGTACACACACAGTCAGCGCGGACACAAAAATTGAGCCGTAGAGGGACGGTGTGCGCGAACGTCTGCGGACTCTCCTGATGACGTATACATCACAAGGACAGTGAGCGACTGTCGCGGAACACAGACGGCCAAGTATATTTAGGGCTTGAGGCTTTCAAGTTTAGCAAAACATCACAAGGGTCATACAATTACATACAACTTGTGTGCTATAACTACAAGATTCATGACCAAATACTTCTTTTGAAATTATTCTTAGAGCTGGTCATGATCTGGTCAAAAGTAAAGTTACAGAAACTAAATGAGAGATTTTGAAAAAATAAGATATATTAGCTGCACGTTTGCTTTTAAAATGCCTTGTCCTAATGATTACCAATGTAAGCACTGTACTACAGATACAACTTTAGACAAGTCAAATTATTTTCTGTGGTAACTGACCACATGTTACAGATGCTGTCAATACTGCTTAGCTTGTTTTGAACTTAAAACATTATGTGTATGTTTGTGTGTGCGTGTGTGTGTGTGTAATTCAAGCCTCTTATGTAGTTTTAAAAGGATGTTATCTGTCAAGCCTACAATTAGCCCACCCAGCCCTCTAAACTACCTCAAACAGACTTGCTACCAATCCCAAAATAGTCCCACAGCTGCAGGCAAACTGAGCCGAAGGACCATCTCAGATGGGAACGTCCTTCACGGAGTCACTGACACCACAGAGTTCCCATCAGTCCTCAGTTCATGAAGCAACAGTAACAGTAACAATACTTTTTTCCACCAACAATATGGTTTCCCACTATACCCCAAGACTTCTAGAACTAGGAAACACACATGACAATGTCTATGGAAAGTAAAAATAATCAAATTAGATCACGATCTTGATTGGTTTAAGAGCAATAAAATAAAATAAAATAAATCTTATTTGCAAATCATCTACACAGCATGCACATTCTTCACTTGTCTTGTTACATGACATGTGGCTCAGAAAGAGCATAAATAAAGGTAGCAAACAATAAAACAGACAGTATCTGCATTATTTATTTATGGTACGGTGCATGCTGGGAAGACAAATAGATCTATCAATGTTACAACCTACAGTGTCTAGTTCATTATACTTCCTCTAACAACTTTGAATTTACTTCTGGTTTAACTAATGGAAAGAAATCAAGTTGAAACTGAATACTCTCTAAAATGTCTAATGAGTTACAGAGGAAATCTCAACTATATTATTGTGCTCAGATTAGAAAGTTAGCTGAAACATAATTGAGAACTCCATTAGGTCTTCTAAGCTATGAAAAATCAATCTCTTGAGAAGTAAAACTTTCCTTTACGATGACAATCACCCTACAATATTTAAAGTTCTTGCACACAACTTTGTATCTTACCAAAGGTGTTGCACTTTAAGTAGACCAGCCTCGGAAAAGCTCAACCTTCTGTCATTCCCCTTTCTTGAGTTCCCCAACATGTTTCTCAGCACAGCAGCTCCACGCAAATAGACAACAGCAAATGGACCAGGCCTCTTCTCCCTAAAGCTTTTCTGTCCACAGCCAAACAGACAGAGACTCAGATCTGAGACGTCCACCTGATCGTTGAGTTCTTTGTGTATGAACACTGTTGAAGTTTCACCCCTGGCTCTTGGAGAAGTAGAGAAGTCAAACCTGTTTTCAAGTATTCTCTCCATAAATGGTTCTTACTCTGCCCACAGAGGGGGACAGGTTTCAGGTTAACAAACAAAACCAACCTCAAGGGCTAGAATAACTGACCATGGAAATGAAAAGAACTGGGTGTCGTTTTCTTTTTGACATGTCATGGGACGTATCTGGTCATACTGGATCAATCAAAAATAGATTAAAGCTAGAGTGTTGGTCCATTGTGAAAAAGGCCCAGCAGAGGTTGTACTTCCTCCGCCAGCTGAAGAAGTTCAATCTACCACAGGTGCTGCTGATGCAGCTCTACTCTACAGTCATCGAGTCTGCCCTCTGCACTTCCATTACTGTCTGCTTTGGCTGAGCTACAAAATCAGAAGACTACAGAGGACGGTTCAGACTGCTGAGAGTACATCCATACACCCCTCCCCACTCTCCATGAACTGTACTCCTCCAGAGTGAATAAAAGGGCAGGCAAAATCACTCTGGACCTCACACATCCAGGCCACTTCCTCTTTGAAATGATGCCGTCTGGCCGACTCTACAGAGCCCTGAGCAATAGGGATGTGCAAGACTAGTCGACTTAACGGGAACAGCTGCTACTAGTCGACACTGAAAACGATAGTCGGTTACACGGAAGAAAATACACAAGATTTTAATCGGTCAAAATAATGTCATTTTATTGTTACTGTGAAAAGTGGCACGAGTGTTAATGAACGCCACTGTGCGCTGCACCAGTCTGGACTCCCAGGAGCTCTGAAGGATATGAGGAGGAGAGATGGCAGTGGAAGACAAGAGAAGACTAGGCCTGGGACATTTACGGTGCGTTTTGTCTATGTATTGGCAGCACTCGGCAATGAAGCACCTGCCGTTTATTTTGTTTAATTTATTTTAAAACTTCCGTTTACCGTTCACCGGTACCCCCTTCTTCCCAGTGCCTTGAACTTTGTTACATTTATATTTAAAAGCATTTTAAATGGCACATTAAAATAAAACACTTGGAAAAATAATACCTTAAGAGGTAGGGCCTAATCTTTTTTATTTTTCCTCAGATGTGTTTTCTTAGTGTCAGTAACGGAGAGCACAGAAATGACCGCTCAAAAGGCAAAAGAGAGTATTTTGAATTAGAAATAAAACAGAAAAGTTTTATGTAAGCTGTGCCATTTCAAACTGGCATAATACCACTAGAGCCAAGTGTAACCATATTCAGGACATGCACATAGGTGTGATAGCCGAAGCAATCAAATGCCCATGGCGAATTCACTTCAACTCCAAAAAGAATCAGAATGAGCTTTATTCTCCAAGTGTGCGGCGCTTAGCAGCATTTATTATGGGATTTGACTGTTTGATTCATAGATTAAGTGCTCAAATGGATCATATATACACACACAAGTCTTAAGAGGGTTTCTTACTTCTTGATTAGTTGGAAAACTTACATTTGAACGCCTGTCAAATTAGTCGATGTGCACATCCCTACTGAGCATAAGTACACACGCCAGGCACAAGTAAAGTTTCTTTCCTCAGGCCATCTATCAGTTAAATGCCCCCACTGGGCAATAAACATGTGCAACACAAAACAGTATTCATACTTATATTTACCACACCATAACACTTATTTACATTCCCTTACATTTGTATATAACATAATGCACATTCACACATTGTCTATTTTTATATATTTTTATTATCTGTCTTGTGGAAGTTTCTGTCACCAAGACAAAATGTGTAAACATACTTGGCAATAAGGCCGCCTGTCCAGCTGAAAACGCTAGGTGCTATGCTGAAAACCCCTAAGTGAGAGTGTTTTGGCAGCGCAGCATTTTTAAAGTTAAGACGGTTTGCTTGCTATGGAATATCCACGGAACTGTTACTCTTATCTCATTTCACAGATAGCTTGTTTCTGTATTGTTTCTATATAAAAATGTCATTACAATGTAAAGTATTTGCTCTGGCTCTTGTTTTAAATTATTTTGTTCCATTATTATGCTTGTTGTTGTCATCTGTTGACGTTGTGCAAGCAGAATGTGGCGGTTGGTTGGTGTGGTATTTGTCCCGCCCCTCCTCCACTGTGATTGGAAGGCTGGGTATGAAGTGACAGTGATGATCGCTGCGCTCCCACTGAAAACAATTGGAAAAATATGCTAGCCGCGGGAAAAAACGCTTTGGTGGACACACGGCCTAAAGATCATTCTGATTCTGAATATATAGCTACACACAAACACAATAATCCCATACAAAGTTTGTTTGATTAAGTAATTTATGCAAATGAATTGGCAAATTACTGGAATTATATGCCCCAAATTTTGTCTGCTTTTGGAACAATATTTTGACTTTTTTCTTTGTATAAATGGATGAAATGAATATTCACTGAGAAGAATCCTTCCAAACAAACTGTCTGATCTTGACATGACACTATCCAGGCTCTCGGCTCACTTTGGTGTCATGGGAATTATTTCCAAAATAAATCTGACAGGAATCAGGTCTATTTTCAAATTCCCATTCCCAGGTTTAAACCTCCCGTCTCTCAATCACTCTCTGGCTAAAAATATTCCAACTAGCAAATGTTGTTAATCTGGATCCTTTACTACATTCAGAAATAATTATCATCAGAAGAATTCATCAACCAAGGAAAGCTATCAACAGACTAAGGCAACAATACACTAAAACAGTCAATAAAAACAGATTTTGAGCTTTAAGAAAATTCCCCTTCAGTTCAACTCAGACTAGGCTCTCAGGTAACAACAGTGGGTGGAGACCCACAATCTTTCAGTCGGTTTTCTCACCTGGCTAGTTTTACACTAAAAACAGTCTGAATGGACATTGCATTTTTAAAATTACATTTTAGTAGGGGAGTAAAAAAACTACTACTTTATAATGATATTTTTGAATATGACAAACTAGGGGTGTAACGATCATGTCACGATTCGATAAATATCACGATATTGAACTTATGATGCGATATAATTGCGATACTCCAAGACATATGGTAAAACAAAAAATTGAGGCTACTGTTGATTAAAATACAAACTTATCGTATTAAATTGGGGGTGGAAATGAATTAGGCTTGGACTTGGTGCTGGTAACTCAATGCACAGGACAATGGTGACACCAGAATAAAAATATTCATGATTCTGAAGCTGAAAATACAGAATTATTTTAGACGAATATGCTTGCACTCTGTCACTGACTAGATATATTCAAAATAATTTGTAGGCCACTTTTTACTAGTAACATAAGACATCTGGCATTATCAGGACTAGGTCTGGGTATCGAGATGTATTTATATGCATATGTATATTATATAATTTACATATAATGAATAAAAGAATACATTAAATTAGCATAATTACTTTTTTCTTATCTCTGTCCAACCAGTTCCCACATCCTCAACAATTCCAGACTCTGCACTACAGCACCAAATTGAAATGAAATCAATCAGTTCCATTGTAAACCCCACCCAACTAAAGTTCCAGTCTGCTCTCGTGCTTTCCAGACTAAGGTAAGAGGAAATATGTTTTCCAGAGCTCCACAACACTATAGCAGAGAACAATTTTTCAATGCCACCTTAAACGTGTTTCAAACAGCATTTTAACAATCTCTTTTAGAACGAAGGACATTGTGCGAAAACAGATCTCTCGGGGTATACTTATCTTGTCAACTTAGATTACTTAAATTATATTGCTGTGAGACATAGCGTCCCCCAAAGACCAGAGCTGTCCTCACTAGACAGTGTCCTCACAGAATCTGGGTGAACTAAAGTTCAAACACAAACAAAAAACAAAGCGCTGTTGGCTATATCCAACATTAAGACTTAATTCAGCAATTATTTAGTCCAAAAACACTTAAATGGTTCAAAATGTCCACTTCCAGTGAAAACAGTTATGATGGCATTATCTCTAGTGATCGGACCATATTTAACCATTCTGAGACACTGCATTGACTAATAACCGTGTTAACTTAAAACAAGTTTAATGGGCAGGGATTTTTAAAATAAATATTATGCACAATATAAAAAAATAAATAAAATAAAACAAGTCAACTATTTTCCATGTTTTTTGGACAATGTACCATGGTAATATATATATATATATATATATATATATATATTTATATTTATAAGGTATTTATGTATAAGGATTTTTGGATTTTGGACCCAAAAATGCATGGTATTACCTTGGCATTCTTTGAAGTACCTTGGTGTACCGTATAAATACCATGGTATATAAACACTGTAATCATTCATTACCAAAGTGCAAACCAAAGCACCATAGTATTAACATCGTCCTTTCAGAGTAGTTTATCCAACCTATGCTGCATCAACAGCATCACTTAAAAGTGTCCCTGTTGTCCCTGTTAGCTTTCATCCCGAGCACTTGCTCGTCCCATGAGAAAGGACATGGCGACACAACATCCAGCACAGCTTTTACTTTCGCCTCCGTACGCCCTTTTACAGCCTGTTTCTTATAAATCTGAGAGCTGTCTTAACAATTTTCTCAGGCCAGCAAGATAAAGAACAGCCTAGAAAAGCCTACACGGCAACTGTAACAGCAGAGACATTCATGCCATACAGAAGAGAATACCAAGCTGATGCGTAATACTGATCTGAATAGGTCTAATCATAAAAGCATTGTGTCTCTAAACAGCACAGGCTCTGACAGTGGCAGTGGGCGTATATGAGAGGAAGTGTTCGGATGCAAAGTGCAGTGAAATTCCAAACATGCACGACAAAAGAGCCCTTGAAAAGGCAAACGGTGAAATTAAAAACTGTGATTTAAGCTGTTTTTACAGGCTGTTCATTTCTGTATGCACTGTTTGAGAAGATTGATGCCAAATTGTGTTTTTACAAATAGTGTTATATTTTTATATTTCCAAAGAAAAGGCAGATTAATCAGGTGATATATGATCATTTTGAGATTCTCGAACTGATCAATAACTGTGCCTACTTAATCAACCAACAGCTTCATCAAGAGATAATGGAAATGTTCTGTTCTCAAATGTAGCAAATGTTTAAAAATATATATATATTGCATTTTGAAATAAAAATATAAAACACAATAAAAAAAATTAAATACTTCAATCACCCAACGAAGAAAATACAATCTTTACAGCCACACAACGTGAGGTATATTTATATGTATGTTGCAGGTCGAGTGACAAGCCAAAGTTTAATATAGCAGTAATAGTAATACTATTCAAACAACTTACTGTACAGTGCACTCTAGATCTAGTGTTTTCATATTCAAGGAAGGTCTTTTGTGTCTTCTAATACATGAACAACTGAAAAATCTGAAGAAAAAAAACTGTTTACCAGGGAAAAAAAAACCTCTGGATAATGGTACTTTGTGTTACTTCATGTTTTATGCAACTAAAGCGAGCTGTTGAAACACTTATTGCCTGTGTATGTGAGAGTGAAAAAGTCAGAGAGATGGCAAAGAATAGTATAAAGAAAGCTAAAATAAAGATAGTTTTACATGTGCACCGTTTCTTTTGGGTCTCTCGTCACATTAGCATGCACTGCGGCGCTCATTTGGGATGATACACGCGGAGTGAAACCCAGGTCCCGGCATAATTATATTCCGGCATTCGCTCTCTCCCTTCACGTTCCCTCTTCTCTCCAGACACATCCTCTTCACAGTCATTATAAACCAGCTTTACACATAACCAGCTCTCTCTGTAGTAACGCTGTCAGTCAAGCAGATGTAAAACTTTCCACCAGCAGTATAGGGCGGGGGTGGCTGATGCCAAAGCTATATCAGAGTTTGCTTGTATTTGTGAGGTAACCAGATCCAACCTGCCTTCACAACCACTTTTGTGACCTTTACGGTAATGGAATGTGATGACAAAGTTAGTGCCTTGTGTCCAAACTCTGTGTACAGTGGGGAAAAATATCATGACATGAAAGCCAATAGAGCCTAAGGGGTTGTGGTACACAAAACTAGGAAAAAAAAATAAATTAAATAAATGAAAAATTCGAATTAAATGAATTATATTAATTAAATATTATAAAATATTTATTAAATATATATTTAATTTTTCTAAAAAAACATCAAAATATCTTTATAGCAAGAAAAAAATCCTTTAAAACCACATTAAAAATTTATGTTATTAAACATTTGTTATGCTAACAAAAATATAAAAAATTGACAATTAATTAACAAAAAACATTGAATATATACTCTCTGTCTTTCAAGTTTCATCTTGTTCTACACAAGGATGTTTAGACAAATAAATACATAAGAAAAATGTACTGATTGCTTTTGTTTGTTAGTTTGTTTGTTTGATATATAGCCACCTGCACCCAATTTAACAATTAATGAATGTGTGCTGTATTCCATTAAACTTGGAAAGTAATAATTCCCAAATTCCTACTTGGAAAAGTCCAATAAAACGTCACTTGAAATTTGACTTCCAACTTGGAAACACAGTTTCCCATAAACACTTATCAATGGATAACATTTTCAGTTTTTATATGTTTTTAAGTAATTTCTATATAAATATTGCATACGTTAAATACATTTAAAAATGTTTTGCTAATAATGCATTACATTATATACATTGGTTTAGCACTAGTAGGTGTGTCAACTACCTTTAAGAAAGAGAAGGACTTACCAAATATGTCTTGACCTGGAGAAGGTTTTGTCCACTCTGTGAAGAAAAGAAAAAACATGCTATTGTTAAAATAGGTTTTTCAATACTGGCACAACTGTAAAACCCTTATAGCCATTACCCCAAAATGGCACTAACTGATTTCACACTTTTAACACATTCTGGCAATCAATCTCCAACCATCCCGGCGCTAGAGGCTAACGGATAATCAATTCAGCGCTGACAAACTCCTCGTGCACTTTAACACTTGACTTGATGTGATAATGACTCAGCAAATCTATCAAGTTAACGAAGGGTGAGGGCCAATAGGATAATGAAGAACCACTGGAGCACATCATCAATTAATACAAGCAATTGCTATCTCTAAAATCCCTTGAAAAGCCATCTTCGCTCAATGTGCGGACCGCGACACCTTTAACCCCTGATCTTATTACTTTGTGCTTATGCACAATGTTTTGAGTGATTCTTAACAATTCTGCCTGACAAAAAGCTGTACAATTGTACCGAGGGCATTTGCGGTTGTGAGACGCTAATGAGAGAAGCAGCTTCTCGAACGTTTCTCCTATGAGCAGCTGCGGCTTTGTTCTAAGAATACGCTATGACTCGAGACTTGGTTTAAACACAGCACAGCCGTCAGATGTTTTCTGAATAAGACCTTTCATAAGACTGAATATCAAAATAGACAAAGCTGAATACAATGGCAATTTTGCGTGAAAAAGAAACCTCATTTTCCTGGCTAATGTAATTGGTGTCATTTCGTTTCTTGCCACAAGGTGGTTCTACAAACCCGTGTTGAAAAAGGACCAATAACCTTGATCAAATCTTTCAACAAAACATTGAGACCGAAAGTAACCGTTTTCCAACCAGACACATCAGGATATCTCCATTTACTGGCTTTGCTCTAAATGTCAGACGTCCGCAGGGCTTGTGGGAGGTCAGTCACAGCACTGGTGCTCCACCAACCTTCTGCTGAGCGCAAGGGGAAAGAGTGGCTGTTGTATCAACAAAATGAAGTAACACTTCAGGTAGAGGAACAAATATTTCCATTACCTTGAAGGAGAGGACAGTGATCTTTTATTAGATGCTTTAGCTAACAGTCCTCCACATTTATTTTGAATAATGAAGTGTCAATCGATAAAAATGTTATTTTAGCCCGCATGATATTGTTCAATCTGTAACACTTTACAATAAGGTTTCTTTAGTTAATATTAGTGATCCCCAGGGCGTTAACCACATTAGTTATAATGAACTGCACTTCTACAGCATTTATTAATCTTTGTTATTACACGGCTCTGTGGAATACTTGATTCTGATTGGTCAATCGCGGCATCCAGTGGTATGTTATTCCCCCGATAACAACCGGCGAAAACAGATAACACAGGCTCATCCGGGTTACTGAAGTCAGCAGCACTAAGGAATGTTTTTTCCTCGTGGAAGTTTTGCATTTGGTGAGCTAATAAAATATTAAAACTCAAGTCAAATCAATATTTTGTGTACAGTCATCCAGTATGTGGACTCGCTCTCTCTTGTTTCATACAAACGCAACTGCTGCCATTTTGCGACGATTGTTTTGTACACTGTTGGATTATAAGATAACAAACAGGTACAGGTTATCCCCATAATTATTTATGAGGCGAAATGCTGTGTAATAAGTAGTATGACTGTGTATCATATCCCTTAAATGTCTGTCTAGTTCGAACTTGCCGCGCTAGCAACTGCTCTCTCTGCAGAAGCTTTGCGTTTAAAGACCTAATAAAATATTTCGACTCAGAACAATATTTCGTGTCTAATTATTCACTTATGTGGCAAATACGTCGGGGTCCTGATCACCCTGTCGGGGGTTTATTCTGACATAACAACCGGCTGGATGTTATTTACAGATACATTATTAAAATAATGTATAAGTCGAAATTGTTTGCATTAGTTAATGCAATGTGAACTAACATAAACAATGAACAGCTATATTTTTATAATTTAACGTTAACGTTAAAAATGAACAAATACAGAAACAAATGTATTGCTCATGGTTAGTTCATGCAGTTACGGTAATACATTAACTAATGTTAACAAATGAAACCTTACCATTGAATCAAATGGTAGTACTTTGTGCTTAAATTTATATTCTTAAATGACTTAATGCTGATTTTAAGGGCAGGTCAGGAGGATGCGATTTTTCAATAATTAACTTCAGTAAATTACACAGGATTTATACAGATATGCATCCCTGACATTTTCTTCAATTCATATTATGAAATGCACTCTTAAAAATAAAAAGTTCTTTATTGGCATCCATGGAGAACCTTCACATCCATGGCAACTTTCCACATTGCACAAAAGTTATTTTTAGTGAAATTCGTTAGATTTTTTGAAATGTTCTAAACATGTTTCTTTTCACTGAAAGGTTCTTTGTGGAACCAAAAATGGTTCTTCCATGGCATCGCTGCAAAAAAAAAGCCTTTTGGAACCTTTATTTTTAAGAGTGTATAGGTGTAGAAGGCATGGGAAAATTTGTCATATGCAATTGTAAACACTGATTTTAATTAAAAATGTAATCAAACCGTGTATGACACAAGTAAACCCCTCTACCAACACAAATTCACTGTAAACACACTTGGGTTCGGGAGTAAATATTGGAGCCGAGCCACTGACTGTGGAAACAAAGCCTTTAAATCACCAAACGGGGGATCAGTGTGTGTTTGTACGAGCATGTGTCAGTAAACATGTTGGATCAAACAGAACCGGTTTCAGATTGCTTATGCAATCCAAAATACAAACCTGTTAAACCTGGTGATGTAGGTGAAAAGCCAAAGACCAGCAGATGTAGCACAATACAATTTTTTCCCATCATTAAGGGTGCTCTATTTATATGATCTATTATTTCAACACAAAAGTGCTTTAAACTTCACATATAAAGTTTCAGCCAGGCAATAGATACAAGACGAATGTCACAAATCACTTCATGACTCGTGTTTCCCTCTTTGTTTGAAGAGACATCTTAGCAATCTCTGACATCATCTCACCATCATCAAACTCTCAGCGTTCCAACTGAACCATTCTAACCAAGCAGGCACAACAAGACGGTGTCAAGTAACAACATGTGCAAGTATAAAAGACACGTGCATAAGTAATAACTTGTTTTTGTGAATAAATTCAACCAAAAATGTATGTCTACTTTTAGAGAGAGAATTTCCCTTTTTCTTTTTGATGAAATCTGAGAGCTTTCTGTCCCTCCACTTTGACGCTTCAAAAAGTTCATAAAGAGATTGTAAAACTAATCCATATGAATTAAGCAGTTTAGTCCAAATTTTCTGAAGAGACACGCTCACTTTATATAATGAACAGGTTGAATTTATGCTTTTATTCAGCAACTCACACATCAGTTGTGATAAACGGAAGCTCAAGCATGTTCACTTGACGTGTAAGAACCAGTGAGGTTCATTCTAGTGTTTCGCAGCACGTTTGAGCTTCAGCAAGAACCAATGAGGTTCATTCTAGCGTTACACAGCACATTTGAGCTTCTGCTCAGTTTATATTTGAATAAAAGGCTAAATTAAAACTGTTCATCATATAAAGCGATCGTGTCTCTTCAGAAACTTTTAACCAAACCAATCGATTCATAGCCGTTCATAGCCCTGCAGAAAATTAATCAGCAACTTGAAACATGAACCAATCAAAATAAAGCATTCAGAAATGGTAAGAACATTGATTAGAAGACATCATGTTTGCTGATAATACCGAATGTATGATCAATCAACATCTGCATCCTAGAACTGGAAGTTAGCATCTATAAACCATAGTAGCCAGTGAACATTAACTACAACGGCATATAAACATCCAGCAATGTGCTTCCTGCTCTGTGAATGGTTACTCCTCACAGAACAAATGAGATATCAAAGTCACCATCGTCTGTCCTGTCACACACACACGCTCTTACCCCCCATATGCTCCAAAAGTAAAGCTCCTCTTCCTGTGAGACATTCTTCTGTTTTCCCTCGACAGTCTCTTCACCTCCGTCTCTGTCTCAGACTCACTTGTTTTGTGCCTCTGTCTCAATGTGTGAGAGTGTGTCCCTCCTTTTCTGCTTCCTATCCCTCCTCTCTTCCCTCCCTTTCACTACCTGAGACAGAGGATCCACAGCTATGGGCAGGTGCTCGCTTTTCAAACGATGTCTTCACTTACTAGACACGTGATGAAAAGAACCAAGTGGTAAGTTCTTAGAAATATAAGTTGTAGAAATATGTATGACACAAACCTAGCCATGATTAATACAAAGAGAACAAAAAAAATGTGCCTTTTTGTATGAGTCAGCTCTCACAATATCATTTGATTTCGTCATAATTCATAAAATATGACGAAATCGAATGATATTGTGAGAGCTGACTCACAATACCACAACTGATATATATATATATATATATATATATATATATATATATATATATATATATATATATATATATATATATATATATATATATATATATATATATTATATAATATATTTACACACACATGCACATTGCCATTCAAAAGTTTGGGAGCTGTAAGATTTTTGATGTTTTTAAAAGAAGTCTCTTATGCTCACTAAGGCTGCATAGTGCATATATTTGATTAAAAATACCAAAAATGTTGAAAAACAGCAAAAAACAGCAAAAAACAACAACAAAAAAACAGCAATGTTGTTAAATATTATGACAATTTAAAATAACTGTTTTCTATTTGAATATATTTTAAAAAGGAATTTATTCCTGAGAGGCAAAGCTGAATTTCAGCATTATTACTCCAGTCTTTAGTGTCACATGATCTTTCAGAAATCATTCTAATATGCTGATTTGATGCTCAAAAAACATTCATTATTATTATCAATCTTGAAAACAATTGTGTACAATTTTTTTTCAGGATTCTTTGATGAATAGAAGGTTTTATTTAATTTATTTGAAATAGATTTTTTTTTTTTTTTGTAACATAAAAGTCTTTACTGTAACTTTTGATCAATTTAATGCATCCTTGCTGAATAAAAGTATTGATTTCTTTTAGAAATAAAAAAAATTGTAATATATTTTTATATTGTAATACATATTTTCACTCGGAATCCAAATTAATGTAGAAACAACAAAGACTGTGTAAATATTTGTAACACATTCTCAAGGTTTTTAGCCTTGAGACGAAAACTGTTTTTATGTTTTTTTCCATTCGCAGCTCAGGACAGCTACACACACGCTGACATTTTTATTTACAAAATAAAAATGACTTTAATTCAGACATTTAAAACATGTCTATTATAGAAAAGGTGTATTCATGTGAATGTATAAAATGTAAGTTTAACAACAACAAACAAAAATCATGTGATTGTGTATATTTTTGGTGGTCATATTGAACAATATGTTCAAAAGGAAATAAAAACAAATCATTCTGTTCAACACTGGATATAAAGCTCTAATAAAACATTCCCACTGGTCTTGTACAACTGATGAAATTAGTCAGCATGATAAATTACATTCAATAAATTCAGACATACAAAAGCTTATTCAATTAAAACTCAATCGATAACCAGCTGTACTGTGACACTGTCACACATTTAAAACATAATTTTCTCAGGCAGACCTTTTAAAGACAACAAATATAACCTTTGGTAACCTCAGGCTCAGATAAATGGGTGTTTACTGTATGGAAACATTGGCAACAGCACAATGTACTATCTCATCTCATCTCATATCAGCTGACGGAGAGCTCAGAGTAAATAAACATCTTGTGCTTACTCGCTGCTCTTTCTCTCAATTAGTTAAAAATAACATTGGTTGTTAAACAATCATTTTTATTTTTAACTTAATAGTAGAATGACTTTTACTACGGTAACAATCCATTACTCTTTTATAGCTCATTAAACTTGAATCTCAGTTATGTTTCATTAAAATTTGTAATGCTTCTCATAAAACTCTTCAGGAAAAGAAAAATAGCACTATCCATAATTGCCTGTGCCAGTTGAGCTAGCCCCTAATCCTTCATCACTAAAACACCCTAAAATGAGTCTAAAACAATCAAAAGTGACCCAAGGTGACATCCAAAGTCAGCTCAGTAAAAGAGATTATTTTATCCGTTGGGTAGCAGATACTGTCATGATCTGAGAGACGGGTGACGGCTTGTGTCTTTGATACAGGACATTTTATAATCACTTTGGGGTCGGACTGTCTGAGACAAAAACCATTAGGGCTCTTCTTCTACAGCTAATGCTGAAAGGTGACCATTCATTTTTAAAGGGACGTCTCTTCAGAGAGTCTCATTTATCGGTGGGTATTACCGTTTGCTTAAGATCATGTGATAGTATCAGTAAGTAAAATAATAGACACAGGGCGTAAAATTAACATTCACCAAGCGCCAAACGAGAGTAAAAATCAAGTACGGTGAGTATATAAAACAATGTGAATTGCCAGTTGGTCGGTAAAATAAGTATGAATTCTAACAACGCAAAGTTGTGAGAACATTAACGTGAACAAATGTGAACGATGATTGGAACAGATGGTGGGCCAGTGTAGCATCAAGAATTAGTTTTTCACGGGAAGTGGGAAGTTTTCTGCGCACAAACATCTGAAGCGCCCAGAAATCCGCGTCTCAGACAGCACGCGAAAACAGAATTGAGCTCTCTTGCACGTCTTCTTGCACTTGAACAGATATTCAAACAAAATTGTCAAAATTCCTGTCCTGGCAAGTATCCTCGTAAACATACTCGGTTATGTCTTAAGTGAACGTAAACAGTTGAGAAAGAAAACGCATGTGTGACAGTATATTGGATCCATGCATTAGCTCTTAAAGTGACAGCAGCCTAAAAATCCTGCTGCTGTCTTTTTAAAATTTTAATCAAACAAAAGACAAAGAAAAATCACTCATTGCTCTTGACTGAATAACTTTTGTAACTTTAATAAGGATTGATCTAGATGTTTCATGGCTGATAAAATATATATTTTTGGCCAGTAAATTTTCTTAAGTCACCAGCCATTGGCAGGTTTGGCCCTGAATAGGCATATCCTATAAAAGAACATATTATACATATAACGTGCATGTTCAGTTTTGGTTTCGTTTTCTGTGTTCTGTTCATGTTTGCCATTGTTCCCTTTGCTAGTTTGTCTCCATTGTGCATGATTGTCTAAAGTACGCGTTTCAGGTTACGTTAAATATCCCTGTGTATTTAAACACTCTGTTCATTCAGTTTCTTTGTCCGGTATCGTCTGTTAACATGGTTATGTTTGAAGGATTATTGTTCCTGTTATCTCCTGCGTGTTCCTGGTTTAATTCATAATTAAAGACTTTATTTGTGATATTCCATCGCAGTGCGCTCATTATAGCCACTCAACCCGTGACATATAGGCCTATATGTATATGCTAAAGGTTCCTTACAAAAGTTCACAGGGTTATATATGCACACATGTATGCAACAAAGTAAACACAAGTACTATATATATATATATATATATATATATATATATATATATATATATATATATATATAGTACTGTGCAAAAGTCTTAGGCATGTTAATACCAAACCATGTTGATACCAAAGCATCTTGGAGATATTCCCGCAGTTCTTCTGGATTTAGTCTGCCTCAGTTTTTTCTGTTTCTTCATGTATTCACAGATGGACTCGATGATGGTGAGATCAGATCATACCGGCTGTTGTCAGAGTCCTTGTGCATACACAAATCTCACTGGATTATTACAATTAATGGCAAAAAGAATGTTTGGAAATGTAAACTGATATTTCCTACTGACACACTACAGCAAAAGATATAAATAACTGACTTAAAACCTTTTTTGTGTGTGTGTGTGTGGGGGGGGGGGGGGTATTAATATGCCTAAGACTTTTGCACAGTACTGTATATATATATCACTGTATATATCACTGTATACTGTATACTCACTGGCCACTTTAGGTACACCTGTTTAGCTGCTCATTGATGTAAATACCTCATCAGCCAATCACATGGCAGCAACTTGTAGACATGGTCAATGCGATCTGCTGAAGTTCAAACTGATCATCAGAATGGGGAAGAAAGGTGATTTAAGTGACTTGAACATGGCATGGCTGTTGGTGCAAGACGGGCTGGTCTTAATATTTCAGAAACTGCTGATCTATTGGGATTTTCACACATCCATCTCTATAGGGTTTACAAAGAAAGGTTAAAAAAAAAAAAGAAGAAAATACCCAGTGAACAAAAGTTATAAGGGCAAAAATGCATTGTTGATGCCAGAGGTCAGAGGAGAATGGACAGGCTGGCTCGAGCTGATAGAAAGGCAAAAGTAACTCAAATATCCACGTTACAACCGAGCTCTGCAGAAGAGCGTTTCTGAATGCACAACATGTAACCTTGAAGCAGAAGAGCTACAGCAGCAGAAGACACACCGGTGCCACTCCTCTCAGCTAAGAACAGCAAACTGAAGCTACAATTCGCACGGGCTCACCAAAATTGGACAATAGAAGATTGGAAAAACATTGTCTGGTCTGATGAGTCTTGATTTCTGCTGCGGTATTCAGATGGTAGGGTCAGAATTTGGTAAAAACAACACGAAAGCATGGATCCATCCTGCCTGGTATCACCGCTTCAGGCTGGTGGTGGTGGTGTACAGTAATGGTGAGAAGGATATTTTCTTGGCACACTTTGAGCCACTCAGTACCAGAGCATCATTTAAACGCCATAGCCTGCCTGAGTATTGTTGCTGATCATGATCATCCCTTTATGACCACAGTGTCCCCATCTTCTGATGGCTACTTCCAGTAGGATAACAAGCCATGTCACAAACCTCAAATCATCTCAAACTGGTTTCTTGAAAATGACAATGAGTTCACTATACTCAAATGGCCTCCAGAGTCACCAGATCTCAATCCAATAGAGCACCTTTGAAATGTGGTGGAATGGGAGATTCACATCATGGATGTGCCGCTGACAAATCTGCAGCAACTGCATGATATCATCATGTCAATTTGAACTTAAATCTCTGAGGAATGTTTCTAGCACCTTGTTGAATCTAAGCCACAAAGAATTAAGGAAGTTCTGAAGGCCAAAGGGAGTCCAACCCACTGTTTCAAGGCAACATTTTACAGCTTACAGTTACATTTTTAATTGCTTGTTTTGTGGCATTGCTACTGTTCAGGACATTTATGTGAACATACTCGCCCTGAACGTTAATAAATAAAAAAATTGACGGATATGCAGAGCTACTCTCACTGTCTCAATGTTCTCTGTGAGGATACATGGAGATAGAGGCAGGACTATTTACTTTGGTTAATCTATGAACAGCTTATACAGGAAGGGCACCAGGAGATTAATTAGTCTTTAACAGTCTCTGTCACACACACACACTATTAAGAACAGGTCGAAAAGGTCCTTTAAAAGAACAAACAGCATGGTGCCTGAAAACTGAGATGTTCAGACACACACACTTTTAGTAATATTTATCAACTGATCTGAATTAAGTTGGACAGTATTTTTCTATAAACATGTCTAAATGAAGGCTATGGGCTGAAGTGGTTTCTGTTGAATTTAATGGAGTAGGTTAACTGAATTCAGGCCTGGGCAGTAAGTTCCTGAAAAGCTTAAAGTGTAAAGCAGAAATGTGGCAGAAATGGATTTGGATCAGCACTGCCACCATGTGGTACATGTGGTCCATGCACATCCCATAATTCAACACACCACACTAGTACCACATGTACAAACAAAGATAAATCAGTCTTCAATTATAATGTTACTTCATTTGTGCGAGCACACGCAACCACACATGCTCCTACTCAACCTAATAATGGAAATTCTGTAAAAAATTGGAATGTTTGGATTGGAATGACATGAGGGTCAGAATTTACATAAAAGCTTCACATATAATGGCAAAGTACAGGTACTTATAGGCCATGTACACACTGTAAAGTTTCAGGAGGACAACCGAGTTAAAAAGCAGGAGTGAGTCACCTAAATAATTGTTCTATGCATATACAGAATACGACTTAGTCCCAAAACTGCGATGATTGACACTGTGGTAACCATAGTAAAGTTTTCGCATCTCGCGCGTTTAGTATCTGCTATTCTGACCAAAGAAATATTATAGCAACCAAAAAAACTATTTGTTCATTATGTTCAGCCATTTTAACTAAAGCACAGTCGACGGGAATGTTTTGCTTTAGAAAGACTGCCAAGTGTTGCCATGGCTTGTCGCTCATAAAGCAATTGAGTTTACATTGTTATTAAAGTGAGCAGGTGCGGGTCACGACATTTTGGTCTTATTTTCAGCATAAAGCATTTGGATTTATTTTGGCTTACTGCTGGCTTGTTCTTGTTCGCAGTTTTTCTAGTATGGCAACAAGAATGAGTCAAGGTTCGTACCACTTTCCCTGTGATTTCTTTCACCACACTGTCCGCATTTCTGAAGCATGTTAAAATACGTCATTAACAACCAGTTGTTCAGTTCAATTCAGTACACACTGCATAGAATTTTAGTAAATGTAGCAAATTGTTACTACCTGCATTTTTCAAGAGCTAATTCGAATCCGATTGCCACCCCCGTAAATTACTGAATTTTAAATAAATAAATAAATGTATTTATTAAGGATTAAGCACTAAAAGTTTAACTGATTACAATTAAATGTAGACTCCTGAGTTGGTGAGAGTAGAAGTGTTGTTGAATGAGGTTTGATGACAGTACCATCTGCTCAATGTCAGGTGTGGTTACCTGGCAACAAGTATCGTTGTCTGCTGCGAGATACAACGCTATAGACCTTATTCAGAGCAGCGCCATGACAGGTATGAAAGCGAGGCTGTGAGGGATAAACAGTGTTTCCAAAGGCATCAGCTAAAAAAGCTGTTTAAAGCTCCTAGATCACTAATTTTCCACAGCTCATGTTTTCTGGAGTTTTTTGTCAACTGTAATTTCTTGGAAAGATATTTTTGCAGTTTCATCAGCAGAACCTTCCAAAAACACAATAAATAAATAATAGTACAACCCACTGAAGATATGTAAATCTATCCCTCACAACCTTGCTTTAATTCACGTTAAAAAAATCAAAGATGGCGCTGCTGCGAATAAGGTCTATTGTCTCTTTCAGCACTTTAGATAGCGACGGACAATCATATGCGAATACACTGGTGTGTGTGTTTCTTTTCCAAGAGCGCATGTTATTTACCAAGTGTGGCGTGAATGACTACAGCATGTGTTCTCGACAGCAACACATCAATTTACAGCTGCTATCTGCTGGGAAGAAAATCCCTGCACACAAGTTTTCACAGAGTGCATATTTGAGAGACAGGACTGCCTCAGGCTGTCAATGCTGTGAGTCAGCCTTACCCAATCAAATAACCTCCATCTGAGCAAGGTTCCAGCATCTCTCTTCCTGCAATGTTTTTAACATAACAGACAAGACGAGTGGTGTTTGCTAAGGCAAGCATTACTGTTGCTCATTGGTCATTTGATCACCTAAAGTAACTTGTCACACATCATCTGTCCTAAGCACATGAATAATTCATGTAGCTAATAGTAATGCAATGGAGAGTTCAGAATGGGGGAAAATCTTCTAAAAATCAAGTTCATTCCTTAAAGCGACCATGAGGATTGTGTAATTCTCCCGGTTAAGTTCCTCCCCATTTTGGGAATCTGCGTGTTCATGTTTCGCTACAGCTTGCCTACTCCCTGTGTGCTCAGATTTAGATTTAGATTTAGCTCTTCAATGAGATCCTCAAAGCCGTTTCATGGCTTACTGCTCGGGTTGACCGCTCTCAGCCAGCGTGTTGTCTGACCTCCAGATGAGCGAGCACTGCCGGTAGACCGAGGCTGCTTGAGACATCACAGTCGAGCAGAGCGTGTGTGAGCGAGAGGGAAAGGGAGATAAGAACGTGTCACAAAGAATGTGTTTCAAAGTGTGAGAGTGAAATACTGTGTGCATATGTGTGTGTCTGGGTAAAATCTGCAGTAAATGAGGTTTGGTCTAGACTCACACAATGACCCTCTTCAATCGAATAGGAACACCATTACTGAGTGTTTTCCATGCAGCCTAAGTGAACCTGTCTGCATAAATGCATTTAAAATAGAGAGACAGTGTGGTTATAGAGATAGTCCCAGAGGAAAATCTTGAGTTATTTCGAAGCTCAGGAGACTTTTCATTTATATTTCATTTAAATATCAAGTTTGTCTCAGAGGTTTCTACTAAAATTCATTACAAATGGAGACAACTGAGCTATAAATTTAGTTCATACTGAAATCTTTGACTTTTGTTTGCAGACTTTTCTGAAGGAAAGAATCATCAAAAATATGATATCATTAATATCTCAACTGTTTCTCCAAGACAGCACAGAATTGACTTTGGTTCTCTGATTTTTCTCCTGAGAAAAAGACCAAATGTGTCTCTGCTAGTGTTTCAGAAGAAATCTCAGCGGTGTCTTTAAGGGTGTGTTCACACTTGGCATGTCTGGTTCAATTAAAACCATCTCTGGTGCGATTTCTCTGTTAGTGCGGTTCATTTGAATAAGTGGGAACGCTGCCATCCAACCCTGTTGCGCACCAAACAAGTGGATCTACACTGCTGAAAAGATGGGTCTCGGTCCGCTTCCAAACTAACTCTGGTGCAGTTCGCTTTGCTCAAGCATACCCGTTTTTCTAGTCATAGTCGCGATGTTGTCCTTCACAGTTTGGTACAGGCTTCAGAACCACGTCTCCTCACAGCAGATCTTTGTTTGCGTGTGTGACAGAGGGATTCCTGCTGCTGTTTTGACTCCTTTACACATTTTATGAGCTCTTCAGCTCCATCATATACCATCATGTACCATCATGTACACACATACAGTGAGCGCATTTAGCCCATCACACAGCATTTGGATGTTCGCCAATTTCCGTCGCAAAATATACGTCATAAAAGCCTTTTTTTTTATCTTTAGGTTCGGTGTTAAAAACGACAGTGTGAACGCTAAGTGAACCAGGATTAAATGTATCATTTTGTTTTTTGGTCCAGACCATGAAAAAGTATGAAAACACCCTAAGTGTGCTTCATTTGTGCTCAGAAAAGTCAGAGTTCAAAGTGAACTCAAACATTTCTCATCAACTTCTTCCACGACCAATATATTATTTAATTAGAGTTATGCTATCTTTATTACTTTAAAGTCAAGTCAAGCCACGTCACGTCACCTTTATTTATATAGCACTTTGTACAATACAGATCATTTCAAAGCAGCTTTTACAGTGATTTTATAGCTCTATACTCCAGATGTATGTAAACCATAGTGTCAATTGTCTTTTATTTATCCTAAGAAACATTAGGGACAACGTTAATCTTTACAAGAAACCTAACTGAGAACTCGTGGCAAATCTAAGCATTTTTCTCTAAATTCAAAATAGAAACAAGCATATCTTTAGGGCAAAAGTCTCCATCTGCTCTCAATATTATAATCTCATTGCTGCCTGAGAGGAACAATGGCATTTTTATACTACGGGATTGGCTCAAAGGAGATAAAACAAGAAAAGCAATACAGGTAGTTATGAAAATAGAAGGAGACAGAGGGAAAGAAAGAGTTAAGGAACCCTGCAGCAAGCATCTTGTAATAATTGTGTTGGCACATCCGCTCCTGGCGAAGTCTGCAATGTCGTGTCACCAAATGCCAGTGTTGCTATGACAGAAACAGCCTGGCAGGATTGTCAGCATTTCTCCAGTCCATCAATGGTCATTCTCTCCAAAATACGGACAAAAAGTGATCCTCATATATGCACATACCTGTACAGTAGCTATCACAGTGACTGTTGGAAATATCTAGGTTGTATTAACACAGTCTGCTGACTTCTGTTCTAATACAGTGACATATGGGTAACGTTTCGATTCATCAAACGTGCTCCAAATGGGATGAGAATGACTTGAGGGTCTGAGTTTTGAAACCGTTCAGATGGCTAGGCATCTGTCTCTTCTTGGCAGTTTGAACTGGGAACATAGCGACACTGCGAACAAATGTATTTCACACACGATTTTCATATTTGAGCCAGAAATAATGACCTTCTACCAGTCAGACTTAAAAGTCCAAAACTAATGTGTTTTTTTTCTCTAAACCAGGGGTCTCCAACACGTCGCTCGTGAGCTACCAGTAGCTCGTGGCCTGATTGGAGGTAGCTCGCCAAGGGCCGTTCACATATCGCGTCTTTTGCGCGGTCAAGTTCGTTATTACAAATAATTGAAGTGACGCGCTCATTTTTTCCAGGCGCAGCGAGTCAACATGACGGATGGGGGTGCACCAAAACTACGGGTGTTTTTTTCTTCTCCGTAAATAAATCTAGTAGCAGAGCTACAGCAAGCGTTTTTCGATGGTGGAAATCCATTAGCTATTAAAACTTCTTTGTCATTGTGGAGAGCGCAGAGCATGGTTGCATAGCAACGACAGACGCCACGGGAAAATCGGACCGAATTTTACTATTAATAATAAAAGATAAGCTAGTGTGCATTGTAAATGTCAGTAATTTATCTTTTTTGACTCATTCTTTTTATAAAAATTATTTAAAGGCTGAAATATGCAAGGTTTATCTTTTTCTAAAAACTTTTTTGTCAAAACTTTATTTGAACTTGTACATGTTAGTAGATAACATGTTGCAAGACACTCCTTTCAAATTTGGCCATCATTTTTAATGTTATTATTATTTTAATTTTTATGTAAACAAAAAGTGCATATTGATGCTAAGTTTATTTGTTATTTGCTGGTTTTCGACACAAAACTTGGTGAATTGATTTTATTGTGTAGTATTAGTAGTTTTTGAACAGGATTCTGTGATAACCATGATCATTTTGGTCACTATAATCATGAAATTACATTTTCATACCATTTCATCTCTAGTTATGATACACTATAAAATCAACAATAATTATGTGTTTTTACAGTATAATTTAATTTTTTTAATCTCTGACAATTAAGGGTGACATATATAGGCCTACAATAACTCTTTTAGGTCTAAAACAGTTAGCATAGTTGTTAATATGAGAGTTATGAGACATTATTTAAGAGATTTAAGTATTGCATTACATGAGTAGCTCTCGGCCACTTTCATTTTTAAAAAGTAGCTCTCAAATGAAAAAAGGTTGGAGACCCCTGCTCTAAACCAACAGACAAAAATCTGTCCAGAAGTTGACAAAATTGAAAAAAGTTAAGCTATACGCATGAAGGGTTGCACTAACCTTATAGTATAAAGATAGCCTGACGTCGTCATACTCAGATTCTAGTCAGAATGTGAGTCTGACACTGCTCAATACGCAGGCCCGTCGCGACAAGGCAGGCAAACCAAGCAATTGCTTGGGGCCCCGAGCTGGCCTGGGGCCCCAAGACAACGACTGGTTAAGAATAAAATGCAACGACAAACTGTGTGAGCGCCCCTTTGATAGTCAATGCAGTAAAGTGCAATGACACTGTTATCGGGATCCCCCTCAAGGGGGCCCTCTCAGTAGTCGCTGACAGCAGCTAGCCAACCACGTGATCTCTGCTGCCGGCAAAATACAAAAACTCCTCGGCAGTCATCATGAAGCGGAATTATGCTTCAGGAAGCCAGAAAAGAATGAAGAAAAAGGAAGAGGAGGATAAGAAAAAACAAGATAGTGGTAAGTAGGGGTGTAACGATACACGTATTCGTATTGAACCGTTCGGTACGAGGCTTTCGGTTCGGTGTTCGGTTCGCATTTTCAAACCGAACGGTTCGCTGGACCATGTTTCCTACTGCCGACCAAAATTTAGTTATTTCAAATGTAGGCGCAACGCGTGGCAAGCGCACTCATAATGTAGAGACGCCGGCGCGACCACAACATTGCCCAACATCAAATGGCAAACGTAATGTAAGCGGAACGAAACTGAGCTACTCGTGTGGTTGACGGACCGTTGTTTATCAGTTTGGACCAGTGCAGCGCGAGCCGATCGTGATCATGCGACACTGTTACTACACAGCGCTAATAAGAGATCCAGTAAAGAAAGCATTTGAATTCGCCACAGAAGTAATAACATCGCTGCGAGATCTAGTGAGAAACATTCACATAGTTTGGCAGGAATAGTAGGCTATAATGCCTTCAAGTAACATTACGTCGGTTTTATTTTGACATTATGAATATGCCCTCAAATGTTAATCTTAACTAAAATAAACATTTGTTTATAACTACTACAATATTACATTTAATTTTTTCCAAGGAGCTGTTTTGTTTTATATGCTCCTAAGAGTCAATTATAGCTCCAGAATTGCTCAAAGTAAAAAGAAATCATATTTTATGATGCTAGTTTTAATTAAAAAAAGAAGAAAAATAAATAAATCAAGGAAATTGGAATTTCTTTCTTTTTGCTGTATCGAAAACATACCAAACCATAACACATGTGTATCGTATTGAACCGAACCGTGAATTTTGTTACACCCCTAGTGGTAAGTGATAAATTACACTGGATAAAATAGCTCCACTTGTCTTGTACAAATGGTGTAATTTTGCAGCAGGTAGGCTAGAAATAATATGTTTATGTTAGCTACCTGCCTGACGGCAAATGCTGCTTGTAACAAACAGTTAGTGCACTTTTTTTTCGAATGGACGGAATATGGTTACATATTATAATATGTTTTTTATTGGGGGGGCCTCCATGTCCATTTTGCTTGGGGCCCCCAAATTCCTTCAAACGGCCCTGTCAATACGTCTAAAATGAATAAAACTACAGGACAGATGTCAGGAGGTAAACGTCACCCTTGGAATCGGCTATCCCAGCATAATCAGATTAGGCTAACGTTACAATGTGTACAAAGTAAAAGCAATTAAAAATAACTAAAATTTACAGTGTCCTTTTTTTTATATATATAGCTTAAAAAATTGCGCCTTTAAAACTATTCATCACCTGTGATCCGTCGCAGCACAGATTTATGTTACAAGGTAAACAATACTTTTTCACCATTGACGCGAGGATGAAGTTATACTAGAGGTCGTTCTGGCGTTATGCACAACCATGCTATGTTTAGACAAGCAAAGTTATAAAACTTCGAATTTACACAAATGAATTACAACAGGCTGAATTACCTGTCGAGAAGAAAGCAGGCAACCTCGGCGTCCGTTTTAAAATCTTTTCTCCTCATGAGCTCTTTCCATCTGGGAAAAGTTACTCCAATATTGACTATGGTCTTGCTGATTTGTCTGTCGCGTTGACGTTTTAATTCTCTCTTTCAAGTGTGAGCACGCACGCACACACACACCACACTATCTTTCAAATCTGCCGGCACTCGCGAGCTCGCGAGTAATCTCCCCCTCGCATTCGTCACGGTGTCACTGAGTGAAAAACACAAAAAGCGAAGCTTGAATTTACAGGTATGTCCCTCTTTGGCTAATGTAGTTTCAAGATGGAGGGGCAACATGGCGACCGGCATTCGAACCCCTCACCCGTATGTACTTTCAATGACAGATTATAAATTTAAGAGAATACTTTATTACTTGAAAGAAGTAAATATACATTAATGAGCACATATATTTTTGAAAGAACTAAGTGTTTTTTGCTAAGAATCAACTAAAAAAGTTACACAGTGTAGCTTTAAGAATAAAGGGTATGCTATTTTTTGTCTATATGGACTATTTGTAAACATCTTTCATGTAAAAAATATCTTATTCAGGACAGTACTAAATAAAAATAACATGCATTTTGTATGATCCCTCTTATTTTGTTAAAATAATTAACATTTTGCAGATTCAGCAAAGTGTAAACTTTTGAGCACGGCTGTATATAGGGGCAGTTAACCAATCATATTTTTGAGCTGGAACTATTATACTTTATCTTTCCATGTTTGTGTTTAGTCTACACTCTCGGTTCTATCATTTTTCATCATCAGCAAGACTATGTGGCACTGCAAAATTGCATTTTTATATGCCAGTTGAGCAGCATCTAAAATGATCAGAGTAAACAAACAGCGTAAACAAACGGCGTAAACACTGGGATGTCTGATTGAAATGATTATGCCTGATTGTACACATACTGATTTATGTGCCACCTGGTGCTGTGAAAACAAGGGAATGTCAGTCTAATGTGTATAAATGTGTGTTTGTGCGCGTAAACCATCATTCCACAACAACAACAACAACAAAAAACAGCTAGGCTACAACATCAAGCAACTTCCCTATTTTTCACTCTCATGCTATTCCAAACTCACTCATTCCTGTTTGACTTTCTTTCTTCTGTGGAATAATCATCAGAATGTCATACTTACAACAGAAATAGATGGTGACCAGGGCCATAACAAAATCATAAAAGCATGATAAAAGTACATATGTTTCAAGCTTTACAATGCATATCTGCTGAAGTCATATACAGTAGATTTGTGATCTGAAATTTGTCACTCGCTGATAATCTTGCCTTACGTTTTTAGTTTGATATCTGTGGTCAGCAATCACTTTAACTGTATGGAAAAGAACAGCTTTGAGATTATGCTATATGCTATAAGAGCTGCGCTCTATTGAATAACATCATTTGTGTGTGAACTCTCTCTTTAAGAAATAGACATTTGAGTAACAAACAACATTTCATTGTGCACAAGGCAATTTACCAAAGCAGGACATAATTACACCACATATATCATATAATTAAACAAATGTACTTTCAGACTTGTAGCCTAACACTAATCACTTCCTTAATTATAAAAACAAACATTTCCAAACCTCCATGTGACCCCTGAGATATACTTAACACCATAATCAGTGTTATAATTACACAGCATGACTCTGCAAAATGAGTAAATGTATAAAATGTAAACAATATGAATGCAACCCCATTTTCAACAACACAACTTTCACAAGACTGTATGATATGACAGAAAACATAAGCTGTACATAAGTCTTGAAAATGTAATTATTTGACTATAATCAAACCATATTTAGAACTCAAACCAGGACTAACAAATGTATTCTGTGTGAATGTAGCCTCAGAGAACTAGCGCTAGGCTCTTTTATTATGGGCCACTGAAGCGGCTTTCACAACAGAGGAATTTTTTCATAGTTTCTATAACTCTTGGTGGGAGTAACTGCTATTTGCCGTGTTTACACCACAGGAACTGGGAATGATTTTAGCTATAGGAATGCCTTTTGGGGGGACTAAATTAGCTCCTACTTCAGAGTAGGTTCTAACCCAGCACACTAGGAGAATAAGGGTGGAAGAAAAGAAAAGAAAAAAATATATTTAAAAAAAATTCGATCCATCGATGCATCGCGATTCTCTTTCCAACGATTCTGGATCGATTCTAAGAATTTCAGAATCATTCTGACCTTAGTTTTTGACCAGATGCGCAATAACACTGAGGGCCCTATCTTGCACCCAGCGCAATTGACTTTGTACACCGACGCATGTAACATTCCTATTTTGCACCCGCGCAAAACTTGAACTTGCGCTCCCTGGGCGGTTCAGCGCAAAAAAGGAGGCGTGTTCCAGCGCAAACAATCCCTGGTGCTATTTTACTGTTCCATAAAACAATTGCGCCACTGGCCAGAAAAAACCTAGTCTAAAGTCAGTGGCGCGTTGCGCGTTGTTCATTATGCTATTTTAAGGGCGCATGCTTGACCATATAGCGTGCACAACGCGCATACACTTTGATTCTCTAATCCACACAGAAGCAGCAGTTTTCATTTTTGCAAATCATATTATTACAAACGATAGATAGATAGATAGATAGATAGATAGATAGATAGATAGATAGATAGATAGATAGATAGATAGATAGATAGGCCTAGATAGATAGATAGGCCTAGATAGATAGATAGATAGATAGATAGATAGATAGATAGATAGATAGATAGATAGATAGATAGACAATTTATTATAAAAGCATACATCTAGCTTACACATTTACCCACATTATTATATGCCTGTGTAACCGAAGCTAATTTGGGTGTGTTTCTCCATCCCCAATGTCACTTCTCTCTCTTTTACGGCCGTGCCGAGAGCGTTGCTCTCCTCGGCTGTGAACCGCTCCTGGCGGGCGCCTGGCAAATCCGCCGCTATAATAGCAATACGCCGAGGAAAAAGCGTGTCTGCTCTTAAAGGGAATGTGATATGATGCTCTGATTGGTTTATTTCTCGTTACGCCCAAACCACACCTATGAATAATGAAGCTACTTCAGACCAACCCCTTTTAGATTTGCGCCGGGCGCAAGAGTCATTTATCTCGCCGGGAAAATAGCAACAGCGCCGAGACCCGCCCACAAAGTTACTTGCGCTTTGACACTTGCGTTTCAGATCGTTAAAATAGGGCCCTGAGTGTGCTTTAGAAACCTTATTTAAACCTTCTTATTTTAAGAAATCTTCCATAAAATAATCTTTCATAAAGTTCGGAAAGGTTGAAGCGAATTACAAGGACATTCTCGGGCTTCATTGCACAGCAGAGAAACATCGCTGTGAGAAACAGTGTGCCGTCTCGCCCGTCTGTATTTATTTCCTTATAAATGCTCTACGAAGTCATCATTTATGTTTTTTGGAATGCACTGGACTTATGTATTAAAAATATGAAACTCACTGACAGAAGGCTGCTTTCAATATCAAAAAGGTTTTATAATGCGAAATTAATATAAACACAGTCAGTTATGTCTTAAGGGATTAAACACACAGGACAAACCACATCTTCTCATATTTCAAAAGAGAGCTGTGTGTGAATGCAGCTTATTAGATCTCCCGGTAGGATGTCATAGTAACAATCAAACAACATTATGTGTAGTGAGTTGGCTCACGTGATTTATGTTTTGAGCTTCAGAACTTCAGTTAAGGGAAAATAGTGAGCATCAATGCTCCATGGTTTTCACAGTGCATTGTGGGTCCAGGAAGCAAACGTTTCAGGATTTTGCGATTGAGACCATTAAAATGGCCGACTCCCTGATCAGTGCCCTGAATACTGAACTAGGGAGCAGATTGAGAAGGCTCTGATGTCCTGATGGCTAGTTCCTATAATGGAGTTCCTATAACTACCCAGTGTGAAAGCCCCTTATGTTACCACTGAATGTGACTGCGAGAACTATACAGCCGTCAGACTGGAACATAAGTGCTGCTGGCAGACGTCAAACAGATTCTGCATCCATGTGACAGGGGAAAATGTTGCATGTAGGCTAAAGAAAACAGATTTTATGAGCTCTGCAGGGGTTTTCATGGAGCATGACATTAGCATGCTAGAAGCCGACAGGAATGATAGTGACAGGTGTTCTAGTTTAGCCAGAGAGGTCAGAACATGAGTATAGGTGCAAGACAGGTTAGTTAAATATTCTTACTTTTCCAATAGATCTATAAATCTAATTCATACTTACTACATTTATGTAACTGCAATGAGAAAAAAAAAAAAACTGACCATAATAATTAGTGAAAAAATGTGCCACTACAAAATCTTTTATTAGACCATATCTGATAACACTGCCATGTTTAATGTGTTTAAAGCATCTTAAATAGCAAACCTCCCTATTTTGCTTGAATTATGCTTTTTCCAACCCAGAAATATTCTTTCAGTTTTGATATAACACAAAAGACAAAGAGTTATAATGGCTGTGATTCTTCACAGCAGGATGATTATCAGCATTTCAATGTCACAAGATTTATCTTCCTGTATTGTGGCACTAACGCTCAATTATAGTGTGGAAAAATGTGGATGTGTAGCAGTTTCTGAAGAGCTAGACCTGTATATCACTCGCTGGTCTGACAGGGCTCAGAAACCGCAGTTTCCATTCTAGTACTGGTTTATTTATGAAGCCCGAAGGGGGGACATCTCAAGCACAGAGAGCATGATGGGGCTGGCTGGGACAGCATGATGAGATGAAGAGAGAATCGAGACTAATTTAATATTCCTTCTGTGAAGATGTTTTGGCCGAAGCCTGAGCCAACAGACAACGAGAGCCAGCTGTGATTAAAAAACAAACCTTGACTTAATTGGTGCATCTGTCAAGAAATACAGGTCACATTTCACCTCATATGATATTTTGCATAAAGAAAAGTCCTTTATAGTTTTTTGCACTGTGGCACTATTTTAATGACTATTAAGCAGAATTATTCCCAATTCTCATTACTGTTATGGAGATGAAAAAAAATTCATAATATGGATACAAATATGAATTTATATCTTATATACGTTTAGATTATATATTTTATGCATACACACACACACACACACACAATTTCAATTATAAAGTATACATCATGGTCATATTTGTTGCACTGAACATTACTTAATTTTAAATGTAAAATGTATTCCCATTTTAATAAAAAAAAAAATTGTAATTTTTTTCATGTATTACAGAAATAAGAATTAACTTAATCTACCAAAATTTAAGTATATGAAAATCTCAAAAAAAATCTCAATGCCACTAATAATAAAGAAAATGATACTACATATATATTTAAAACACAAATACTACAAATAATATAAAAATGTTTTTTGTCCTTCTGATTTTGGGGTGAAATATGATGGACACACATAGGATTTATAGAGAAGCTCTCTTTTTTTACTATATTTTTACCATAATTCCAAGGTACAAACCTTTTACTCTGCCGTTCTAAGCTCTACATCCTGCAGGTCCTCAGGGATTGTCCGAGCAGCAGGAGTAAATCAGGTTTGGCCAATGCAATTTCTCAGGTGGAGAAAATAACTGATCTGCTGCCTTATTTCAAATGTCCACAGGTCAACAGTTCAGTGGATTTACTTGCACAGTAAGCGGGATATTCTTTTTTCTTTTCTTTTTTAAACCAAAGCTAAAAAACTAAAATGGAAGCATTTTTAGCAATACAGTTTATTAACACTAATATAATAATATAAAATTAGTGCCATTTCAAGCAAAAACTACAATTGTGTCATCATCTACATCTACTTCATGTCACTCTCACACTTTTTCCGTAGAACATAAAAGCAGATTTTTACAGAACCTTCCAAGCTGCTTTTTTATACAAATGACAAGGGTGTTTATTCTATACGAGCATCCATCACAGAATTTAACTTTTTCTTTTTGCTTCATAAAAATCACAATAAATCATGGTAAAGGTTTATTTGTTTTAGTGCCGTCGCAGAATTTTCATCTTAAAATATAAAAATATAATGCTGAAAATAAGCAGTTCTGCTTTCAAAGTTGCACAATGTGGGACTAAAAATGTGCATTTGACTCTTGAACCATATTCCTAGCTTTCTAAAGCCATACAAACAGCTTTGGAATTAGAAAAAGTTCAAAATTGAAGTCATCATTATTAAATTTTCATTTTGGAGCTTAATGGTCATGGTCACCATCCATTTTCACAGTATGGCATTTTTTTTTTTAAATGCTAATGAATTTTGACTTATTTATAACCCTAATTCTTGCTACAACTCAATAGTGTCCTCTCCACAGTATACCAGTTGATGTAAAAACTCATTTTCAGGCCCACAGGGATTAATTACATTGTGATGGGGCTTAGCCCAAGCATGCATCAGGCTGTTTGTCTGGAATAATATCTCCTGGCAGCCTCAGTAAAATGATAAGCAACGTGAACAGACCTCATGAATATCAATTAAGCAGTACCGTGGTAAATAAGTAGGCTGGTCTACTGGAGGCAATGGGAGCATGTAGACTGTTGCATATTCATAACGGTTCACAGAGTCGAAGAAACTCGGATATTTGCTTGACAAACTAATCATTGTTGAAATTGAATCATATTGTGCATGCACTGATGGTTAATTCTGAAAATGGTTACCACAGTAACTCCATTAGACAGCAATATGCATATTTGTTTGTTTAATTACCAGAAGACCATTAGTAGGACACCATTATATTCCCACGGGTTGAAAACACCATGGCGAACAACAGGTTTGAACTGCTAGTTGGTTGCGTTTATAAATGTATAAACTGAATTTGCAGCATTTTTTTACTGAATCATCACAAGGCAATTAAGATAATGATGACTGTAATTTGTTTTCTGTGAAAGGGCCGCCATCTCTATTAATAGGTGCTGTTGTTGTGTGAGCACTGTTCACATGCCTAATTAGTGTCTAATGGAATATCGCTTATGATCTGTGTGTCTGTTGGGTGTGGGTAACCGACAGGGAGGGAAAAACACAGAAGATATGAAATTTACATACTGTACACATCTATCCATCTATCCATTCTTCTATCCATCCATCTCTACACAAAACCTTGTTTTGGGGTTTGGGGTCTGTAAGATTTTGGGTTACACTTTATTTGAAGGTGACGTAGTTCCATTGTACTTACTCAAATAAGTACTGAGTAATATTAATTAACTACATGTACTAACTATAGAGCTACGGTTAGGGTTAGGGTTTGGTTTAGGGTTAGTTACTTTGATTATTCATAATTTACTGTTACTAGTAATTTATTCCTGTAATGCAAAGCTGAATTTTCAGCATCATTACTCAGTCTTCAGTGTCACATGATCCTTCAGAAATCATTTTTAATATGCTGTTGATTATGCTTGCTGCCCAAGAAACAATTCATATTATTATCAAAGTTAAGAAACAGTGCTGTATATGTATGTATATGCATACAAGACTGTCTCTATTTGACTGCTCAATTCTCACTGCGCTCTACAAGAGAGTGCAGTAAGACACTGCCGGTTGTCCAGAGCCTCCATTAAATTGATCAATGATTCAATTACACTACTTCCTGGATGTAGGTGTATGTGTGTGTGTGTGTGTGTGTGTGTGTGTGTGTGTGTGTGTGTGTGCCTTCCTGTAATGAAAGCCCTCCAAAAACAGTACTTTAGTTAAAGCAGATGGGTCTAGAAAGCTCATAGCACTTGTGGTCTCCTTCAGTTTCTTGTAGTCATCTTTCAGGTCATTGACTCTGGTCTTTAAATTGAACTTCTCCAAAGAATGCATTCACAGCTAGACATATTTACAACAAGATGCTTCTGGATTAGACTAATGTTTTAGCTAGTCAGCTTCACCCAGACAAGGTTTTTATTTGCTTTCATAGTTTCCCCCATGAAAAGTTCACCCCCAAAAAAATTATATTCTGTCATCATTTACTCACGCTCATATCATTTCAAACCTGTATGACTTTCTTGCTTTTGTGGAACACAAAAGGAGAAATTCTGTGCTCTGCTGGTTGCACTTTTCCAAGCAATTACAATGAATGGAGACTGACACAAAAGCACCATAAAAGTGTCATAAAAATGCTCCTTATGAGCCATGCACGATTTCCCAAGTCTAAAAGCATCTGCTAAATGAATAAATGTAAATGTACAATAGCATACAATAGCTTTGTGTCAAAAACAGACTAAAATGGAAGGATGAGAGAACGATTTAATTCAGACCAGTTTTGTGAAGCAGATTAACCATTAACTGAAAAGATCTGACTGAAAAAGATGATTCGTTAATGAACTGAACCTCACTATTCCTCTTATGAGCATGAGAGCTTTTATTATACAATTATGATGCTTTTGCATCCCATTTGAAAAAATAAAACAAGCAAGACATTATGACAAGCAAATTATAAAAATTATATTTTGGGTGAACTACTACTCAGTTACAATTGAAATATAAAGTATACTTAGTTATATATCCCCATCTCACAATCCCTTAGGAGAAATAAAAATAGAAAGAAAAGAGAGATGTCAGAGTGCAAATCAAAATCTCTGACTTTTGAAGCTTCCTTGGAGACATTTTGGAGATTTCAAAACAGTCTTCTTCCCCAGAGGAAAACTCTGAGCAACATGCAACGTCTCATTTGCACCCCATTTAATCTTGAAGAAACAATTGAGATGTTTAAGGTTTTTCCTGTTTGCTGTCGGTCTGCAATGTTTCCTGTCACTGTTGGTATTTGTTCAGGAAGTATTCCTGATTCTAAACATGTTTGTATGGCATGTTAGCCTTCCATCTCAAAGTGACAACAACAGCAGCATCTGCTAAAATTGATGTTTAACATCTGAGACGTCTGGAAGCTAATTGGGTTCATGCCGTCAGAGAAAAGAGCTCAAACAAATAAGCGCAGCGAGTGAAATAAGTTCATTTGTTCTCACTATAACACCAAGCTGAGCGGCAAACATCACAGTGATGACAAAATCCTTTTATTACATTGTATGCTTTTGTTGAGATTAGAACAACAGCAACCCATGGACAATTCAAATATAATGGCAGAATTAAACCAATCAGGAATATTGTATTAAGTCAACACAATCGCAGAGGAGAGCTTACAGCAAATAAATTATTCATATAGCTCAGAAGCAACCTAAAACTAATGACAATGCTTAATGAATTCACCATGTTGTGCTCCCTATGCCTACAAATAATTCCACTAAAGCAGGGCTGTACAGTATGTTAACCTTTATTTTGCAGCACTGGGGCTACAGAGGTTAAAGGTTTTGTAGCACAGGCCACACAATTGTAGCACATCTGTTACCATCACTACAAAACCACAAGTAGTGCAGTTCATAGATGTGACTGACCAAGGACATTAATGTTCTATAGAGGGCAAAAAAAAAAAACCTTAACAAGAAATGTTTTCAGCCAAACATTTCCATTCGTTTTGGTTGAGCACTTAAAAAAACAGCTTCATTTTCCAATAAATCATTGGACGGGTCTAAAGTTTTATTTTACAATATTAAATTGTACAATAATAAAAAATCTTTGACTGTAATTTCTTAATTTTTGTCAGGAAATCTTATGCATCCACTGAGAGAAAAAAAAAAAACTCTTTTCAACACTGGAAAAAAACATATGGATAAAATTTCTTTAGAAAGTTTTATTTTTTCTATTTTTGAGCATTATTGTGTACATATAAAGTAAATTAAGTGAAGTGAAATGAAGCCACGTCATATTACAAAAGTTATTTTTAGTTCTTTGTTAAACAATTGAAAGTTATTGAAACACTCGAAGTGACTTTGGAGTAAAAACATGTCATTAGCCTAAATGTTATTTTTGTTGGACAAACAGCAGCAGATTTATAAATGCTTCTCATTACAAGTTTGGAAAGATGTTTGGCGCCAGGGTTCTAAATTAACACCCGCCAACCCGCCAAATGCGGGTTAAAATTCATTTTGGCGGGTGTTAATAAAAACTTACTAGCCAGTTTGGCCGGTGATGCATGAGGCATTATGCAGGGATGTAGTGGAGGCTAAACGCACGTAAACGCCGTTTACGCACCTCCCAAAATTCGGAAATAGCATTTACCCACCTCCTAAGTGTGCAAATTGTGTTTATCCATCTCTAAATTTAACCCTTTTCCAGTGCGTGATCGCCGAGCGGTACATGATTCGAGCATTTGGCCCGTTAACGACAGAGCAGAACATTGAGCAGAGAGCGCAGCGCGCCGACACACACACACACACACACACACACACGCACTCACACACGGAAGAGAACGGCGCACACACGGAGCGGAAAAGACACGCTCGTGAAGTTACTAGCTGCGAGAGAACGAAACCTGATCGCCGAACACGGAGGGGCGGGACGGAACATTTTTGGTTTAATTTTTTTTTTTTTTTTTTTTTTTTTTTTTCAAAATCGTCTGTTAATGTCGGCAGCCATTACACTTGTGGAAACTACAGTGCAACTTATATTGTCTTTCTTCTGTTAATTACAGAAACTTTTTTCTGAGTTTTCTTTAGCCTAAAGTTTGCGAGAAACCATGGAAACGAACGGACACAGAAAACACAAGAAATAACGGTACGTTCACACGGGGCGTCAGCGTAAACGCTTCCCATTGACTTTGAATGGGTGACGTCAAGCGTTGCCGAAAAGAATTGTGGATCCGTCGGCGGCGCTTCACTGGCGTTGCTCGCGGCAGAAGTTGAGAATTTTTCAACTTCTGCCGCGAGCAACGCCAGTGAAGCGCCGCAGACGGAAGCGTCAGCCAATCAGGATCGCTCTATCCAAATACAGTAGCCAGGCGGCAGCCAATCACGTTCATCTGTCTAATTTCATTGGCTGACGCTGCTATGACCATGGCGTCAGTGCCAAACTTCAGCCACGCCTTCCGTCAAGCGTTGACGCTGACGCCCCGTGTGAAAGTACCGTAAGACAAACGGAGTTGGCTAGTAAAGTAGGTTAATATTAAACGAAATGCGGCAGTGGTTGGGACAGACTTCTGGGGGCGAGAAGAGGAACGAGGCAGGGGATGAGGAGGGTATCGACAGAGAAACTAAGAAAAGAAAATGTAATGCCAAATGGCTGACGGGTCGTGAATGGCTAGTGTTTGATCACAATAATGTCGTCATGTATTGTCAGGATTGCCACATGTATAGCCTACTCAAAAAAAATAAAAATAAAAATAAAAATTTGGCTAGTGGATATTCTGATTGGCTGGTAACTTTAGAAAGTTACCAGCCACATTGGCTGGTGATCAAAAAAGTTAATTTAGAACCCTGTTTGGCGCGTGTTGCTTTTTCAAATGCACGTTAGTGCAATACTATATTCCTGCAATACCAGTGGCTGCAGTTTCAGGACCGCAGTTCTAGGAGCATATTTCTAGTACCTTGTGACTGTGCAACCTTACTCCAACAGAGGAGACTTGAATTGAATACCGTACTCTTTAAGTGACTCAAACTCACAGAGATAAAGAAGCATTTACTGCGAACCGATCGATCCGCTCTGATCACAGTGATGCGCTTCACCATGAAACACGGTGCACATATAGTATTTGAATAAAAACTTTTGCCATTCCATAATCACAGTCTAGCCAAATCACGATTAATTTTGGTTAATCTTACAGCCCTAGATTAACCACACACACACACAAGCACACAACAAACGCTTACTTCACACACATGCCAAACTGTATTGCATGCATGCTAATGCTACTGTGGTAAATTTATTCACAGACATGTCGCACTGTACAGCCCTGCCTAAAGGTACAGCAAGAACATTTAACAAAAAAAAACTAAACAAAAAAACATCCAACTGGAAAAATAAAATAAAATGAAAGTCATTTATATATCAGCAAGCACTGTTTAGCTATTACAATAAGCACTGTTGCATGCAAAAACAACATAAACCATGGTTGGTCATTGTAAATGTCGCTATAAAGTACATAGACAAGCTGATGTGGACTAGAATTCATGATGATAGTTTAAAGTCTGACTTCACAGACTTTTTAAAAGTCTTTGTGGTTTAAAGATACTGTACTACCTGATATTTTTTTCTTCTATTTGGGCAAAATAGTTTAAAACCCAAATAATATATTTTAAAAGCAATTATCTGTGAAAAAAAACAAGCTTTATAATCTACTGTTTATTATAGAACAGGTGTCACCAACCCTGCTCCTGGAGGGCTACAGTCCTGCAGATTTCAGCTCCAACCCCAATCAAACACACCTGGACCAGCTAATCAAGCTGTTCAGGGTTGCTTGATAATTACAGGCAGGTGTGTTGGAACAGGGTTGGACCTAAAGTCTGCAGGACAGTAGCCCTCCAGGAGCAGGGTTGGTGACACCTGTTATAGAGGATTGTAATAGATGTGAAGCTTGTTCCAGGGACGGAAAGTCTTGGCCAACAACATGGTCTACACGCCTGCGGACATATATTCAAATGCGCATCCCTGTAGACTGAACTCGTAGAATGCGTGTGCACGCCATCAGCGTTTTTAAAGTTTACGTAGAGAGAACTTAAAGAGTTTTCTGTTAAAACGGTGTCGTGTTAGCGGCCCCTAAGTTAAAGGGGGGGTGAATTGCTGTTTCATGCATACTGAGTTTTTTACACTGTTAAAGAGTTGGATTCCCATGCTAAACATGGACAAAGTTTCAAAAGTTAAGTTGCACGTTTGAAGGAGTATTTTTGTTCCAAAAATACTCCTTCCGGTTTGTCACAAGTTTCGGAAAGTTTTTTTCGAGTATGGCTCTGTCTTACGTAAGATAGAGCGGAATTTCCTTATATGGGTCCTAAGGGCACTTCTCCGCGGCTACGCGCGCACTCGCAGACCAGAGAGAGAAGAGAGCGAAAGCAGTACGTTACCTCAAAGCGCTCTGCTCGGCTTTAGGGAAGTCAATGTCACCAAAGAAGTGGGTTTTTGGTTGGCAGGGCAAGACAACCCTGCACAGATTCCCAAAGAACCCAGCGTTAAGGGAATAGTGGATGGAGTTTGTTTTTTCGAAGCATCAACGGAGGTTGTGCACGACTCTTTGTTCCCTGCATTTCGACGATGATTGTTTTATAAACAAAGCCCAGATCACCTTATTTGCAGATCGTCTAATGCTTAAGGATCGAGCAGTCACGGTGAGTAAACTACTTCAAATGTCTCTCTGTGTTGTTGTTAGATCAGTTAGCACAGCTATAGCACACCGCCCACACGGCCCGCCCCCAGCCGCTCGGTTTTTTCCGGAAAGACTCGGTACAGCCAATCTTTAACTTATAAATATAATAAAACTAAAGACGTTTTGGAGATATGAAGGATGCAATACTACTCTATAGGTACTCAAGATTAACAGGAGATTGAGTGAAAATGAGCATTTCACCCCCCCTTTAATAATTAATGATCGTTGTGACGGAAGTGAATCAATCAAAACTAAATTTAGCTGGACAATAACTTCTTATTCAACAACAATAATGTTATTACGCAAGACGCATGCAGTTCTGTTTATTAACCGCTGGAGCGCCAAAAGTTAAGGACTGCAGCTTTAAAGAAAGACTCTCTAAATAAAGACACTGAAAGACACAAGATGAAGAAATTAAGTGTAAAAGGCAAGTAATAGTAAGGAAATTACAAGTTATTGTGAAAGATTAAAAATACAACATGACAGAATGGCACATGAACATATTAACAAAGAGAAGGAAATGCTGAGATACAGGGAACAAGAGGCATTCAGCAACAGAGCATGATGGGAATAAACACCACTGGAACACAATTAAGATAATTGCTCTGCTTCGGTTTCTACTCTCTGGGGAACAACTAAACAGTTTCACTTATCTCCTTGACATTTCACTTCACCAGACACTCTTGTGTGCGAGTGTTTGTCTGTTTGTGAGGGTATAAAAGAATGTCTGTGTGTGTATGGCATGTATACTGTATGTGTTTGTTCTTACCAAGCCCTATTGAGGTTTTGAGAACCTAACCTAGAAGTCTCACTCTTTAAAGACCCCCTATGGTGAAAATCAAGTTTTTAATGTTGTTTACTGCATACGTCTATGTGGTGTTTTTAATATGCTTTAAGACAAACCACGAGGAAATTCATAAGTCAATGCCATTGCTGAGTATTTTCTCCACAGTCTCAGTCTCACAGTCTCAAAAACACGGTTTGAAATCGCCCGTGTTTCTTACGTCACAAACTACCTTGAAACCAATCACATCAACGAGAAGGCGGCTTTAGCATATCATTGACTGCTGCAAAGCAGGGAAGTCTCAAGAGAAGTCAGGTTGTTGATATGAAAAACAGGTACAGTTAGCAATATAGCAGGTGAATTATGTATATGATATTACACTCTTCATGTATTTGTATGTTATGATGAACTATATGCCTTTCTCCACTGACGTTCTAAGTTGTTCAAAGCGTTTCTAAGGATGCTGATTTTTAGAAGGCATACTCTGAGATGGCGAACGGGAACATGGTTTGTGTAACATTAGCAACACATTATTAGCTGTTTGATAACTTAGTCAAGCAAAAGGCTAATCATATTAATTGCTGTTAGGTGTCTGAAGAGCGAAACTATTGTGTATCGTTTACTACAGTAAAGTTGACCAAGTGAATCTCTGAGCTGGTGTGAGTCAGTGGAGGCGGGCTAATTAGCATATTGATTTATCCACGTACAGTATAATGAAGTAAGGGTGTAGAGTTGCATTCAAGCTATTTTAAGGCATGAAGAATTTTTTTTCCACAGGAAAAATAGCATTTAAATGTCATTTTGATGATCAAAGATCAGTTTTAAGGCATAAAATATTGACCGCAGATGAGCTTTAGAGCTCACAGGCCTGATCAGAGTTCTCAAAGTTCTCTTTCATTTTTCAGCTACTAAACTTCAGAACAAATGCTCAAAACAAACCCCATTTATTTGCCATAAGTCTCTTATGCTAACCATCATTTATTTGATCAAAAATACAGTAAAACAGTAATATTAGGAAATATCATTACAATTTAAAATAACTGTTGAAAAAAATAACTGTTCGAGTGTTGTTAAATGTGTTGAAAACAGCTGCTTAATATTTCTGTGGAAACTCATACTTTTGTTCAGGATTCTTAGAAATGTCTGTGATATTTAATCAATTTAATAAATATTTGCTGAATAAAAGTATTAATTTAAAAATAAAATCTTACTGATATATAGGTTATATATTATATTGTATATAATGGTTTCTAATCGTACCATGTCCTAATGAATATGTTATAGTGCTGTTAGTCATGAAAAAGCACTTAAAGGAGTAGTTCACCCTCAAGCCATCCTAGGTGTATATGACTTTCTTCTTTCAGACGAATACAAAATTATATAAAAAAATATCCTGGCTCTTCCAAGTTTTATAATGCAGTGGATTGCAACAGATTGAAGCTCAAAAACATGCGTGCATCCATCAATCGTGCATCCATCCATCGTAAACGAACTCCAAATGGTTCCAAGGGGTTAATAAAGGCCTTCTGAAGCAAAACGATGAGTTTGTGTAAGACAAATATTAATATTTAAAACTTTATGAAGTAAAATAACTAGCTTCCGGCCAAACGAACATATGAACTGCTGATATTTACGCTACGCCATGACGCACTACGCTACTTCTGACGTCATAGATTTCGTAAGTTGTGCATTAGGGGCAAGTAGACTGCATATGGCCGTTTGGCCGGAAGCTAGAATTTTACATTGTAACGTGTTAAATATGAATATTTTTCTTACACAAACTTATCGTTTTGCTTCAGAAGGCCTTTATTAACCCACAGGAGCCATTTGGAGTTCGTTTACGATGGATGGATGCACGTTTTTGACAGCTTACGACAGCCACAGTCTAATAGATTCCCCCTTTGAATTTAATATGAAACTGTTACTAAAGCAAAACAGTGATCATAATTATGCTGAGGGTGCGTAGTTTGAAAAGTGTGTAATTTGTGTTGGTGCATGGCACTGGACTTATCTCTTTTACTCGTCAGTGCGGTTTTGTCGGCCATGTCGCTTTAAAATATACCATTCTGTGTAGAATTCAAATGGATCCGATATGTTTTGTGTGCCGATTCGCATATGAGATCATCCGCTCTGTGCAGTCGTGTCTCTGGACCGGAGCAGACTGTGTGAGTGACACTAACTTCATTCGTCTCAATGGAAAGCATATTTACACTGTCTGAATCGTTCCCTATCCACTATATAGAGCACTATGTGCCATTCACAATATAGAAAATAGTGATTGTGTGAATAGGTGACCAATTTCAGCCTCAGCTTCAGCGTCTATTTAATAATGTAGCGGGCAAAACGCTTTAGAGAGCATTTGTTTGGAGGGAAAATCTGATGAGAATCTGAAGTGCAGAGCGATGTCATCAAAATCGCTGATCCATATTGATGAAAGTAAAGACTATGTTTTGAATGCTTATATCTTATAAATGCGAATTTTGTTATCGTTTTGGAGCACACTAGCTTATAGATAACCTTAAGGCTAACATATTCATACTAAAAGCCAAAAAACTTGGGGACTTTATGGAGGACTCTTTTGACTAGTGCCAGTAAACGTATTGCAACCACCCTGAACACCCAAGCAATCACACAGCAATGTGCTAAAACTAACTCAGAACACCTTAGAAACTGCATAGCAACATCCTGCTAACCACCCACAACACCATTTATCTTTCTGGCAACCACACAATCACCACTCAGATTTTCACCAAATCTAGTTTAAATTCAAAAATACACTTTTCAAAACCTTGTGTGGGAGCATAATGCACTCTTTACAAGAGACAGATTAAGATTACGCAACCCATCCTCACGAAAACACCCGAGGTTGACACGTGCATTCTTCTTTTCCCAGAGCATCCTTTTCATCAGCCTGCCTCCTCTGAAACCTTTCTTCCCGTCAACCTCACATCCACCCCGGACTGAAGCACTCTGTCAGGGAAGGTAGACATGATAAGAGAATCTAATCTCTTCTGTTCGTTTGCCCCTTTCCTTTCATCATCTATCATTCCATCAGACAGTGAGAGGCGATTGAGGATCTGTCAGTGACAAGTCTTTCAAATCGAGGCTGTGCTCTCAGAGAATTGTGAGGGTGGAAGTGGAGAACAGACATGCAGCCTTCCTCATATCAACTAGATCAGTATTAATGATCTAATCAGAACTAACTCAGTGGAACAGGACTGTGCACACAGGCACTCACGGTTAAGTCTTGTTGTAGTCTAGATTACTCTGTCAAATGTCATCGTGTATTTAGTATTAGGATTCAAGTACAAACTATAAACTGATGTATAGATTCCATTTAAAGGGAAATTCACTTTTACATGGTGTTTGAACATAAATGTGTGTCGGCAGTGTGTGTACACAGCCACCCTATAAAATGTTAAAAATCCACCCACTCCTTTTTTTTTATACCCATAAATCATAAGCACTGTCTCAGAACAAGCCATTTGCAGATTCTGTACAAAGCACAGGCCCTGCCCACGACTGACGGACTCTGGTGTATTAGCATAGACCCCGTCCTGAGCGAGTTGTACACTGTCCGCCATTTTCAGCACAAACTTGAATATGCACCTAATAATAGTTCACATTTATATAAGCCATGAAAAGTTGCTACAAATTACATGTTTCAAATGATAAGCCATATTTGAGGTCGATGTTTTCCTGCACTGTAATTACCACAAGGACCTGCCATTAACGATCTGTCCCTCACGGACTGCGTGACATCACCATAAGTTTTTCTTTTTTTTGACTAACCGACTAATAATTTTTGGTCGACTTAGCCTTTTCTAGTCGACTAACCATTAGTCGACTATTAAGGGGCAGCCCTAGAAAACAGATGCTTCATCTTTTGTGTGAAGTACAATAAACTTCATGAAACTCATCAGTAAAGTTTTGCCCATAATTTGAACAGGGTTCACAACAACAGGCTTAAACTAATAGGTTTAGTGGATAAAAGCAAGATGACAACATAAGTTATAACCATAATTAAACTGAACTATACCTGTTCTATCTCCATACAGCATATTCTCTGGCTCTGTAGGCATAATTCCGACTCCGATTCAAACTGAATACCGATACTAACAGTTTCTGACATTTTCAGAGCGTGAGATTATCCTGTTTTGTTGTGTGCTGGAGCAGGAGCTCTTGAAACTCTGCCCTCTTCTTTAAAGTTGGGGCCGGAGGCACCAGCTCATTTGCATTTAAAGGGGCACACATAAAAACGGCACGTTTTTGCTCACCCCCAAAAAGTGGCCATTTTAACATGCTTAAAAAATTATCTGTAGGGTATTTTTAGGTCAAACTTAACATACACACCATTGGGACATCAGAGACCTATTTTACATATTGTAAATATGACATAATAGGTCCCATTTAAGGGGATTAAAGGAGCATTTTATTCATTTAGTAACCCTAATGTTGCTTTAAAAACACATTCAGTGTGTGTATTCTAGGACTGCATGATTAATGGAAATAAAACCAAAAGTGTGATTTGGGAATGTTATATGCACAATTTAAGAAAGCAACATACGGCAATCATCTTCTCAAACTTGTATTGAAAAGCACTTATAAACCAGCTGTTGTCAACAAAAGGGAAGCTTTACGAGCTCCCTGTGGTTTTCGTTTAACATTAGGAAATAAACACAACCAACAAATATTGGTATTGTAATTTTAGGTGTACAATAAAAACACTTTTTTTTTTTAAAGTGCCCCTATTATGCTGTTCAGATATTACCTTTCATGCAGTGTGTAATATAGCTATTTGTGAATGTAAATGGTAAAGTTTTAAAGACCAAAGTGCACAACAAATAAAGTTATTGTCTCCCAAAAGAAAGAACCGACTCTGAACTGCCGAAACGAGTCGTCAGTAATTCCAGTCTCACTTCCTTAACATTCATACGAAACAATGTAACAAATTTGCATAATGCCAGCCTATGAAATAGAATTCATTCTTAATTTTGGAGTTTAACAGCCATGGTTTCCATTCTCTTTCACTATATGGAAAACATCAGTAAGGACCTTCTGCAAAAAAAACAACAACAACAGCAACTCCTATTGTTCTGCTCCTGTCCTAAAGATAAACGAGGGTAAGTAGATGATACCAAAATGTCCTTTTTGGATGAACAGTCCCTTTAAGAATTGGTACTGTGCATTCTGGTCACACAATTTTGAAACTAAGACGCTGCCTCTGGTACACTGAGGTTAATCTAATTGAAGTAGTGGAAGTTATTTATGGAAATCTGCCACCTCTAATACAACACCAAAAATGAATATGCAAAAAAAAAAAAAAAGCTGAACAAGTGACTCAGAGCTGCAAAAAACAGAGCTGCATTAAGACAAGAACCGTAATCGGAAATGTTCCAGGAGCGTCTGATGGAGTGCGATTTGCTAATCCAATACCTCTTGACAGCTCAGACCATTCCTGCAATCAAATGCATATTGAATCATAGTGATTTATAAATTCCATCAAAGGCTATACATAACACCATCTTGCATGAAAATACTTAGATGTATAGGCTACAAGTACTCTGCATGTATTGTATTAAGTGACAATATTACAGCGTGACATGGCAAAATAGCAGTTTTATAATGCCAGTTTCAACGCTGGCAGTAGTAATGATTCGTAATGCCAATCTGACAGTCCATGGACCATTGGTATTGTACTAAAGTGGCACATTGGCATTTTTAAAGGTTTTAGAGATGAAAGTTCTGTGATTGACATGAAGAAGGTGAATGAGTTTGCTTTGACCATGACTCATAATGACCCTAAAGGCCTGTATGTGTCTGTGTATTCGGGTGAGCACATCTCTCACCCGCCCCGGCTGTCTTACCTCATGCCCACAGCATGTCTCAGGACGCCTGAAGCATATTTAGCAGGACTGTCTAGACCACTGCCACACACAAACACACACAGCAAGGACAGATACTGCAAAGTGATTTATACCACCATGTAGGCCTGCATATATAATATTCACAACTTTCAACCAATTAAAGGATATAAATCAAATAAAGTTACATGATCCACTCATTAATTCACACAATAAATGAATAGACATTACAAAAAATGGCTTTATAAGTAAATATATTGTTTGTCATGTAAATGTCATTTAACATACGCCTATTACTGACCTATCGTTCATAGAAGATTGAGCTTTGAGAACTAGCACAGAAAGTATGCCATCAAACAGATTGACTGACTAATAGAGCTGCATGATTAATCGTTAAAATATCACGATATCGATTCAAACACCCACGTTGGCGCTTGGTGGCACAGAAAAAGGAATTTTCCATCACGTGTTGTCTAGCAATATGATAAAAAGATGTTTGTCTGTCTTTTTGCCCCAAAGGTGTCAAAACCACCACAGTCTGCAATCTAATTTTATAGCTGTAGCGCCAAGGGGTCATATTGGCCTTGCTTATCCTAAAAAGGAACTTGCCCTTGCTTATCTGTTCAAACTACACTGAAAAAAATTATATGATCAATAAGTTAGGACAACACATGTTTTTACATGTTTTTGCTTTAACTCAACTTTTTTTTATAGGTTATACAAGATTCAACTCATTCTTTAAGTCAGTTTAATGTCATTTAAGTTGAAAAGACTTAAACATCCAAGTTGATTGTACTTAAAAATGTATAATGTGTAATAAGTGTGCCATTTCTCCTCTTTCAGACTCAAAAACCTCTCTCTTTCTTGCATTCTCGCTCAATGCAAGAGAGCTCTCGTCCACTTTATTCTTCTTAGGCAAGAATATCTTACTCAAGAGATATTTTAACTGTAATAGTCCTTGCACATTGAGTCCAAAATGTTCGTATGCGTTTTTTCGTATTTGTCATTCGGTGGCTCTTAATTGTCAAAACCCCTCACAAAATGCTTGCTACTGATGCGAAAAACGCAGAAAATCGAACCCGATCCGATTTTTTTTATGACGGACGAAAGTTTCGGAGGCAGTGTGTAAACGTGATTGACAAAACATGAGGTCGTATTTATTCTTTAATGTGTGAAAATTTCTGACGCGAAATTCGGACTCAGTGTGCAAGGACCTTAACGTTTATCTATCAGCATTCCTTCGCCTGACTGATCTCCTTGTATCACTGACCCAGAGAGAGCAGTTGCATATGAAACAGCTTCCCAAACAGTCTTTTCAGCCACACAGTATCGCTATTTCTCTGTTACAAATATTCATATTATCTTAGAATAACTGGGATGACTACGGTATAGCAATCAAAATAGTGCTTCAAATAACGATTGTATCGATTACAACGTTACGCCACATTTTAAAATGTATTTGTCATTGAATCATTCATTTAAGAGATTTGTAAAAAAAAACACTGATTCATCCAGTAATGAAACAAGTGAAGTATTTATAAATGAGTCATTGATTCATTAATTCATTACATTTTTTAATAGACTGAAGCAATTAGTCAATACCTGACTAATTAATAGTCAAAACCTTTAGTAAATTACATGTTATTTTGTTTATTTTAATTGTGGGAGAATCGTGTTCTGTTTGAAACAAAAAATTGTGATTCTAAATTTATCCAGAATCGTGCAGCTCTACTAACTCTATTAGACTGCAATAGTGATTCTACTTTTTCCAGTATATGTTTGTCACAAAATTTGATTCGAAGTAAAAGTTAACATCAGCTGTATACATCGATAAAAGCTTGTAAAAGCAGTGACCTACACTGACATTTAAAATGTTGCCTCTTTTTAAACATCTCTTGTGCCTTCTAAAAAGGCATCTAGAGCTGTTTTAAATTTAGCTTATTTTGCCCTTTCAGCATGGAAACACAAACTGTCCTCAATGGCTCACAGAAGATGTTCTCACTGGACTCAATTTTGCAGTTTTGAATATGTACGATTCCCTGCTACCTTAAAGCCAAACGCTAGATGGAAATGTGAAAGGAAACAAAAGGGAACTCATACTGCACAGTATACTGCCAAGTAGTAACAAACAGTAAAACAGCATAATTCTATAGATGTTTTAAACTGCAGTATGCTACATGCAACGCAATCATGGGACAATTCATTTAGAGAGTGCTGTTATCATCTCAGAAATAAATGTTTTTTTGTAACTTTTTGTAAATGTTTTTCTTAACTCTCTAGAGAGTCTGATTGAATAAGAACATTTTAAATACATTTTGAATATAAAATATGCATACCGCAGAAATAGAGAGTAGAGAAGTATGTTAATAAAATAGTATGGCAGAATGCTATTCCGAAAATAGTCAGGGATTTTGACACACACACACACACACACACACACACACACACACACACACACACAGTCTTAAACCTCTCTCTTTACAGTTATTATTTGAAAATATTGGCTAGTGTTACTTCGGAATACTTAAAAAAAATTATTCATGTTATTAAACTTTAATGTAAATTTTGAAGAAAAAATAAATAAAAGGAATTTGTAGATACCCGGCATTACACAGGAAAAGCAATTTCAGGATAATCATTCTTTTAGTGGTAAGTGCTGCTTCAAACTAGCCCTTTCAATTCTACGCCTAAAAATGTGGTTTGCAGAAAACTCTGTAGAGGTTAAAAGGTTTTCTCTTTTGGTTTACAAATGTTCACAAGAGCACGAATATATAGAGCATTATGTTTTTCAAATGTGAATCACTGCAAACTGTCTGCAAGCTTCAGTTTCTCAAGAATTCAATCACAGAAAAAAAATTCAAATCATACCCTACAACCAATGCTTCTCCTACCTCATTTGCATGCATTTGTTGGCTTTGGACAAACAGACAGTGAAATAAGCACAGCCAAACACACGCACACATACCAGAACTAGAGTTTGCAGTTAAGCCATTAAAATAACTGGAGAAACAAAATCATAGCCATTTAAAAAGATGTCCTATAGACAAAATCAGGACACAACAAAAAGCATAATTAAAAGTGCTCCACATTGCATTTTTTTAATGTCAAAATATCCATTATGTAGAAATATATACATTTTTAGGTCAAAATTGTGGCTCTGTCATACTTCCAAGACATTGAGGCCCAGTTTGACAGACAGGGATTTGATTAAACCAGGATTAGGCCTTTGTTCAATTAGGACAGTAGTTTATTTTTATTTTTTAAACGTGTCCCAGAAAAAACATTACTGGTGTGCATCTTGAGAAAAAACAATGGCACTGACACATTATAAGATATGTCAGCGCAAGTTAATTTCTGTTAAGACAGTTTAAACATGCATTTTAGTCTGGGACTAGGCTTAAACCTTGTTTGTGAAACCGGGCATCAGTGACCACAAGTCAACTTCTGGCTCAACCAATGGCATAATTTTGGGGCGGTACTGTTCGTTTGTTCAAACAATGGCCGATGAAAATGGGGTGGAACTGTTTATTTACAGTATGCACTTCCATTTCATGCCTCTAATTGCACAGAGCTTACACAATAATAATAATAATAATAATCATCATTATTTAAAAAATGTTTAATTAATTAGAATTTATTTACAATTAATTTTGGTATAATTTAGTCAAGTTTTAGTTTTAAGTTAGTTTTAATTTCATTTTTACTAAAATAAAAGTATTGTGGCAGCAGTTTCTTTCTACACTATCTAATGTGAATGCAAAACACCCCACATGCAAAGCATCTGTCTTCAAAATCTTTCCACAAACAGTAGCAACATGGAGTCGTCCACAGACACAGCTGCTACTAACATTCAGCACACGTTGTGATACACGAAACGTAGCTTCACGCAGTGCAGGGATCAGAAGACCAGTAAGCAATATTATTGTACAGTTATCTTCATAACTGCTTAATTTCACTTATACAGATTCAGATGCTAACATTTTTAGCCAAAGTCAACATAAATTTGAATTCACAACCCATTATATTTTTAAAAATAGTAAGGTAGAGAATGAAAGACAGAAAGGATTACGAACTACATTGTGAGAGAGAGGCAGAAACTGAGAGACAGAATTTTAAATCAAAAGCAACACATTAGTGTGACATGGGTCTTTGGCATGACCCGGGACTCCTTCAGTTTTAGCCCAGTGAACCGGTGTGGCCCCCTGAGGACCTCTGTTTAAATCTTTCACACTGAGAAATCATTACTCACATTGTGCTTCAGGTGTCCCTACTGACCCTAGCACAATGACTAATAAGACTGGTTTACTGAGCCTGTCTCTTTACCCCAGAGGAGAACAAGAGAGAGAGAGGAAAAAATAACCATGTTATATCTCAGTAGATTAGTCCAAGTGACAATTACATATTCAACACCCTCCTTAAGTCTCTTTCACTCACACACACACACACACACACACACACACACACACACACACACACAGACCGATGAATTCCACCAGCATGAAAATACAAACTAGCAAAATTATACCTTGAAAGCATTGCACAAGCTGCTTTGAAAAGTCTGTCAAATGCATATATGCAAATGTGAAACTGTGACATTCATCTATCTATACATCTGTACTGAATCTGTCCATTTGTTTTTACATATTCATGTTTGAGATATCTGATTTCAGATAACTTCCTGGATGACAGTGATGGCATTTGCAAGAGATTACTAGCTGTACGCTCCAAAGACATCTGACATTGGCAATCTTATAAAAGCACATTATCTTTAATGGGCAAGAAACAGTTTCCTCTGCATGTTACCTTGAGTTGCAATGGTGCTATCCAACTATCTGTCTACACAAGTGATATGAATGAACTGTTTTTATAACCTCTGCTTTATCCAATCTATCATTTTTACCGCCCACATCACCTCATTTCTTGAAGGTCAACAGACAGTCCATCATCAGCTCTCGTCAAGAGCACGATCACACGTCTCATCTTCAGACAGTAGTGTCACGTAAAGACTGTAAGGCTCAAAATGCTTCATGTCAACAATTTAGTGCTAGTAATTGTAAGACTGGAAAAACTGGAAGAGAGGGCAACTCTCTGAGAGAACAAAGGAAATTAACATTTGAACTCACTCTTTTGCAGCATTCGAGACGCAAGTCTCACCTCAGAATCATCCTAATCTACATTTCTTTCCCTCTTCCCCCATCCCTTCTCTCTCATGCTGAGATCACCAAAATTCACCCAAGAATCTATATGGTTTAATGTAGGGCTGCACGTTTTCAAGTTTTTCATTAACCGTTAACCGAGGCCCTTAGCGGTTAATACTCGGTTAACCATAGTGTGCGCGCCGCAACCCCGAGATATGGGCCTTTCACACAGGACGCGGTATGCGCGGCGCTTGCCGCTGGGTTCAGCGTTGCCCTTCAGATACAACGCGATTTTATATACTTTAATATCTGAATCAAAACAAGAATCATGAAGTCAGCTCTTTTTTAGAATAAAACATTTATTCAAACATTAAACCTGAAACTAAAAAACAAATTATATATATACACACTACTAGCCGTTCATCCATTTTGATTTCCGTGCTTGTTTGGATCCCCCGATTCTATTGGCCGCGCTGGTAATCGTCACAGAGCGCAGCGGCAAAAGTTGAACTATTTTGAACTTTGACCGCGCCGTGCGCGTGAGCACGCCAATGATGCGCACCGCTGCGCTTGCGCTTTGGTCGACGCAGCAACAAAACGTCCTTGCGCTGTACGAGAATAGTCGGCCTTCACTGAAGAGCTATCTTCACAGGTAAGAAAAACAGTTTAATAATTATTATTAATTCGTGGCCACGAAATAATTCACCTGAATATTCACCAATTCACAAAAAATAGGTCTTTAGCATTCACTAATAGTATCAAACTGTTTTTGGCCACGTTGTAATTCGTTAAATCAAAATGAGGGAGGGAATTAGTTCAACGTGTACACGATTTATTAAAACGAGGGAACAAATAAGTCGTCGTAACAACTAATTATTTAGATCAGTGGACAGGGCGCATAAGAACAAACAGTGAGAGAGCCCCGGCCGCGCGAGCACGAGCGCTGCATTGCTCTCTCTCTCTCGCGCATATCAACACAATAGTAAAAGGTCGGAAGACCGATTGTGTTTTATAGATTAGTAGTTTGTTCATATAAAGTGTTTGATTAGCAAGTACATGTTTAGGAAATGCATATTACAAATTGTATGGGTTAATGTAACGGTAAACAGACTCTGCGGGTAAAACTGTTGTGATGAAACTGCGCATGCGCAGGGTAAAACTGCTGGGGTAAAGCTGTGGCTCTGCGGCTCTGCAGACAGATATTATTGTGCTGCGATCAGTGGCGCGGATACTATGTTTGTTTCTGGCTCGCGCACAGCCTTCACTCTCGGACGCGCGCTTTCTTTGCCTGCTTCATATTAGAAAACTGGTCTAGCGGTCTCTGGTGGTGCAAAAATGTATTACAACTAAATTCAATGCACGCCATTGACGCCACTTAACCGAGCAAAATGTTTCACTCGGTTACGCAATTTTTAACGGTTAATCGGTTAATCGGTTAACCATGGACACCCCTAGTTTAATGTGAATAATTATCATACAGTATTACACATGTTTGGTATCATTTGAAATGTCTCAGTGCGACTGGTACAAAGCTCTCATTCCCAAAGAAGAAAAACAAAATAAAGTTTTTAAGAGTTTAGAGATAACTTGCACACAAAGGAGGATGGCTCTTCCAGGCAAATGGCCTCCTGCTCTCAAAATGTGTAAACTCTGAATGCAAATTCCCATTGTTAGCAAATGTTTCCATGTGAAAGGAGTTTCTGTCTTGGTCTGGGTATATAATGAATTGCAACAAGAGGCTCGGGGCGATTTGCAGCTCAAATTAGCCTGTGATGCTGAGAGTGGCCGAGACTCTCAGCATCATGAATTTTCTGATGTCAGGTTCGCAGAGCATTTGATGTTTTGTATTTATTATCTTTGAACTGATTATGAAATTGGCATGATACATTTACCTGACATAATAAATTGTTACATTTGATTTTATTCCAGCTGACTCTGAAATTGTTTTCCCAAGTAGATTAAACGGATTTGTATGTTCCGGCAAGTTTTGCATCAGATTAGTGATGACTAATATTTGGCATCGATTCAAGTGTACTTGGTTTGCAAAGACAAGAAGTGAATTTCCGTTTAGAACAGCAATGCTGCTTGACCAATCTAAATTTAAGTTTGTCTTACCTCTGTCTTAATTTAATGTTACTTTAGATAAGTGTACGTGGGAAACCACGTCATGGCCAATCTAAAGCTATTATAAGAGAAGTAATGTTGGTTAGCTCTTATCTGTAATAGTGGCCATACCTCTACTGAAGAAAAACATTACGTTAAATTCAAGTGAATGCAATTCCATGGGGGCTATACCAAAGTATCTTTGATTTTGTCAACGTGAATGTGACCGATCTCAGCAATTACCTCTGTTCGGTGATCAAAACTGATGAGCTTGTGTACGTGAGACCCTCGTTAAACAGAAGACGTGAGGACCTCCGAGCGACATAGTTTCCTAATCTGAACGGGTTAAATATAATTAAAGAGTAAAAAAGAATAATCAAACATCGCTCACTTTTTTAATGATGCTCAGATATTACTAAAACCTTTTTCATTTATGGAGTCAGATGAAATAACAAGGTAATACATTTGAGAAAATGTATTTCATTTAATATTGTTGCGTAAAAGGAAAGACAGTAACGTGCAAAAACCTTCACCCTTTATACCGGAAACCCCCATTTGGACCGTTAGACGGGCTTAAAAAATAAACATAGATTTTCACTTAGTCTTTGATGAAAATCTTTGGAGAGAGGCATCACTCCATATATCATGTTTTTAGATTCAATATGCTGCTGATAGCTTTACAATGGGAAGGACTGTGTGAACGCGGTCATCTTACTTTTCTCAGGATCTTTACGTTCACACGTTTAAGGTAAAACTCGCTCTTAGCATCAACAGAACTTCATTATCTATTCAAATGGACAAATTCAAACAGCTGCAAGAGCGTCAATCTCATTCTCAATCTAAACCCTTCTATAGCAAGTAAAAGGAATTCCAAGCAATTCCAAGTCAATCTTTTGGAGGAGATAAATCTGTCGGTCTAAAAACATTTTTAGTATTATGTTTCATTTATTATGTTTAATAAATTACGTTTAACCACATCCTGAAGGCCAACAAATTGATTAATCTAAGGTGATTCAACAAAATATTACAACATGACCTACAGGCTCAAGACTTAAACTCCTTTGATTTATTTCCAGAGGCAATGGGAATCAGAGAGGAATTCAAAGCAATCCCTACTGGAAAGACAGGCCAGGATCCTGGAAATCAGAAGGTCTGGCACAACTGAACTAAAAGCAACTGATCTATCTGTATGAAAGGAAAATCAGCTGGAGCGCACTTTAACATTTTACATTTCAAACATGTTTTATTATTAATAATCCCAGTCAGATTTTTATCATCGATTTTTATCCACTTTATATCATCTAATTTTTATCATGAAATTGTTATATTCACAATTTAAAGTTTGAAAATCAAACCACCACATTTGTGCTAGACATGCTTGAAATGTTATACCATAAGCTAAGTTATTATTACTATTATTAAAATATTTAAAATGCAAATTTTTATTGTTGTACAGTAGTATGTAGGACCCTTTAGTCATTGTGACAAAAATATATAATAATTAAAAACTGCTTCCGATTATTGGTTATCGGGCAGAAAAATAATTGCAACAGTCGCTAAAGAACAATAGCTGTAGATCATGTGTGTCAATGAAACATTTGCATACTGAATTACAATTTGGCTGCATCCAAAAATCGCATACTTCCCTACTATATAGTCGTCGTCGACGAAAAACAGTATATGTGACCCTGGATCACAAAACCAGTCACAAGTAGCACGGGTATATTTGTGGCAATAGCCAACAATACATTATATGGGTCAAAATGATCGATTTTTCTTTTATGCCAAAAATCATTAGGATATTAAGATCATGTTCCATGAAGATATTTTGTAATTTTCCTACTGTAAATATATAAAGTATTTACTTTTGTGAGTGAATGCAGCACAATCGCGAGCATAAATGGACAATTTTAAAGGTTTAGATTTTTTTGCACCCTCAGAATCAGTATCTCGACCAAATAGTGTCCTATCCTAACAAACCATACATCAATGGAAAGCTTATGTAGTCAGCTTTCAGATGCTGTATACATCTAAATTTAAAAAAATTGACGCATGTGACTGGTTTTGTGGTCCAGGGTCCAGGTGCATTTATTTGCATACTGAATCGTGATGGTTCTTGTCTTCCATCTAGGTCTAGGATACCATTGATAATCATCCTTATCTGGAGAGAAATCAGGACATGCTGAGCATCAAGACCACAGTAAAGCAGCATTTAAAACATCAGTTGCCCAAACATTTCCTTCAAGAAATGCAAATATATAGTAGCTGTTATTGCTGCAATAAATGTATCCCACAAAGTCATTCACAAGGTCCAGCATCAAGGTTCAGTGTAAACTCTAAAAAGATGGTGCTATAAGAAGTACAGCAGGTGGGATTTTGCAACAACACAGAATTGAAAGAATGTCTCAGTCCTACAGAAGTGGTTCTGATCACTAAAGGTAAAGCTGTTGTGTCTTGGGCATGCAGGAAACAATTACCCTCTCTCTTCCAATCCCTCTCTCCACAGAATGCACACTCTAGTCTACATCATTGGCCTTGATTGCCTTTGATTAAAAAAAAAAAAAAACTTGCTGCCTGATGCTTTCAACACATCCTTTCCATGTCCTTGTCCCAAACTATTTTTTTTAATGTCAACAGGGTCTAAACTAAAGGTGTGTTTATTTGAATAAGCACCAATAGGTTCAAATACATGTGGACAGTATCTATATTGATTGCATCATCCTCATCTTACATAAACCAGTTTTAACCAGTGTTAAACCAGTGTTTCGTTAAACACACCACTCTGGCATGTTCTTAATAAGTCATCAACAAATATTTTATTTTATATAAAATTAGAAGAACTTTTCCAGTACACTGTAAAAAATGTCCACCTATTTCAACTTAAAAACTTAAGTTCAGTCGCTGCCTTAAATTTTTCAAGTTAAAGTCATTTCAACTAAAAAAATTATAATAAACTGACAATAATATATATATATATATATATATATATATATATATATATATAATTAAATAGTTGAATCTTGTATAACTAATAAAAAAGTTGAAATTGCTTTATTTATTGCTTAAATTTATTTTGATGAGTTAAAGTAATGTAAAACATATGTTGCCAATGCCATGACAACACTACGTTGACAATAAATGACTGCGCTAATGCCAGTGACAAGTAATATCCTACTTGTTTATGAAATATACATGCTAAATAAGTTAAATATAGCATAAGCTATGATAAACGTGGATTTTAACAGAAATGGATAAGATTAATTTGTTCCAGGGCTCAAGTAGCTGTGTTACTGTTGCGTAATTTTTTTTGTTTTGTTGAGCCAACATATTATTTTTTAAAGGTTTATTCTGTAGTATTAACATTTTAACTTTTGTTGTCACTTTCCAAATGTCACTGTTCAAAGTTTAACATTTCCAATCAAATGTAATCTAATCAATAGGCCTATATACTGTATTTAAATCGAATATATTTGTACACTTTCTGTAATACTTCATACAGTAAATCACTGATTAGTTTGTTTTATGCAAAGTAAATAAAGCACATCAAATTAGATTGATGTAAATTGATGTCAAAATAGACTGATGAATTCACACTGACATCACATTGCAAAAAAAAAAGATCAAATTTATTCCCATTTATGGACAGTATTTTTATTGCATGAGGCTGATTTTGAGTAGACAGCATTCAGGTTCACTCACAGAAACCCTTCCTCATAGATTCTGCTCAATTATCGTTCAGCTCATCTATCTTTGCCCTTTCACCCATTTATTTCTCGTCTATAACCAGGCCTAAAACCTACAACAGCATTGAACTTTTAGCCTTGGCCAGCAGCTACTCTGAACGGTCAATACTCCTCCACTCGCTCTGACTAATCTAATAGTGTTATTTTTCTGTAGTGGAAAGTGCTGCGGGGTCATTAGACTTGTGAGATGGGAAAAGAGACAACAATCAGCAAATAGCTGCAGGAACTCTTGCCCTCCGTGGCATCTCGACAGCTGTCCACCACTTTAAATGGACGGACCGCAGAATAATGTTAGCCACAGGCAGGGTGTTAGAGAAAGAGTGCAAGGAAAGAAACACGAGGGAGGACTGGAGGAACAGACGATGAAAGAGTGTGAGCAAGAGAGAGATGGAGAAGGTGAGAGAGCGAGGGAGAGAGAGGAATGGTGGAGGCAGATAAGAGACACTGAGGAGACAGAAGGGAGGGTGAACAGGGGCGATAAAGGGGTGGAAGAACCAGGGCATTGGACAAACACCAATCGTATGTCTCACTACATGCAGGCGCAAGTAAGATTCGGTCACTTCTTATAGTTACACATTAGAAGAAAAGCTATAGTGACACTGCTCAGAACAGCTCACTGACATACTTTGAGATTGGATTTTTGAAATGTTAAATTTCTTTCTACTGCTGAACACAAAAGAAGATATTCTGAAGAATGCTGGTAACTAAACAGTTGATGTGCCCCATTGACTTCCATAGTATATATTTTTTTCCTATTATGAAAGTCAATGGGGTACATCAACTGTCTGGTTACCGACAGTCTTCAAATATCTTCTTTTGTGTTCAGCAGAAGAAAGAAACTCATACAGGTTCGGAACAACTTGAGGGTGAGTAAATGATGACAAAATGTTCTTTTTTGGGTGAATTAGCCCTTAAATCCTGAATATGCCTCAAAATGCAATGAATATGAATTGGTTTACGTCTAAAAAGGAATTATTTCTAATCACCCAAATTTTAAAAGAATCTCATTCCAAACCCAATTTTTCTTCTTTCTTCTGTTTCGTCAGGCTCCAGAAGAAAAGAAAAAAAAAATACAAAAAGCACCAGAAAAGTAGTCTATAATTTCAAGCCTTCTGAACTCACATTGCTTTGTCTGAGAAAGAGGCATACAATGTAGGATCTAGGCCTAAAGTCTTCTTCCTCATTGGTCCCGAAACTCATTTGTGCTTGAGTTCAATTCAAAACAATTAAATGCACCACGATATGTCAAGGGAAATGTGAGAACTAATGATGTTTGACATCACTTTGACAATCATACTATGGAACGTTTATTGCTTTTGTGTCCTTTTTTGGAGCTTGACAGCACAACTCACTTTTATTATGGAAAAAAAGCAGTTCAGACATTATGCCATGAAAGCATAATCAATAATCAATACTATAAGCATCATCACAGCTTGAACCCTTCTAATAAAGCAGAGATGCTGAACACACCTGACTGAATCACAATGACAGGCTCAAAACAGCACGTTTCCTCTGAGCGCTTCTCTCAGAATTCCTCTCATCTCTGTACACAAAAAAAGCAGCATTGTTCATTTTTACTGGCAAGCTAGCTTCTGAAAAATTTCACTTCACATACCAGCAACAACCAACCGAGTGTCCGAGTTAAATTATAAGGAAAGACAAAATAAAGCTCCAAATAAATGACTTGTCAATTAATATTTGAGCCTATGCAGCACAACAGTTCATTCACATAACATATATAACACATAGCTCGTTTAAATTCAACTGCTCCAGCGTGGTGTTAAGGATAAGACAAGCAACTTTAACATTATTGCAGAAAATATGCATAAAGCATCATAAAGTGATGTGGCTTACCGTCAGGTATGTGGAATCTCACTCAGATGATGCTGGGACAGGTGTAATTGTTCGAGGCAAGGTTGGTTGATGTACCTAACGGCTGTTGTGCGAAATAGTGCTAAAATAGCGAAATTGTAAGGTTTGAGAAAAAAATTAACGGATGCCCAGGTTTGTTAGTGAACTGCAGTGTAAATAAACCAAATATGTTTGAGCTCTGTGCACTCGGAGATGCCAATGAGGAGTGAATGCGGAGCGTTTCCTCTTTCAAAGAATCAAGCCGAGGCTACAGTACAGAATGCCTGAGTCACGTGATCGTCACTCCTCACTCTCTCACCGCGCGCGGGCAACACAATGAACACATTTTCCTTTCTGCTGAAGATTTTCATATATGCTCTGGGGATGTTTTATCGATTATTTTTATTAAAAAATGCAAAAGTCTTTGTAAAATGTTTAGTATTTTAATTTTTCTTAATCTTACATTAATTACCTGAGATATTTGTACATTTGAAATGTATTTGTCACATTGCATTTCGAATTTTTTTTAGTTAAAAAGCATACAGATTATTAAAAAATAATTATAAACTTGGAGAGCAGTCACAGCAGAAAATACAGTGCCCCTACATATGGGTCAATTAGGAAACTTTTTTCTATCTTTAATAGATTAAAAATGCTGTTCATAAAATGTTCAGCAATTTAATACAGACTATGTATATTGTTTGTGGGGCTAAAAGTCTAAATGGTTTCGGTGGTCTAAATGACTGGAGATTGTAAAAAAGAAAAGAATCCCACAAAAAAAGCAATTTTGTTTTTAAATACCACTATGCAGTCGTTGTGGCCAACATTCAGGAAGCCATTTTGCTGTCATTTGAGAGGAAAACTATAAATGACCCCTTTAGACCTCCAAAATTCTGTCAGGGTTAAATTAAGTTTTAAAAAAAATATTTTTTTATTAACTAACATGCAGAGATTTGTATAAATCAAACAGATTCCAAATATTTGAAAATAATCATTAATGATTAAGTTACGTTTACATTCTGTATTCAAGGTGCAGTATTTGAGTAAATTTATATTCAAGGAAAGTATTTGAGTATTTGTTAAAAGTCATTAAATCAAGATTTATGTTGAAAATTGTACACACTTTTGATTTTAAAACCAAAATGAATGCAAAGATATAAAGATTTTCAAGTGTGTGGACAAGTATAGGCTTATAATGAACTCATCTAATATAATAAAATAAAATATCTGGATATTTTGTTCCTGAAACCTTTCAAATGAAATTACACAAACCCCATATGCTAGAAATAACTCACAGTTCTCTCATTACAATGTGAATATTTTCAAACAGAAGAACCATTTATAGTTCACTCTCATAGTCACTAACACATTTTTACCATGACCCATGAGGAAACAACTCACTCTGATGTATAATTATGTTCTCACCAACTACTCGTAGTCCATCGAGCAACCGCTAAGAGGCTGTTAACTACCGCACACAGAAACCCATTATTAATGGCATTGCAGTTGTCATCGCCTGAACTGTCAGTCGCTGCATGTACAACACACTTTTTCCATAGAAACTGGAGACCCTGTGTGCAAAAGAATTCGCTGCTGACTGTTTCTTTGTCTGTTGAATACATGTAAAAGAGCCTCCGGCAATGAAATCTCTGCTCATGTTGTGGCACCAATTAACAAGCTTTACTGCCAGCCTAATTGAAGCATAATCACCAGGTTTGTTCAGTTCATGGTAAATTTAAAACCAACACATGAGAAAATGAACAAAGGTAATGCATGCCACAATTAACATTTGTAATACATTAATGTGTGCATCATTGTCCAGTTGTGCAGCCGGCTCAGGAAAAATAGCACCCCGGTTTCTGTTTTGCCTCATTTGCATTTGTTGGTTTTCAAGCATGTGTATTTTTAGTGTTTGCTTGTGACTGTATAGGTGTGTTGAGGATCCAACAAAGAACTGAAAGCGTCCCCGAAACAGACCATCCATCTGAACAACTGGCAATAATAAACACATTATGTTCTTTCACAATCTGTGAGTTTTTGTATCTCTTTGGCAGTCTGCCACCTCCTCTGTGCTCCCCCACACACAGGTAATTTTGGAGCTTTGTGTAGGCAGCCTGCATGGTCCAGATTTCTAATCATAGTAAGATCCAGATCAATAGGTGCCTGTAAGATGGAGTTGAGAGCAGCTCTAGGAAAACAAAGCTGTGGAGAGGAGACTAGAGAAATAAATAGAAGGATATGTGGGAAAATTCAATCGTTCAAGAGTTTTAATGATTGCTTATGCAAGTTGAGGAGTGAAGCTCTCAAAATGATCAATTTAGGCCCATCTGCCAACAGTCAATCACAACTCTGCAATGTGTATTATTATATATAATAATATATAATTCTAGTACACACTACAAGACTGAAGCTTGTCACTGATTGCCATTTCTTGCCATTTCTTTGTAATTATTTGTGAAATTTACTAGTGTAACCGGTCTTGACCCGCTCCGAGCGGAACTCGAACCGGGGTCTCCAATGTGTGGGGCTGGCCCGCCTCTTGAGATCAGGGGAGTGAGGTTTACACGGACAGCTCTCACTGGCTTACATCCGTTACACTCACCCCCCTAAACCTCACTCCCATCCGGGTCACGGCACCAAATGTAACCAGTCCTAATCGACCCCCTCCGATCAGGACTTATACTGGCGTCTCCGGCGTGGGAGCCGGGCCCTCAAACAAGGAAGCTAAAGACCGTAGCCTCTAGCATCAGTCGCTAGCGCGCCTCTTGATGCCAGGGGAGTAAGGTTGTAATGGTCTCAGACCATTCAAATGACCTTGTAATTGATCCTGATATGATCTTTTAATTGATGCTCACTCTGGTTGCATCCAAAATCGCATACTCTCTTGAGTAGGCACTTATTTTGAATGAGTACTTACTTAGCGAGTGCTAAAAAAAGTATGTTCTATAAATCTGTGTAATATGAATATAATCTGGATGTACAACATTCGCCATGTTGTCATTATCATGTGACCTACCAGCGTCAGTTGTATCACTTCACTGCCATTCATAAATCCTCTCCCGTGGCCTCATGGGATAGTAAAGTATCCATCGAATGCACATTACTGCAAATTCTTTTGTCACATACTGTTATTTTGTCACCCAACGATATAGTAGGGAAGTGCGATTTCAGACACAGCCAATGAAACCCTTCTGCTTTCCAGTGTACTCTTGACCTTTACTGCCAATCCTTCAATAAATTCTGGATCTATTTTGCCCTTAGATATTTGTGCATCCTTTTAATGTAGCAGAAGGCAGTGAGGACTGGAGTGATAGGACACATGGGGATGCCAGTGTGGTTTCACCTTGGATTCAGCCTGACTGATTTCCCACCTCACTTTAAATAGCAAGTGAACGACTCCCTTGAAGCGCTAGTATGGGCCTTATCTCCAGCAGATTCAATCAGCAATCATTTTTGCCTTACAAAACGTAAGAGAAATTAAATCAAAAATGATTGATTAATGCTGCAAAATTATTAATTAATGCTGCAAACAGGATGTGGATAACTAATGTTTCCTTCCCCAAGTCTCTGTGATTGATGTCGCATATAATAGTCTATAGTATTTTCATTTCTCATTTATTGTCTGATTGCTTTCAAAAGTTATAATACACATCTCCTTATACAACACATTTAATTTAACACCACATTAATATATGCAGCACAAATAGTGCAAGTGTTGAAAACTTTGATTGATTCAATGCATGGGCAATTATACTGACTCTAGTCTATTCCTAGTCTGTGCACAAACATGTGCATATGCAACATGTGATGGGAACTGTGTTGCAATACAAATTATTTCATTTGACACTGAGAATCCAAATCCATGAGCTGCCATTACTTTCTCATTTTATTTCATACAACCTGGAGGGTGGTTAAATTGTCCACAGGCAATGGAGAGCACGCACTCTAGTGACCCAGAATGCACTGCAAGAACATAAGAGCCCACTTTAGTTTCAAAATGAGATAATTGGGCCAATGAGAAAAGCTCCAGTAGAGGAAATGACTTTCAGTCCCAGAGCATGGTCACATCAGAGTGCAAAAATCAGGGGGAGGCACTAGTCATTGTGACCTGAATCTACAAAAAGCCTGCTTGTTAGTGGAGGCGCTGTTACTAAACACAGACAGAGAATGAGGCACATAATGATGTCTCTGAGTCACACTAGGATGTGTTTTAACCGTTTTGAGTTTCATTGAGATGAATAGATTTTTTGTAAGGAATAAATATTTGGGGAAAAATTATTAGATAATTTAAACAATAAAAAATGCTTAAATTAAAATTTAAAACAATTCTTGAAAAATGTGTGTTTACACTGATTTGTTTAGAGAATAAATGCAATCCAATAATTGTCTTCAACTAGCCTAGATATTTGCAATATGGAAAAAAAAATGGCTTTTTTCCCTTCATTCGGGAATTGGACTACACCTATCACACTATAGATTCAAAAGTAGTGCAGGAGTGATAGGGATTTTTAGCAACTCTTTTTGGAGGTAACACCATATTTCTGGAGTGTGTGGTGACAAGTGATTTTGAGTGAGTCATTAGGCCTGTCCCAAAATGAAACCCTTCACGATCTTCCTCCGGGTCCACACTTTTGTGACGTAATGCCGCTTGGTGGCCATTGTAAGTCCACAAGACCGCAAGTGCACATGAAGTGTGCCATTTGAGACAGGCCCACCTTTTCATTCATTCGACCGAATCACTCAAAACATTCATTCAGGAAAGTCATAAAGATGTCCGTCTTTATGAGGGAGTCATTGAATCATTCACCTAACTGATTTTGCTCAAAAACATTGAATCATTTCGAGAATGAAACAACCACCATATTGCAATCGTAACAAATCGGCTTTAATTGAAACTATTAAAATATGACAGTAATCACTTTATGACTTTATGACATATTAATTATTTCCCTTGAAACTGAAATTCCAAACCAGAACTCTGATATTTAAATTCAGAACCATGCTATAAGTAAAGTACCAATCTTTCTAAGCTTCTGTTTATACAGTCGCTCCACTTATCAGGTATTATCTGCACGATAATTACAATTTTGAATCACTAAGCTAATTTTTTTTAAATTTGATCAATATTTATTGTTGTAGGGTTTGAGACCACATTGAAAAAATAAAGCATTAAAAGTATTATATTATTGTTCTAAAGTGTATTTTAGGGAAATAAATGTCCTGTCATCTTTGTAGGGTGTAGGCTTTTGGCCTATGTGCTCTTGACAAGGGAATTGTCTTATGTTTTTTGTGACTATGATAAGAGAAAGGCAAATACATTATGGTTTCCAGGCTGATTGCATCTTTTCATGGTAGAGTTTCTCCGAAACAGAAAATTGCATATAGATTGTTGACTTCCTGTGAAACAAATTATGCAATATAGCTGTCGTAGACGGCTCCTCACAATTGTTTGGCAAACTAGAAAGATTGACTGTCATCAGACTGATCACCAGAATGACAGTACAGACTCTGATTGCATTGGGAGAGAGAGAAAGAGAGGGATGGAGGGAATATTATGAAGGACGTGAGAGACACAGAATGCCATGAGAAACAAGCAGGCCAAATGGGAAAGACAGAAAACAGATTAATTATTCATCAGTACTCCAAACCTGGTGCAGTCCCTGTGGGGGTTGTATATGGAAATGTTGTGGCACGCTGTCATATGTTTCCCTTCAGCCTGAATTCCCCATCATTCTCAACTCTTGACCCAAAGAGTACTGAGATTTGTAGTATTTGAGCTCTCAAACGCTAAAGGACCACTTCGTCCATGCAAAGTGAAGCTACAGTCTCTTCAGTTTCTGTTCTTCCACTTCAGGAAATTAATCCTTGGCTTAAATGTACCCAAATATTATGATACAGAGAAGTAATATGTGAGATCAGCTTCTAGCTACTCCAAAGGCTTAGCTGGAAATGAATTGACCACCGCATTTATTTAACTCTCAGATAAAACCAGAGAACAGAAGGAACGCTTTCATTTGTGTCGTCTTGTAAAGATGATAATGCTGAAACTTATTGTGGCCGTGAATAGAATATGTAATATTGAAAGTAAAAGCTTTCTGACTTCAACATACTGCTTTACTTTGATAATAATTATGAAAGTAAACTAAGTTGCAGCAGTCTACTTAAATCATGAAGCTGTTTTATTCATCCTTTGAACAAATTTTCTGATTTAGTTCAGTTTATAAATACTTACGAAGATTTGCACTGTAATAGTATCTGCTTGTAAAAAAAAATAAAAAAATCCTCAAATTCAACTTAAACACTTAAGTTTAGGTATATATAGATTAATCAAATTGGCTGTATCATAAAAAAAAAAAAAAAAAAAAAAAAAAATGTATCTTGCCCAGTTAATCAATTGAAATTGTTGAAAAGTCAAAACCATTTGAATTATTTTGATGAGTTAAAGTAACAGAATAACATATGTTGCCATGATTTGATCATTGTTTACAGTGACAGAACTATTTAATTTATAGATTACAGCAAGACATTATATATATATATATATATATATATATATATATATATATATATATATATATATATATATATATATATATATATATATATTAGGGCTGTCAAACGATTAATCGCGATTAATCGCATCCAAAATAAAAGTTTGTTTTTACATAATATATGTGTGTGTATGGAGTATAATTATTTTCTATATATAAATACACACACATGCATGTATATATTTAAGAAATATTTCCATGTATATACTGTGTATATATATTTATATTATATATAATTTATATTATATATAAGTATTTTATATATAAATAACACATTTTTCTTAAATATATATTCATGTGTGTGTATTTATAAAATAATTATACTCCATACACACACATATATTATGTAAACACAAACTTTTATTTTGGATGCGATTAATCGCGATTAATCGTTTGACAGCCCTAATATATATATATATATATATATATATATATATATATATATATATATATATATATATTAAACATGTAAATTATATTTTAAATGGTTTTAAACGATTTTTTTATTATTATTTGCATTTGTTCAAATTTGTTTGTTTGATGATAAATAACTGGAAATGTTTAAAAGTTATAGATTGTTTGGACAAAACACCACATCTTGTTAACAGCTTTCTCGTAATGTTAACATCCAATTCGTTTCCACGGAGACGAGAGAGTGATAAACAGTCTGTCCTCTTGATTCATCTGTCCATTTGTCAATCCTGCTGTCATTCAACATGTAAAAACACTCAAGCCTTTCCACCTTTTAATGATATTTTAAATCAGCCCATATTGACAGTTCTTGCAATCTGTTAATAATGATTCAAGATTGACAAAGACTTCTTATTGCATTTGTATCTATTTTTCCTTATTGCACAAAGACCTGCACACATGCATATCCTGCCCTCCCCTTAAAACTCTACGGTTCAGTAGATCAGATTGTATCGATCAGAAGGGTAACGGCCCAGAGAAAGCAGCTCTCTCCCACACTTTCAGTGTGTAAAATTTATCTCTACGCTTCATTCCCCTGGAGGAGTGAAATTTTATTTTTTATCTCCGTCAAAGTGCTGCCCACTTCAGACACTTCACAAATACTGATGTCTCTTTCCACAGGGCTCTAAACTAGCTTGAACCAGCCCCCACAACTTCAAAATCCTCTCAAATGATTAATCAGCAGGTATATTTTATAGCCAACATTACGTAAAAATCGAAGAAGCTAAAGCAAGATCAAAAACTCAGAATATGCTAATAGAATTACATAAGGGAGATGAAATGTGATAAAAGAGACCCAGGGAAAAGAAATGAACTGAGTGCTCCAAGTTTGAAGTTGTTAGTGGTTCTGGTGTCCACTAGAGAAGAGTTGATGTTATAATGAGAATTTGTCTTGCACTGAACATATATTAGGTTATGTTCCAAAACCTACAGTGAGCTGCCTAACATTTTATGGCATCTTATGATTCCAAGGCAGCATCATTTTCACTGCAATGGCAAGTCCCAGAATGCTCTGCAAAAAGCTCTATTTTAAACAGTATTTATATTTGTTATGTATTTTATGCTTGCTGGATTATTGCAAATATAAAGATGCTAAAGCCAAACTTTAAATGCATCAAGTGTGAGTAAATCACAGTTTCTTCAAAATTGTCTTTTGAGGTTCAGTTTCCATTTTCTGTCAATGGTTATTGGTGCTTTCAAGTCCTCCTGGGAAGTTCGTATTTACGAGTTGGAAAGTCATGTTTACGACATCAGGCGACCTAATCTACGTCAAGTCACTTTCGCCGGAGCAAGATGGCAGTGAACCTTCTCTTAAATAACTAGCTACACAAAAATACAGCAAGGTTTTCAAACTCTACTTCTAGAAAATGAAGAACAAAGAAAGTGCATCAGGTGTGTTTTGCTTTTTTATGTTGTGAATTATGTTGTGAAGCCACTGTAAACTTTATCGTTACATATTATATTGTTATATTACAATGCTATTATATTTTGTGCAGGCAATTGGCTTATTTTGTAGTAAATAAAAAAGCCTGACAATATTACTGCTAAATACCTGTAAGTATTGTGGTATTCTGCCATGTTTCTCACTGACACGTCCCCAGCTCGGAAAGATCGGAGCTTAAAGAAAATCCCGAGCTTTGTGTTGGCATTCATGTGCATTCAGCTCTTTCTGACATGACTCAACGCACCATATTTATGCTCCCTTCACATCTACTAAAGTCGTGATTACGAGCTTGTCACATTCAAGTGCTTTGTTGTCGGGAAAAAAATGGAATCATGGAGAACACTTGGTTTATTCATGCCTATTGTGAAGATCTTAATAGGTAACATTTTATTGTGTCCTTGTCCTGGTTGAGACTTCAGGACTGCGTTGTCATCATGTCCAGGCGCAGGTCCTTGATTGGATCTGGATACGGCCTTGGACTGCGGTAACCTTGGATAAACTAATATTGGCGTAGACGCCATTCTTCTTATGATGTAATGAGTAGTTTTAATCCTGTAATCAGGATTTATGGGAAGTCTTCCCGGTTCCGGCTGACCTAAACTATGCAGCCTAATATTGAATTCTATAATATGTTATGTGTCGCTAGGTCAAAGAGATGTGTTTTTAGTCTAGCTTTGAACTGACAGAGTGTGTCTGCTTCCCGGACAATGTTAGGAAGACTGTTCCAAAGTTTTGTCCCTGTTCCAAACCAAATCCTAATCCTACCCTAACCCTATAGTAAGTACATGTAGTTGCTTAATATTACTCAGTATTTAAATATATAATTACACTGTAACAATGACACCTTAAAATAAAGTGGAACCCAATAATTATATAGCATCCCATTCATTAACAACCAGGCCTATAAACATTCACCACGCTTTCTAATCAGACTTGCAGACTTCTCGACGATTCTAAATAGAGGCTAAAAACAGGATATTTTCGCTGTATATAAAACATACAATACGCTTCAAATGATTATTCATACAATGTTGTTCCAAACCTGAGATTCTTTCTTCTGTTGAACACAAAATAAGTTATTTTAAAGAATGTTGGTAACCAGACAGTTGACGGCAGCCATTGACTTTTTTTTTTCAACTATGAAAGTCAATGGCTGCTGTCAAATGATTACCAACCGTCTTCAAAATATCTTCTTTTGTGTTCAACAGAAGAAAGAAACTCATACAGGTTCGGAACAACTTGAGGGTGAGTAACAAAATGTTTATTTTTGACTCATCTCAATGTGAAATGCACTGTGTGTCTGTGTGTTGTCTGTTCTGTTGTCCGATAGCAAACTCTGTGTTTTTTTCTCTTTGTTCTCATAGCTGGAACATTTTCAGACAAATCTATATGCATCATTATGGGAAAAGGCTGTGATTCAGTGTTTCACATCTTATTAAGGACCTTCGAGGTTGTTAGATGCACAAGTGATCTTGATTACCTCTCACATACATTTGAAAAACTGATTCATCAAGACTAGCTTCTAAATAAATAAATAATGAGAGAGAGAGAGAGAGAGAGAGAACAATCACCCAGCAGTTCGAACAATAGACAAAGAACATCTATGGGACAAAAGCTTTAACCTTTAACCTGATGTCTTTTGAAATAAAGAGTCATATTTGGGTCCAAGAACCCGTTTTTTTTTTTTTCCATCTACACTTTCATGTGCATCTGTGTGTGAAAGGCAAGAAGAACAAGTTGATTAGCATTTCCTTTAATGTGACCTTACAATTCAGCTGCTATACTTCTATACACTGACACACACACACACACACACACACACACACACACACACACACACACACACACACACACACACACACACACACACACACACACACACACACACAGTTTCCTTGGCAACAGCAGAAAGGCACTAAAAACAATTAGGGAAACACTTCTGTTTTCCTTGCATTCTTCATCTGCTTTTCATTCCAGATGACCTTTAAAGTGATTGTACCGTGTATAAGTGAGAATAATCATATTTTCAGTTACAATTGGTCCTGACATCATGTACAGATTAGTGTGTATCTGTGACCTTGAGCATCTATAGGTCATCTATAGGTCACACCTAATCATCTATAGGTGTGATAAAGCAATATATTGGAAAAAAATATATATATTAATTTTGTTATTATTTATTTATTGATGAGATATATAACTTAAATAAATTATGACAAAATATGTGAAAGTTACAATTCTGATTTAGTGTTTATTGTCCTTATAGCTTGTGCCTATTTAGCTGGTATATGATACATTTGTAACTGTAAAATATTTTGATGAAGCAAAACAAGGTAAATAAAGTATATTAGTGTTGGGGGTCTTTGTCAAGCTCAGTTAATGTGATTAATCAGACATGGTCAAACATTGGAAATGGTTCTAAATGCAGAGATAAGGATCTGCCCTTAAGGATGTACTATTGAATGTTTTCTTCAAGGTGAATGCAGCTTAAGGTGAGTGCGACATTTTAAACATTCATCCAATCCCTCTAGACTGCATCAGAGCTGATAGCTCTCAGTTAACCCCCACTGACTCATTGAGAAGGGTACACATTGCATTACTTGATGACAGCAGAGCTCTGAATACATTAACCCTATCAGTCTGCCTTTAGCAAAAACCTCGTTCACAAAATGTCTCGTCACAGCCAAAGCAAATCTGTATTTATTTCATTTTATGACTGCGAGGATTTGCTTCTATGCTGAATAAATGTTCAGTATTCAGCTGGAGCAAACTTGTGTATTAGGTTTATTTAAAAGTCAGTGTGTGTTTAATATAATGATTTAGTTAAATGTTCTATTAATTTAAATGACTTGCTAGGCAAATTCATTTAAACCCTGAACGAGTTAAAACTTCTTTAAAGGGATAGTATATATTTTTTCCTACTATGGAAGTCAATGGGGACCGAGATCTGTTTGATTAAAACATTCTTCCAAATATCTTCCTTTGTGTTCAGCAGAACAAAGAAACTCATACAGGTTTGGAACAACTTGAGGGTGAGTAAACGATGATAGAATTTTCATTTTTGGGTGAACTATCCCTTTAAGAGCTTGAAGGAGGATTGGGATTTGAAAGATAAATAAACTGCTGATGGAGGCAAGCATGGACAAACAAATATATGCTATATTTTTTTAATGAATTTGATTATATCTGGAAGCACTTGCTCCTGGTCTCTGTGGGTTATGTGCATGGCATTGAACAATTCAGGTTTAACAAAGATCAATGGCGCCATCTTCTGTAGCCTACATTATATAAAGAAAAAATAACATGCATAACCTTAAAATTTGGGGTCAGTAAGATTTGTTTAATATTTTTATTTGATAAAAAAATGCTGTAAAACAATTATTGATATTTTTTAAATACTGTTGAAAACAGTTGAGGAGCGTAATACTTTCTGCTAGTCACATTAGTGTGACAAGCATTTTTTCTTTAAAAATCACTAGCTTTTTTTATTTAAAATGAACAATACTTCTACTGCATCTTAGTTAATGTTAATCTAAAATATTGTTAAGATCAAAATTTTTATCTGTTAGACTATAGTTAGTGGACTGTATTAACATGCAACATTTTTATTATTAACATCAACAAAGGTTAATAAATGCAGTTAAAATATAGGCTATTGCTCATTGCTATTAATGTTAGTTAATGCGGTTTCTAATGTTAACAAATGAGACCTTTTTGTAAAGTTTTACCAACAAAATAGCAATACAAAAACAATAGGCATGCATATAGCCCAGGGGTTTTCAATCTTTTAGCCAGATGGACCCCCGAATATGATCATCTGCGTGAGGACTCCCCATCCTAAAATTTAAAAGGCAGCTATATATTTTCATGTATAAAGACTAAATTAATAGTCTAAATTAATTAATAGTAATAATAAACATTTATATATATAGCCTATAGGCCTATATGCATGTGCTGTAGCCTAGATTAATTCTTTATTTGTTTAATTTATTTTAATACATTTATTTAATTTAATCAGTGTTTTATTTTAATCAGTGCGACAGAAGGGTTAATGCAGTTTGTTTATCTAACTAGCGATATAAAGTGACGTTTATTATTTATTTCTGAATGTTCTCCGTTAACTTAAACCGTTCGTATTTGCTGCAGTTGCGCAAAGTCACTTGCTCGTGAAAAGGTAAGTTCGACTCCAACATAAAAGTTATTAAAACAGCAATTTGAACAAACAAAGAAGTTATGTAAAATTAATATTTTGTGAATTGCGCGTATTACGGGTGTGAAACACTAGCTCTAGTTCGACGGGTTATATTTCCTGCGTAACTAACGTAAGTCCGCCGGCAGGAGGCGCACAGTGGCAGGACAGTAACAGTGGCCGTCGCTGACTGTCTACCTCATCTTTCTATAAACAACCCGAAACGACATCGAGAGGTGGAGCCGCCGCGCTGACAACTGTCAAAAGACCCTTCCTGATAATAAGAGCTCTTCCGTCCTCACAGCATCTTGTCGTATCGCTTTCGAAACCGTTATAAGCCACATAGTTGGAGCGGGTATAGCGTACACACCGAGTATACGACGTATCTTTCGCTATTCCGTTATTGCGGAGCCGTTTCGGATGAGCGGTTCGCACTTTGGCAGGTTTTGACAGGCTGCATGTCTTCCTGGAGACCCACTGAGAAGGTGAGACGACCGCGAGTGTGTATGAATATGAACTGAACGCTAGCTTACATTTTCAAAAGCATCGTCTAGTTGCGTGCTTATGAGACTAGTCATGGCATACGAGCTGTAGAAATGATGCTGATGGAGCATTTCAGAGAAATGTGCTACAAACTAATTACACGTGCTACAACTATATGTAGCCTACTACAAATATGTGCTACAACTAAATACTAAATACACTGTATAGCTACATAATGTGTAGTTGTATTCTCATTTGAGAAGTCTGTTTGTAATTATTCATCAAAGAACTATGCTATTCTGTCCCAGAAAACATTTCATTTGCATCCACGTCAAGGAAGTGAAACAAAATGACCCCGTTTTACTAAGAAACCTTCCTTTGTGGTCAAAATTGGCGCTATTTATCAAGAGAACCGCCAAACTCTTTCAAAGTAGGAATAGAAAATTACTTTGCCTATTTTTACCACAGTAACGTTATATAAAGGATTGTTTGTGTTTGCATTGATACTCATGTTAATATATATGTATAATATTATATACTATTTGTTGTTGGCCATAACATAAAAATGATTATTCGCCAAATTTTTGTCTGTAGTAAAAAATAAAATACTTTACTTTTAACTTTAACCTATTTATAAGTTTTTGTAAGTTGTTTTTTTTTTTTCAAAAATGTGCATATATTTGATGAAGAGAGGAGAGTGAAAATAGATTCACAGGTCCAACAGTTTACACACACACAAAAAAACATGTTAATCATGTGTTATAAAAAACAAAACAAATGAGAGAATGATGAACTCAATGAACACAGCAGAGCTGTTCAACAACACTGCCTGTTTAAAATAGCCATTGGAGGGATTATTAGCTAAAGACGAGGATTTAGTTTTAAAGCACTGGACGTGTTGGATCAAACAGCCTGAAGTGCTATTTACTTAAGCTCTAATGAATCGTTTCTATTTTGCATGACTAAAAGCACCTATTTCTCCACTGAAATGTATAAGTTCTGACAGATACTGATATATCTGGATAGCCGTTTAAGCGTGGTTATACAGTACTTTGCATCTTGTCTCACCTTTGTGTTATCCTCCAACATTGTCCATTGAGTGGTTTGCTGGCATGTTTTTAATGCTTCATGAGAGTATTAGTTGAATCAGGATTAAGGATTTGTAGGGGGAAAAAGAATAGGTGCTTTCATTACAAATCATAAATGCTTATGCTGTATTAAAAAGAATAGGCGATAGGAGCACAGAGTGAGTGTTTGTATTTCTCCATTCGCACAGAACTGGATTCCTAGCTAATTAAATTGTAAAATGCAGTCTGTTGTTGAGACTAACCACAATTATCTAACTAAAAGGACTTAATGTAACTGACTGAAGGGGAACTTGAGGTCTGTGGTTTGCTCCACGTGCTCTCCTTCAGGTAATCTGCTGCTAAAAGCTCCGTCACCCCGCACGAGATGAGCCTGCCGTTTGAGATTAGGAATTACGCTAAGATTAGTATCAGATTGCGAGAAGCTGTGGAATATTAAATGTCACATTTATTTTGGTCATCTGATTCACAGTGTATTATTGTTTTCTCATGAGTCAGTAAGGTGTTTAATGAGTCAATGTAAGAATAAAGAGTGAACTCATAGTGATGTTTGAGTTATCAATAACCACTAATAAGTTAAAGCACTTTTTACACAATGGATATATTTATGTGTTCTACAGTGATGTCAAGGCGAAGCACAAGGTTAGGTTCCAAAGGGCCGACCTTTCCTGATGATGACGCTGCCAGCACCAGCTCCACTGAAACCACTGGCCACGTCTCTTACAAAGAGAGCCCAACCAGGTGTGTTTGTGTGTGCTGGAGCTCTCAGTACATCAGATATATAGTTTGCATGTGCATTAATGGCAGTGAACCTGAGACAGATGCTTTCCTGCAGGATCTTCAAGAAGAGGACCGGTCGCAAGAGCACAGGCAGTGTTTCCCGTAATTCCAGTCGCGCGAGCAGCGTGACTCAGAAGCAGACCGGGCAACGCAGTGACATCAGTGCCACTGAAAATAAGAATGGTTAGTATCTACACACACAGAATCTGCAAAAAAAGTGTATATAAAATAGAAAATAGAAATAGACAGCTTTTGCAACATAATAAATGTCTATACTGTCACTTTTGGTCAATTTAAAGGTGAACTAAGTAACTTTTTTACCTTAACCGAACAGCTTCGGAGTCATTGGAATAGTTATATTTGAATGGTTGAATGGTGGTCGTCTCGCACCCCCCAAGTGCCTGTGAGCCGAAAAACCACCCTTGCAACTTTGGGCCGGCGGGCCGACGGCCTCAGCGTCAGGAAGTATCGCGTGATATCAGGTCTCGCGATGTAACGAATTGCTTTACGGCACTGCACACATACACTATCTAAACATTTATATGCTAGCCTTCTGTGTATCATGCATACCTCAGTGGACATGGCTCCGTGCGTTCGCCGGGTTCTTTGAAAACAAATGCACATGACGAGCGGGAGAAGATGGGAGGGGGGAGAGTCGCCAACGAGTTTTGACGACAGTGTTGTCAAATATCTATTCCGAAGCTGTAGGGGGAGCTCTATAGAGAAACCCGCGAGAAAACAGCGAAGAAATCGGCAAAGCTGCATAGTTCTGCTTTAATGCATCCTTGCTGAATAAAAGTATTCATTTCTTTCATTTCTTTCCAAAAAAAAACAACAACAAAAAACTCTTACTGACCCCAAACCTTTGAACTGTGGTGATAATGTTACAAAAGCTTTCTATTTCAGATAAATGCTGTTCTTTTGAACTTTCTATTCATCAAATAATCCTGATTGAACATTACTGTTTTCAACATTGATAATAATAATAAATGATTTTTGAGCATCAAATCATAATATTAGAATGATTTCTGAAGGAACATGTGACACTGAAGACTGGAGTAACAATACTGAAAATGCAGCTTTATTTTCTTATTTTAAAATATATTCAAATAGAAAACAGTTATTTTAAATTGTAAAATTTTGGATCAAATAAATGAAGACTTGGTGAGCAGAAGAGACTTCTTTTAAAACATTAAAAAATCTTACCGTTCTAAAAATTTTGGCCACCACTGTGTGTATATATATATATATATATACATACAGTATATGTAAATGAATACATGTAAAATCTACTTACATGTATTTTAATTTACTATGAATAATATAATATTAATAAAAAATAATGATATATAATATATAGTTAATATAGTATTTAATATTTTAATATATGAGTAAGATATACAACATACTTTTGCCTGTCTCTGGGTTTCAGGCATGCCTGTTGCTGGATTCTCCTCTGGATATTCCTCTGCCGAGGAGCATAATGAACAACCCTTAAAATCAAACCCTAGTAAGTGTGCATTACTAATTTTATAAAAAAATAAAATAAAAAATAATAATGGCTGGTTGGTTGGGCGTGCTGGTCCTTTTTTGAATTGTCAAGCAAAGATTGTTATAGAAATTGTGACAATTTATTTTTCCTTTTCTCTAGGTTTTACCCCATCTGTAGCTGAACCAGGCTTTGGCATTATGGACGTGTTTCACTCTCCAGGTATTGCATGTTTAAACCCTCGAACATGAACAATCAGTGTTTTTCTCCTGCAGTAGTCATGCGCTCGTGTGTGTGTGTTGCAGCTCAGGCTCTGGTTATGCTCTACTGGTGGCTGGGCACTGCGTGGTACAGCCTCACCTCACGACTGTCTCTGATCAATGTGTTTCTGCTCAGCAGGTACAGTGCTCCGTGTGTGTGTGTGTGTGTGTGTGTGTGTGTGTGTGTGTGTGTGTGTGTGTGTGTGTGTCGTTATTACATTAAATAAGTGACCTTAAGAACATAGTTATGCAATAACTTACTGTAACTTTCCTGGGATTTCCAGGCCTGGAAAAGTCTTGGAAATGTTTAAAAACAAATGAATGAAGTGAATTAATTTTGCGGTCAGCTCTAAAACGGTTTAATGGCTTGCTCATTATTATTTATTATTTTAATACTACAAAGAAACATTTAAGAACATTTATTTTTACACATGATCACCGATCCTCTCTTTCTCTGTAGATGCACAGCAGATATGAGAAAGGCTATCCTACTGGTCCTCCTTCTCATCTTTCTCATTTTTGGTGAGACAGCTGATCTTCTAAAATATCAAAAATGAAACTTATATATTTCAAGATAACACGGGAACCTTCAAGACTGTGTACATGTAGCTGTAAAAAATACTTATGCATGTGTTCATGCCTGATAATTTCTCATAGTTATCAAGAAACATTCATTTGCATTTACCTATTGCAGGAATATGGTACTGGTTCCCGTTTGCTTCTCGTTCTCCCCCTCATGTGGTTGTTTCCAGGACTTCATCTGTCAAACACACAGATGGATCTATGAAAGCAGCTTTTGATGTGAGTAGAACATCTCCAGTTCATTTAACCCTCAAAAAGCTCCTGTTTCATAATGCTCAGTTATTGCATGTTTCTCTTAAATGTATTATTATTTTAGTAAATACAATTTTTGCTCTTTTAGAACCAACTCCAACATGCCAGCCTGTCTAACTTGAAGGATGAGATAGCCAGCTTGTACGAAAGGGAGGGGAACCTGATGGTAATTAAAATCTAATCACAATCATTTATGTTGGTGTCTGTTAAAAAGAAATTGTCAAGTCACCTTTATTTATATAGCGCTTTATAAAATACAGATTGTTTGAAAGCAGCTTTACAGTAATGCAATCGCAGTGATGCAAACAGAATTCCATTCTGCTGTAATGCAGCTCTAAAGGAGACTAACTTTCATTATTCAGCTGAAGTCAATTCAGTTCAATAACTGTAAAGTTCATCAATTATGAAATGAGTTCAGTTCAGCTACTGTAACCCTTATGGAAAAGAAGTTTATGAAGTATACTTAAGTAATGTTCAAGTATATTTTTAAGTATACTTTATGTAGTAATTATACTACTATCAATGTGTACTTGTAGTAAACTTGTAAGTGTAATATTTCAATACTGCTTGGGACTAAATTGGCCCACTTTTAGTATATAAAAGTATACATTAAGTGTACTATAAGTGTAACAGTAGTAAACTTAAAGTACACAACTAGGTTTTTCATTTGTAATGCATCTGCACTACACGTGAACTTATAAGTATACTAGTAGTTTACTATTTTAATACAAGTAGTACATTTTTTAGTTTATGAAAGTACACACTGAAGTGTGCTCTCAGTAAACTACTAGTTTAGTAGTTTATACTGCAAGTATGCTTGTAAGTTTTCTTTAAGTGAACATTACATTATACTTATAGTTTTCTATTTATATATTATTTTTGCACTTCCAGTATACTACTATGTTCAAATGTAGATATTATTTTTTATACTTGAAAAATACCTTTAACTGCATTTTTAAAAACATTTTATTAGATTCATGCATCCTTTTTTATCAACACTTGAATGTCGGTAAGTTTCATAAAGAAAGGCAACATTTTAAACAAAAAAGTTGAGAAATCACATTTTTGTCAAAGACTACGCCTTGATCAGATTGAGAACGATGATCAAAACACAGATGGAGTAGATCGAGTCCAACACCCCCAAAGCTTCACAGTCGTTTTCTCTTCATGGGTCACGCTTCATTTCATTTGGTAATAATTAGCAATTTTGATCTATCACTTGTTTTAGCTTCTTCTCCTGTGTTTTGATCCGGAGATTCTGTACTAGAAGGTGTGTCCTAGCGCCCCCTACCGTATAACAGTGAAACATGGATAGCTGGAAAATTCAGTCAATGGCGGGAAAAGTAGAATTAGAGTAAATTCCTATACACTACCAGTAGACTAGCCTACACAAAAATTCAGATACGCAGAATTAGAACATATCTGTTTTATATCAATATTCCAATCAACATTTTCAAACAATGTAAGTTTCATAAGACTGTATATGAAAAACTATGTAAAAAAAGTATATTTAATAGGCTACTCGATCAAAAGAGTTAACACAACTACAAGCCAAGTATACTTTGAATGCTTAATTATACTTTTAAGTATATCTTGATCAAAAGATTGAGTACAAGTACAGGCCAAATATACTTGGACTTTTCTCTCAGTATAAGTCAAGTACACTTAAGTGTAATTTAAGTATATTTCTGAGAAGTACATAAAGTATATTTTTTTAGAAGTATATAAAATGTAGACTGAAAGTATACTTTCTTATTTTTAATTTAAAAGAAGTATGCTGATAGAACACTTGAATAATCTTCTGTTTCGTAAGGGATATGAGTTCAGCTATAAAGCAGCCCTGTAGAAAACATCCAGCACATTAAATTAATAATAGTAGACAAGACAAAAAATATAGACAAGAAACCCAAACTGCATCAGGTGACAGAAATGGAGGAAAAACAAAAGATCTGTCCCAATTTCTTTCTCTTTGACTATCTGTTATCTCAGAGAGACATCGAACTACTGAAGATGGAGAGCGCCGAACACAAGGTCAAATCTGAGGTGAGGAAACCAAACCTTCAGTTTCTGCATATTAGCAACTATATCACTTCCACTGACTGTAAAACGTCATCCATCTTCCTTTCCACCTCCTCTGTTTCTTCTGTCATAGCAACAAAGCACAAAACAGGAAATGATGTCATTTTGTGTTTTTGTGTTTGTCTCCTAGATGCTGCAAACCGATCTGAGGTCTATGAATAAGCAGATGATGAAGTTAGTGTCTTTTCAGCTTTTCTCTTTGATTTTGTAGACTTGTTTATGTTTAGTCTTGTGCACGTTGCATCATTATTATCTGATCCAGTGATGGCATATGTTGAATGCTCTCTAGTGTTGAGTCTGAGCGCGGGCAGCAGATTTCTGAGCTGAAGTCCAGTCTCTCAGATCTTCAGTCAGCTCAAGACCTTCTCAAGGACAGAGTTGATGCACATGACACTCTCAACACCAACGTAAGGACACACGCTTTTAGCTGGTTTAAATTCAGCGCAGAGATTTGCCTGTGACCGGATTGCAAATTGCAATTACTTAATAATCAATTATTCCTTCGTGTCCTTTCTTCTGCAGCTGAGAGCAGAGCTATCCGATTGGCTAATAACACGCCTGAAAGATCCAAGCTCAATGGACTCAACTGTAGTGCTCCGTCCTGAGCTGCAGAGGGCGCTAGAGGATCTGGAGAAACGCATACTAGATAAACTAGTGCAGGAGAAAGAGAGCGGCAGAGATGTCTGGAGGACTGTGGGAGAGACGCTGCACCAGGAAGGAGCCGGAGCCGCCACGATACAAGTGTGTGTCGGAGAGAGAACAAATTCAGTCTGAAGTTTACATGAGGATTGTGATGTCTTTTAATGGCCGTTTTTTTTTATGCATAACAGGATGTGAAAGAAATCGTTCAGAGGGCAATTAATCTGTACAGGGCAGATGGGATTGGATTGGCGGACTATGCCTTGGAATCTTCAGGTACAAATTTCCTGCATGAAAACTTGTTCATTGACTATATTATACTTTCAAATGAATTATATATATTCAAATATAAATACATACGCTACTGTCTAAACAGTGCTGTTGGGTTTAATGTTTAATGTTTTTGAAAGAAGTCTCTTAAGATCACCAAGGCTGCATTTGATAAAACAACAGGAATAAACAGCAATATTGTGAAGTATTGTCAAAATTGAAAATAACTTTTTCTATATATTTCAAAATGTAATTTATTTCTGTGCTGGCAAAGCTATATTTTCAGAACCTGTATATGTAAATGCTGAAAAGTTCAAAAAACTTTCTATTCATCAAAGAATCCTGAAAATTAGCATCCACAAATATTAAGCAGCACGACTGTTTTCAACAGTGACAATAATAATAAATGTTTCTTGAGCAGCAGATCTGCATATTAGAATGATTTCTGGAGGATCATGTGACACTGAAGACTGGAGGAATGATGCTGACAATTTTAAATTGTAATAATAATTCACAACATTCTATTTTTTACTGTATTTTTGATTAAACAAATGCAGCCTTCGTGAGCATAGTTCCTCCATAAACATTCAAAAATCTTTACTGTTCCGTACTGTACAAGTCTCACCGTGTGTGTTTGTGTAGGTGCCAGTGTGTTAAACACTCGTTGCTCTGAGACGTATAAGACCCGATCTGCGTGTCTGAGTGTATTCGGCATTCCTCTCTGGTATCATTCAGAAAGCCCTCGTACTGTAATACAGGTAACCCACAATCTCTCAAATCACACAAACACAGTTTAACACATCTGACTGTCTAAGCTTCTGTGTGTGTGTGTGTGTTGTAGCCGGAGCTGTATCCCGGGAAGTGTTGGGCATTCCGAGGCTCGCAGGGTTTCCTGGTGATCGCACTATCTTACCCAGTAAGAATCACCCACGTCACACTCGAACACCTTCCCAAAGAGCTCTCGCCAACGGGACGCATTGACAGTGCGCCTAAGGATTTTGCTGTCTACGTGAGTTGATATCCCAACGTTTTTCTTCTTCTTCATAACAGTGATAAAACAACAGCATTGAGATTCCTCGCCTGTCCTGTGTTCAGGGTATGTCTAATGAGACTGACGACGGAAAGTTGCTCGGGACATTCATGTACGACCAGGATGGAGAACCCATTCAGACTTTCAAGCTTCCGGTGAGTTAGAAATAGTCTTAATATGTCTATTAGTCATTCTCTGATAGGCTAGATAAGCTTTTGTGAATTCATCCTAAAATTCTTTCTGTTCTCTGGCCCGTAGGAAGCCCCAGACAACTACAGCATGGCAGAGCTGAGAGTGTTAAGCAACTGGGGTCACCTGGAATACACCTGTGTGTATCGCTTCAGAGTTCACGGAGAACCTTCACTCTTCTGAGAGCCGAAGAGATTCCGAGATCGTTCGCTCTTGGTTTACGTTATGCAGAAAAACAACAAAAAAACGTAAAGCTCAAATGCACTGGACTCTTATAGAAAGAATCAGACAGCTTCCTAATGTTCAAATACCAAAAAGCGCTCGCGTTTGTCTGATATCAGAATGAAGATTGTTCGCCCTCTTAAAAAATATTCAGTTTGCATTCCTCAAACATTAATTTTCAGACAAGTGCTGATTGGAGATTTTTGTTTTTTTAATGCAGTTTTGAATGAACTGTTGTGATTTATTTATTTTTTATGCAGGAAGGCCAGGCTTAAAGGGATAGTTCACCCAAAAATGAAAATTCTGTCATCATTTACTCACCCTCAAGCTGTTCCAAACCTGTATGAAAAAAAAAAGAGATTTTGAAAAATTATGGATTTTTATGGCAAAAAATTATTATGGAAGTCTATGAGGATCATCAGCTGTCTGGTTACCAACATTTTATAAACAGAAGAAAGAAACTCATACAGGTTTGGAACAGCTTGAGTAAATGATGACAGAATTTTCATTTTTGGGTGAACTATCCCTTTAAGTAACGTGTAAAAGTAAATATGATTTACAAAGCCGAATGAAGGACAAAAAGTGTCATGCTTAGCTAGAATTACTATAAAGCAATTGCTCTGCCTTTTACATTTGTTTTACCCTCAGCATTGTGTTTTGTAATGTTCATTCACAAACCATATACCTCTTAAGAAGCTTGTAATAGTTGATTGTCTAGGTATGTCCTTATGGATCAATACTGTTTCCTTTGAGCAGAAGTTGGGATTGCACTCTGAGACTGTTGTTTTCCGCCCTGGGTGACGAGTACACATGGGTACTAGAAATGTCAGATGGTGTACGTCTCCTCTGCGGGACGGGGGAGGTGTGGAGTCAAACTCAGGTTTTGGGTTTTCAAACCAAAGTGCTCTTGAACGTCACACTCTTGTTCTCTGTGTATATTTGTGCTTCACACTCTTGTTCTCTGTGTATATTTGTGCTTCACACTCTTGTTCTCTGTGTATATTTGTGCTCGATGATGCCGTTTCTGCGGTGCGTTCTCGAATGCGTACTTAAAACTCCTTGAAGGTATAAATATGTGCATCGTTTTATTTGATTTATTATTATTTTATTTTGGCATCCTTCTACATTTCTCATCAAGCTTAATAGAGCTCTGATGTTAATTTGGCAAAGTTTACAAGAAGTTTCTGTAACATTATTTGATATTATTTTGTAAGAATTTTTTTTTTTTTAAATAAATTTGAGATGGTACACAATATGGTGTGAATGCAAATATTAATGCATGATTTCAAGAGTTGCACATGAGAAATTTTCATGCGCATCTGCATGTGTAGTACTGCACTGATCTTTCCATGCTTCGTTTCATTATTCATGGCTAAACATCGGCCAAATCAACTGGTTTTATACACAGGCAATTCAGCAACATACTTTAGACCTAGATCAAATTTCATTTGACTTCAAATTCTACCTGCAATGCACGTTTTTGTTTTTATGATCCTGCAAGTTTGATCAAATTAACAAAATGTAAGGAAAATATTCTAGAGCTACAGGTTTTATTTTACTATGCAAACACACACATATATATATATATATACTGTATATATCATAGAAAAATAAAAAGCTCAGAGGAAAAGGCATACATTGACTACAACATAATCAGTTATTAACATTTCATTGGTTTTCTCTTGTTTTTGCATGTTCATAATTTCTTTATATGACAGCCTGGCCAAAAATTATGTCTGCACAATTTGTCAGGTTTAATTGCGTTATAACAAATAAAACAATTGACTCCAAGCACAACTACATAAATGAGCAAACCTTTAATCATATTTAATTAAAGGGTGAAGATGCTAGGCCAGACATCATCACTTTTGGCCACTGTGTGTGGGTGTACATATATATATATATATATATATATATATATATATATATATATCTAGACACAGATATAATTGTATACCTCAATCACATACAATAGTATCCAATGCTAAAAAGGTGGTAGTAATAATTTCACTCACATTTCTCGTAAGTTGTTTTGTCTCTTCATTCCCTTGTGGACACATCTATACAAATCCCAAACAATGGTAGGAATCCGGTTTCATTTATCCATGACTGACCAGAGAATTTCAACACACCCTCGCAAATGCTTTGTTCTGAGAGGCCGACGCTTCACCACATTACACTGCAGGGATTCATTCGCTTTTCTGATTTATAAATTAAATTGTTCAGCTTGCTTCTCTTGAGGGTCTAGATCTCTTAACGGGTGAACATCAACAAACTATCTGTCAGCTCAAGCAGTGGTTACTGTAGATGTCTGCTAAATCACACCAGTTTTGGTTCTTGGAGATTTTTCAAACGAGTTAAATCAGGTGTTTGTGCAGCGTTGGAAACCCACTACCCACTGATTCTCAATTCATTCACACATACAATGTTGTTTTTTTCTAACAATTTTATTTTCATAAAAGTTGTAAAATTGAAAGCAAAAAAAAAAAAAAAAACTAAATAAATTAAGTGGATCTAATAAATACAGTATGGTAAAAAAAAAAAGTAAGATGCTATTGTCTTACAGTACTGACTACCATGATAGTGCATCAAAGAGAAGAAATTCTACGTTACAAAAACAGGAAAACGACAAATGGAAATGTTTCATGTACAGCTATTACAAGGTCTTAAACATAAAATAAACCAATTCTATTTTACATGAATTATTTACAGTTACAGCTGGGAACTTTCCATAGGCTTTCTTTGAATGTACAAAACAACACACATCATTGATTTCAGTGGGACACTTTCATGTGAACATGCATGTGATCTGCAAAAGACACACTCGTGTACAAAACGTCAAAAACACACACACAAGATGATTTCATATGGAATGCTGTGAGGGTGAATATATTTTCTGGATGCTGGTGTTAGAACACAAAGAAATTCATTTTTAAATCGGTTGTATCTCTGACCAATTGGCCAAATATCACATGCACACACTCAAACTCCACTCAAAGTTAAAAAACCTCATTTACATGAATTTGATGTCTAAGAAGCCACAAAAATAGGTAAGGTTTTCACCTACAAACAAAAACTAGCAAAAGTCAGAAAATCAGGCATATTCTGGAGTGTTTAAAAACAGCTGATTACATATGTTCACAAATGTTCAGTGTATCAACAAATACTTATGGATGAATCATCAAAGGTGAACATTCTAGGTGTAAAACAAATGAAAAAAGCAAGAAGAAAAAATGGAAAACTAAAAGTCTAAAGAAACTTGACAAGGCACATTGGAGCCAGACATACTGTTTTACACAGCATCATCAATGGTGTGATTTCCAGCTCAGTGAGCCGAGGAGCGCTGTCAGTGCACTCCAATCAGTGCATTTTGGTCTCTCTCCGTGTTTCCCAACTTTTCCCTCAGCTGGAGGGAGTCGACTGTGCAAAACGCATTTCAACTACTGCCGTCTAAACGTTTCCTGACGTGCGACTGAACTGGGACATTATGAATGTGAGATATAGCAGTATTTATGGGAGTATATGCTGTATTTTATGATCAACATTCACTTGTGCTGATGCTAATACTTTCAGTATAGAGTACATCTCTGTGCATTATAAAGTGACCGTCTTTATATTAAAAAAGTTGGGTAGGTGTGATATTTGGTGACATGCAACATAATGAATGTTCAGGTTCTCTCAACCTGGAGTGATTATACTATATATACTATATATAGTATACTATATAACTATTTGCATTCCTGGAGAAACCAAGTGAATATGTTACAAAAATATAAATACATTTAAAAGATGTGATGCATCTTAAAAGCAAGAACAGAAGAAATAATTATATGAATATAGGGATAAAATACCCTGTAATGTGTAAAAAAAAAAAAAAAAAAGCTTGCTATGCAAAAGAGTTTTAATATCAAATTTACATGATGTCACATTGTTTCAATTGTGACATTATCGATAAAATGTTTTTTTTTTTTTTTTTTTTTTCGGGGTTAAATAAAAAAATTAAAATAAAATTGCAATATATATATATATATATATATATATATATATGAGTCACAACTATTTAACATGCAAAATATATATAAATATATTTAATCCTATTATTTAAAAGGTTTTTTTTTTTTTTTTTTTTTTGCATGTTAAATTGTTTCGACTGCCAGCCAAGGCCAAGCTGATGACGATAACTCTGGTTTATCAAAGCCACAAGACTTTCATAATAGTGATACAGTAACATGGAATACAGTATTAAATTGTCTGCAGAAGTCACATTTGGCCTGTTGATTTCGGACATCAACAGCGTAGAGTCTAGCTCGGGAATGACCAGGTGACCTCCGTCGAGTTTTCACTCATAGCACAGCAGAAGTAACAGTTAAGATAGTTTTAAAAAACATAAAACCTAGTAAAAGAAGCTAAAACACTCCGACGCAAATATGACACCTCAAACCTGTCTTAAAACGATCATCTTTCTGATAAGAGTACGAGAACTACTCTTACTACCCCCAGATGTCTCACGATTATCAGGGAGTGTGGGGACTAAGAGGTGAGTGCAGCCGTGGGAAGGGGGAAATGTTTGATTGACAGCCCGGTGACCCCCTCTCCTCAGTAGTTGCGTGCAGCGGGGTCAGAGGAGGGCTTTAAAGCTGAGAGTCGGCCCCCAGCCTGTCAAACTCTTCAGACGTGTTCTTCTCAGCAGCTGACGCTGCCTGGCGGAAACCGGCCGAGATTTCATCGAACGTCCGGCCCTTGGTCTCTGGGACTTTGAAGAAGGTGAAGACGAAGAAGCCAAGTAGAAATATGGTGAAGATGATAAACACGTACGGCCCACAGAGCTCCTGTTAAAGTAGAAGACGAAGAGAGAGAAAAGTCAGCCAAAAAGTGAGCCAAAATAAATGTGCCAAAATCCTTCAGTTAATTCCCACAGGCCTCTCACCTCCACATACTGAAAGCACATGCCCACGATAAAGTTTGCGGTCCAGTTGCAGAATCCAGCGACAGCAAAAGCCGAGGGTCTTGGGCCTTGACTGAACAGTTCGGCCACAATGAACCATGGGATGGGGCCGGGTCCAATCTCAAAGAAGGCCACGAACCCAAAGATAGCCACGATGCTTATGTACGACATCCAGGGAACCTTTTCCTGTTAAGAGAGATGGGCAACAAAGCCAACAGATCAAATATACTGTAAACCTTTGGACCACAACGATGACTCCATAAATGATTAATAACTCTGAAACTGACACTTGGCCATTTATGTAAATATATATTATGTGCATACCAGCAAGGCAAGAGCAATGGTCATCAATACAGCAGATCCAGCCATTCCCAGCAGTCCCAAGAGGTGCAGGGACCTGCGGCCCGCTCGCTCCACCACAAACAGCTGCATAAGGATAACAAATCATATTAGTATTGTGTCATTTTATATTGTATATACACAATATACAGCGGATTAATGTTTGGTCATTTTAAGATTAACAGCATCAGCAAATAACAATTAAAAGAAGAGTTAGCACTCTCTTGAATTTTAAGGACATAAATGAGTGTAATAAGTAAAATAAACTATTTCATAAAACAATATCATAATATCAGAATATAGTATATTTAAATATAAATGTAATAAATATCTAAAATAATCATGCAAAATTTCTGATACACTTTGTGCATGAGTGAATTATGACAAAATATGTCAATTAAATAATAATGATACTCACATATAATTCTTAATTATTATTATTATTTATTATAAATATAGTATATATAATTCATGTATTGATTCTTTTATTTTATATATTTACATTAATTACTGATTAAATATATAAAATAATCATTACATTAAGATTTATATATATATATATATTTTTTTTTTTTTTTTTTTAAATATGTATTTTTAAAAATACATTCCAAAAATGTCCTATTACAGTAACAGCAATGATTCTGTTGATCATGCTCATGTCTGTGCACTAATGACACTCACCGACACTACAGTGAAAGCTGTGTTGACGACTCCTGCTCCAATAGTAGCATACACCGGCTGCTCCACACCTGCCTTCTGAAAGATCTTTGTAGAGTAGTAGAACACCTACACACCAACATTAACACAAATTAGATGTGGGTTTCGATTAAGATTAGGTTGTCTTCATTGAACTAGTAAGTGTGAGTGCACACAGGTACTCACAGCATTGATTCCAGACAGCTGCTGGGACAGCTGCAACATGATGCATATAATCATGGGCTGTCGGTAGAGAGGAGAGCGGAACAGTTCAGGAATGGTCACTTTCTTCTCTCTCATCATCTGTCTGCTCTCCTCCTTCATCTCCTGCATGTCTGCGCCCACATCTGTCGTCCCGCGCAGCTTTTTGAGCACTAAATGCACATCAAAACATTAGTTTACACTAATGAAAGTACTCTGCTGTGTCCTATGTTGGATACATGAGGATGTGTAGGTGATGTGGGTCCATGCTCACCTGTTTTGGCTTTGTTTTCCTCGTTGCGGATGATGAGGAGAAATCGAGGGCTCTCGGGGCAGATGGGCAGTAAACAGCACTGCAGCAGGGCTGGGATGAAGGTAAAGCCCAGGAGGAACGGCCACATGGTGGCGTTACCCATAATAACATCCATACCAAAGATCTACGATACACAAAACAGAACATAAATATAGAAAAACAAATCAAAATGCTAACTAAAATGGCAGAAATGTCCATGTCAGATTTATTTAGATGTCCAAAATGTGTACCTGTGCCATGAGGATGCCAATAACAATGCCCAGCTGATGGAGGGTGCCAAGGGCTCCTCTGAGGGCTGTGGGAGCCACCTCGCCCACGTACATGGGCACAAAGCCTGTGGACAGACCAGAGTAAAGGCCCACCACGAACCGTCCAATAATGAGCATCTCCCAGGACGCAGCCATCTTAGAGAAGCCCATGAGTGCTGCAGCGACGAAAGCCAGGACATTAGCCATGAGCATGGAGTTCCTCCTGAAATTAGAAAATAAAGAGTTTTATCATCAAACATTTAATCATCCAAATAACCATCAGAAACCAGGACTGAATAGTTCAGGCTGTAAACAAGGCCTTGAATAATGTAAAAGTGCCATAAATAATTGTAATGGTTACAACAGTACTTCACCTTCCAAAACGGTTGACAAACAGCCCAACGGAGAAGGATCCAATAATGCCGCCCACAGAGAAGATGGCCACAGACAGAGACCAGAGCGTAGTCATGGTCGTTTTAGGGATGGTCTCCTCATATCGAGCTAACCACGTCTCATTGTAGAACTTCTCAATGACCTAAAACACAAATATAGACAATTATCATTCAAATTGTGACAGACAGCACGATGAAATTTACAGAAATATTACATGCAAGGTCTGAATATATTTTATTATTATTATTATTCTGATAATGTAGTTCAGCGAATTTTATTAAAAAAAAATTCTAAGAAAAAAATCATAATTAAAATAGTATATTTAATCACATAGCATGCTTAATAATGTACAAAATTCTTTATATTATAATTTTATGCTTTAAATCATTTTAAATTTGTTTGACACAATGATTAATACATCAACATTATCTAATATCGCCAGTCTGCTCTGTGTGCTAGAGATTTATGTTCTCATGAGCAATTCTGTCCAGTAGGGGTCTCGCTGCCCAGCTCAGTATTAGATAACATGATTTTGTGATGGAAAGTGAGACGCACAGAGGAATCAGGTTTCTGAGTGTTTGTTGATAAACAGAGACTGTCTGCAGCTAACCCTTATAAAGCACTGGTGGCTTTTAGAGGAATGTCACCCAATGACATGCTGCATATATAAAAAATAAAAAAACAGAGTTTGATCTGTATGATCTGTTGATGTATTAAGGTCAGCAAGCCAGTTCTACAACTACTTCCTGTCTGTCTTCTCTCGCCATCAGCTGTCTTTAGGCATGCAGAAGGCCCCTCAGTGCACTCATCAGCTAAATATCAGGCATGGTTAAATTCATGTGCCTCATGGCTTAACCCCTCACTATACAAACCTGTTACACAACGCTGTGGTGTTTTTAATAGAACCACTGTGAGCTAAAGGAGTGATACTAGTTACTGGTTATATTCACTGTGCAAGTTGACTGGTTTCTAACAAACCTATTTTTTATGCTAAATGTAATCTTATTTGCATCTGAGGAGCTAAATTGCTTATAAAAAAAACTTAAAAAGACAATAGCCTTTATAAACTATGTTTAGTAAAAGTAAAAGATGACCAGCTGTCACCAGTCCCAATTCACTGTCACTGTATGACAAATGAAAGTCAAATGGGTTTGAAAAGACATGAGGGTGAGTAAATGATGACAATTTTTATTTAATCAGGTTGACTACTCCTTTAAACTCTTTAAAAAGATCCACCTGGTCACAAATAATACAGTCCATTCATAGAGGAGTTTCAGGATAGATAGTGCATTGTGACACAATATAGTTTTGGTGATTTGTGCAGTAAAGGAGGTCTGCAGACAAGGAGCCCTTGAGGTAATCTTATCGAAATGATTATTTATAGAGAGGGTCTGCGTCAGACCCACACCCCCACACGTTAGTCCTATTTTGGCCTTTCACGCACTAAAACTACTGTTACAACTGTCAGCAACACAAAGAGTGAAAGCAAACATGCCATTCATTACCAGAGGCCGGTGTGTATCGTCTGTTGGTATTTCAGTAGTTAAAACTGTATGGATGCACCTATTATAAAATTCAAGCCGATAACAATTGGCAGATAAATGGCCAATGTTAAAATCGTATTCTATTTTGTCTAAATTAAAAAAATATATATATAATTTTTTTAAATCCTAAAAAATTTAATTAAATGGAAAATTTAAATGCTACAAGTGTGTGCATCACAACATTATAATGAATAATATTGTGAAAAATGGTTTCCATTTTGAGACTCGTTAAAGATTACGTTTTTCAGTGTTTTTAAATATGGATGCCAATAATAATAATAAAAAAAAGCTAATATTGGCTGAAAACCAATATATAGATAACCATATAGATATTAAATATTAAGATGTGCGAAAAATATGTAATGTTTCTTATGCACGAAATTAGCATAGCATTAGCATTAGCAAATTAGCAAAATTCAGCTTTGCATCACAGGAAAAAATTACATTTTAAAAATAATTTAAAATAGAAAACTATATAGTATAGCTGTTTTTATTGTGTTTTTGATCAAATAAACGCAGCCTTGGTGAGCATGAGAAACAATCTTTGAAAAACTTTTAGTTTTTTGAAGAAATTTTAAAGAACCCCAAACGTTTGAACGGTAGTGTGTGTGTGTGTGTGGGTGTGGGTGTGTGATACAGTTGCAAACAAATCAAATTCTGCTCTGGTTTCTCTAATGCTCTGGTTTCTCACACTTAACGACTAGCTAAAACATTGTAAGACTGAACTGAACACACTTACAGACTGTTACCAACGACTGGAGCATATTTTAAACACTGACTGTGAACACCGACTGAATGCAACTGTCTCTGACTCAGCGCGTTTGGGCATGATCAGTCATAAGTATCAAATTACATTCAGAATCGGCCTTCCAGTCATTAAGTGTGTCCCCGGCTTAAGTGAGAATATAGAATCTATACACTGTGTGTATAATGTCTAAAAGACAGAAAAGCTCCATTCACTTCACATAAGCAAAACCTGGCCCCTAGTTCAACATGCACGTCTGAACAAGTTGTGCTATGTGTGAGATGACCTTCACCCTGTACCAGAACAGAGAATATATTTAATATTCATTTGAGAGGCAAAAGCTTATCATTTAACAGATGCAAATTGCCTAACAATATGTAGATGAAAGGCAAAATGTCCCAGAGGAGCTGTATAGAGTAACTCCAGGTTAGCATTTGGGTTGCATTGGCATGAGTGTGTATGTGTGTGTGTCTACTGACAGACAGGGATTTGGAGACAGCTGCAGCAGTATATAATAAATAAGTGAGGGGGTAGCGTTCCGATAAAGTCAAAGTACAAGGACATGGTATGTTGGGGTGAACAGTAAAGAGTTTGTCACTCAGACTTTGTGTGTGTGGGAGCATGTACTTGTCACTCACATCTTGCGGGGCATTGATTACACCCGTGTTGTAGCCGAACTGAAGTGAGCCGATCACAGCCGTCCCCACAGCCAGCATCAGCGGCAAGGTCAGTCCCTGCTGAGGGAAGCATAAAAAAAGAAGAAGAGTGAGTCATTTTTTGATACACAATGAATTGTTTTGAAACACCATCTCATTGTCCAATGGAGCTCTATTACCCTCAGGCCAAAAGCAATGATTGGCCAGACCTGACTGTATTAAACAGAACTATTCTCAGAGGTGTGGTAACCTATTGTTTGACATTCTGATAATTGTCATGGTAGCTGAAAACTCGTTTTAATTCTGTCCTTCCTCAAAAATGAAAGACAGTACCACAGCTCCACATTTTAGCCAACCAGCGCTAATCACTTAGTTTATGAGGGCCTTTGGTCTAAAAGGTTAAAAGACAAGAACAATCCAAACATATTTATAAATCATCTTCGGTATTCCCAAAAGAATTCTATTGTTTAAATATCCAGCATCCCCTCCCCCCCACCCTCTTCCTGGTGGGGCATTAAAGATTCGTGTTGCACAAAATGACAAGAATTTCATTTCCTTCTCTTTCAATACAATAGAAAGTATTGTCTCACACAGAGATGACTTCCTGAAAGGTTTAGTTTATTTTTCTGCAGATTTATGAGATATATTTCAATATCTCTCAGGGAAGTGCTCAGAGTAAAAATCACTTTCCTCATTCCAAATAAACAGAAAAAAAAGTTGAAGTATGTTTGTTTTCAGACTGTCTGGTTTGAAAATGACTGGACAAAATGTGATGAAATCTGTCTGCAACACACAAAGCCTTGAGGTGAAAAGGGAACTGAAAACTCATTCAGTTAGTATATTGTGCTAATATTACTGTAATGCAATGTAACATTCAACATTTTCTACTCAAGTTTGGGTGAAATGATTTCTGAGTGAGGCTGTGCCTCCTGACCTGAGAAACTGTTCCTGTGAGCTACAGTGACTGAACCTGAACTTGTGAAAGATTATGAGACTCTACTGGACGACTTGGGGAAGATTTCTAGTGGTTTAATCAGCACCTATAAAGAAAGGGTTTGTGTGAACCCTCTTCTCCAGTGAAGGCAGCATCATCATTGTTTGGGTTCCTGTTATTTTAGGAACTCACTGGATTGGATTTTTATTTACACAGAGAGGATCTGGGATGGACATTTTCTTTCACATGGTTACCCATCCACAAGACACAGGCAGCTTTAAAACCGGTTTAGCTCAGCTAAAGCACATTGTTTAGTTCACTGTTTACAGAGTCACTTGACAACTAACTAACAAGCCTTTTGACAGCTTAACAAATATGAATATCTGATGACGAACTTAAGCCCGAATAGTGCCATTGCGTCACTGTCTGGTACATACATAAATTATACAGAGCATCAAGCACTCATTAAAATAAAGTTCACTCCAAACTTTTCTGGGACAGCAGCAAGAGTTTATACACTTTTTTTTCTTTTTCTTTTAGGGAATCAACCCACAAAATAATTAGTTAAGAGTTGTATCTAAATAATAAGATGGGATAAAATACAGTATTTATTTCTGAAAAAGATCTTGTTGATTCACCCTATAAGCTAAACTCTAAAAAGTAGCTTTAAATGTCAAGCTGTTCTGCATTTAGCAAGCTCGACGAGACTGTAAACAGATCTCCATTCTGAACATTTTTCAGAGCTTGCATTCGTCCTTTATAAACAGACAGTCAGCTATGGGAAATATACCAGTTTTGGATATGTGCACTCCTTTCATTTGCACACACATGCGTACACCCCTCTGCCCAAGACATAAGAGCTTAAAAGGGGCTGGGAAATGGACACACCTTCTCTCCATGTTGGTGTAGAGGCTGCAGTTCACCGAGTTCAAGACTTTGTTGTTTAACCAGCCTCGAAACAGGAAGCCAAACACACACAAACACAAAACCTCTAGGAGGCACTTAAACATTCATTCGGTAGTGAAAAAATGTGCAATATCCGATCAAACTCGCAAACAGGTCCACACAAATGAAAAGGCAATAAACAGAATCCTCAGCTAAGTCGACTTCCCTAAGAAGTTAACTATATCCTTCCTGCTGCTAAAACATCAATGCTGATAGCAAACACTGCTCAGAACAGACACAGCAGAGTGCTAGTATCTCTTTAAGAAAGATGAACCTTCTAAATATGGAAGATTTGACTTAAGTCTTACTCGAGGGGAGGGTGTAGGTTTGGCTATGAAACATTCCTCTTCAGATTCCTGCCTTTACCCTATGCAGACATGCAGACATGCCTCGCGGTTCAAACAGATATATAACGTAGGCCTGGCACTATCCATGAAGTTTAGTGTGTGTGTGACAATTTCTTAATGGTTACATAATTTTTTTTAGCTTCGTCATCCTGAATCTACGCTGCTCACAACGTAAACAGTCACGCCCTTCTGCTGATATCACACACTGACAGTTGAGTTGGACGCATATTTTGGCTCAGTGCTTATTTCTTTGTGTCAGCGTACTGGTTTACATTAAGGATTATTTTTTTAGCTGTTTGAATAAGAATAAAAAGGACTTTTCTAAATGTCATCATTACATCCACAGTATAGGGAAAAAAACCTGATGACTTCCTGTAAAAAAATGCAAAAACAAATGCCCCAGTAACACAGGCAACTGGACGCCAGCTCTGTTGGAGCAACCAAATTAACATGCAAATAAACCTCACTATTCATGGCAAAGCTCAGAGGCTTTTTATCCCTCTAGATTTTGGGCCCCTCAGAGTTACAAAACAAACTTGAGCTGATCTTTACATTGCTTAAGACATTAAAAAGCCTTTTGATTCTGGGCTCTGACTTTTAATTTTAGGGGGAAAAACTTATTTATTTTATAAGAAAATATTTTTCATAACAAAACTTTCATAACAGGGATGATTGGTTCCCTTCAGAAGAAAACAATTTGAAATCTGTCGGTTTATCAGTCATCAAATTATTATTTTTCTGCTAAATATTATCTCAATTCATAAATCTGTTTAAATTAAACATTTTTGATTTTTAAGGCCATTTGTGTGTGTGTAAGTGTGTGTGTGTGAGAGAGAGAGAGAGAGAGAGAGAGAGAGAGACAGAGAGGAGCAGCAGAAATAAGATGGAACTGTCTTTATTTTTGTATGTATGTGTATTTATAATATATATTAAAACTTTTAATAAAAAAAAACTTTTCTAAAAACACAACAAAGTCCCATTCCCACCCATTCTCAGTTTTTGTAAATGTATGCATGTCTGTATTATCAGTCACCCAGGCTCAATACACATCATAAACTAGGTGCAATAACAATTAAACTAAAGATTACCACCTTAACAACAGCAATGCTACTGAAAGTTTACTTACAGCCTCAGTAACATTAAGATCTGCATCCTTGGTTAAACAAACAAAAAATATATCTTGTAGCAGTTTTTGCTCTGGTGGTCAAATCTAAAGGCGCAAGGTAACACTTTATTTTAAGGTGACGTAGTTATATGTTACTACACTACACATAATACAGCAATAACAGTTAATTATGCATAATTTCAAGTCTAAAGTAAGTATAATTAATAGTTAATAGTAGTTAATTAATGTTACTCAGTACTTATTTAAGAAGCAAGTACAATGTAACTACATCACCTTAAAATAAATTGTAACCAAAAAAATCATATTTCATACAATATGATAATTAAAAAGAGTACTGTGATGTACTAAAATACTGGCTCATCAGGAAGAGAACATAATATCGCACGTACTCAGAAAACTGCAGTGAGAATGACATTGAACAAACCTGTTCTTAGAAAGTACACTGAACAGGGCACAGAAACGCATTTATAGCAACTGAAAATATTACTTATTAGATTCCACTAGCCAATTCAATGGACATCAAGAATTTGTACATGACACTAAAATGCTTTATTTGTTCTTCCAATTTCAGTTCACAAGAAACACGCTCAACTAGGATACCATGATTCCTGTCACAACTTAAAGGAAGGCTACTTATTTACATCAGTTTAATCATATAACCTTGAGCCGGACTAATCATTTCCTGTGCTTGTACTGTACTTGCTGATTTTTCAATCAATTTATTCCTTTATTTATTTAATGGTTAATTATTGCTAGCCTCTAATTTGAGACCTTGATATGTTGATATGAGATCATTTTCGAACAAAATCAGGCCAAAAAGAAGTTCGTTTTGGGAGTTCGAAACAGCTTGCCAAAGCGAACTTTCCCCAAAAGTTCCCTATGACTGGTAAACACCTTGTACTACCATTGGTCTGTGGCGATTACGTAATTGGTAGGTGTACGCAGAGGCGTCAGATGTTCGCTAACAGTATATCGCTGGTCACATATTTCGAACTTTGTTTTACCCCGAAATGAAGAACGAAAGAGAAAAAAAACCTCTGCTGCGAGTATATCGGGGCATTATTTTTTTTGGAATGTAATTGCACCAGATAACAAAATATCAAAACAAGTGGCATTTATTTGAAAGAATAAAATAATTATTTTAAATTATAAAACAATAAATATACTGTACAAAATAAAATAAAATAAAACTTTCTGGTTGGCAAACTTGATGGGAACGGCAAAAAATCCTCAAAAAAGGAAGGTTAGATCTGAGAAATGCAGCTTTTCTTTGTAGATGCCACTTAGGTTTGACATTCTGTTATCCAATACACTGACATTAAGATATTTTAGTTGGGTTAAGTGTCCAAAAACTTTTTGGAGCCAATGAATACAGGTCTGCAACATGAGGAAGAGAAGCTGTCTGCTTCGTACTCAATTAGAAGAGCTTACTCTGCAACAAAAACAAAAATCTCTCTCTTTCTGCCTCTCTCACTCACTCTCTCTCTCGACTGGCATGTCCCCCTTTTCCTTTCAAGCAGCATCTATCTGCCAGCTTCTAGTTCAGTAAAGTCTGGAAGACACTCCACTAATGACATGGTTTAAGCCACTCACAACTCCACTGAATTGTTTTTAACAGACATCAACATTTACAGTGCTAACAACGCTATCCTTTACTGGAACACAACCCCGCTAGGATTTAACACTGCTTTATTACAAACAATATTATGTAACCTACAGTAAATGACCTCAAGTAAAAACTCTCCCCTCCCTTTTAAATGACTCGGATTAACAATTACAGCTCAGCAGCACCGATTTGCCCCTTGATTTTTCATGGAAATAAATTACCTCAATGGCACTTGGAATTCCATCGTTCCATAATCCTTTAGAAATCCCTTTATTAGCGCCCATTAGGCTGAAATGACAGTAACAGCCTGACTTGAGAAGGCAAAATAGAATCAAGTCTTCTGACAGTTTGCTTTAGGTTTAATCCTTAATCAATTTCTCCAAATGTCTCTTTGCAAATTGAGAATTCCACTGAAAGCTTGTTAGTTCCACTTGATGAAGTGCAGGTCAACTGTACACCTGCCCCCAATTACCTGATCTTGTGGCCGTTCTGGTGCTCAGCTGTAATTTTTCAACAGTTTGAACTGATTGATTAGACAGAGTAACATGTTTTCACCCATGAACAAATTCTGAAAAATGGTGCCTTCATAGCCAGTATATGATGGTAAGAAGACATAAAGGCATGTCTTAAATGAATAACTCAAATGCCTTTATCTGGTTTGTTTATCCTTCGCAGCCAATAATAATCCCACAAACTTGTGCGCGTGGTTTGGTGGAAGGAACAGTTAAAAGAACAAAATTCTCAGTTTTTATCTTTCCATCTCTACCAGGAAATAATCACTGTAGCATTAAATATTTGCTTGGTAATGCCTAAAGCTCAAAAGAATTCATTGTAGATCATTAGACATGACTCTTTGAAAGTCTGTATGAAACCAGTTTCCTTAGGAGGTACCTTCATAAAAAAAACAAAATGCTCACTTGGGAGTTGCTTTTTGGTTTTAAACAACCAAGGTATCAGGAGAACAATTAGGAGATATGAAAGAAAGAGAGAATGACAAAGTTGACCTCCTACGCAAATACTAAAACCTGACAGGTGAGTGACAGGTGTGGCAATGCTGCCTATTCATACAATACAAGCTGAAAAATGTCTGAGAATGTTTTATGGTCAGGCATAATATCTAAGGTCCTGCTTACACCTGGTATTAAGGTGCACAAAAGTGGACGACGCTAAATACAGGTGTAAATGGGGGTGTAAAACTTGTTAAGCTTGTCCACTTTCGATCCATTCCAGTGGTAGTCGAAAACACATTCGACCGGATTGCTTTTGTAGAGTAAACGCTCATGTGGTCAAAGTGTTTGAACAGCCACAAAAGAAATCTACTCTCCGCCTATGACCTAATGCGTAAACATCACGAGAAGCACGCAAGCCAGGGAACGTTTCTCCCACGTCTACTTGTGATCCGATCGACTAAAACGCATCTTAATACCAGGTGTAAACAAGGCCTAAAACCTTTCCGACAAGCAAGCATACACTCTTCACACTGGTTTAATATCAGAAGCTGGTTTGGAATGAAAAACCCAAACACGAGGGTTGTCTTAACAACCAACAATGTGCGTGTACGTTTCTCTGGTATTAACGAGGCACACGACTGTGCACAGCGAATGAAGAGCACTGTACAACACAGCCAAAACACTAGGCGGTGTGCTGAGAACGGGTCAAGAACACGACCTCTCTACAGGGTTATGTCGAGTGTTCCCTAGATAGAAGCCAGCTGCAGCTGTCCTCTCCATAGGGACAGCTCCATCGTTCCCAGCACGTCAACCACAAACTAAATTAAATGCAGCAAAACCATAATGCACAGCTGAATTTAATGTTAGACAGAGTATTGGACAAAAGTGATGTCCGGCCTATAGGAAAATTGACATATTCACCCGTTATTTAGATATTATTCAAAATGTGTTAACAATTTTGTAATCATTTAACGTAGTTGTGCTTGGAGTAAATTGTTTTATTTGTGATAACGCAATGAAACATGTTAAATTGTGCAGACATTTTTGGCCAGACTGTCAAAACAAAAGAGAACCAACAAAATATTAATAACTGATTATGTTGTAGTCAATGTATGCGTTTTCCTGTGAGCTTTTTGTATTTCTATGCATTTTTTTTTTTTTTTTGCATAGTAATATGAAAACTAGCTGTAGTTTGACTTTTCTTTACCAAATAATTTTGTCAGAAAAATACCTTAAACAAGTTTAGTGTTTTTCCTTCATTTTTAAAAAATATATATGCTAAAATCTTTTTCCTCATTTAATCGAACTTGTATATATGACATAAAAAAACAAACAAATATTTCCTCCAGACATCACATTTGGCCACTACTGTATTTTTAATACTTGAAGCCTTATTTTATATCAACCACGCTACTTCTAGTATAAAGCCACTGAATTTCACATAAGCATTCATCTTAATATTTAATAGCCTTACCTTATACTGTTTATTCATCAGTATTAGACATATGTTTACAATTTATGTGTATGTTAAGTAAAGTGGGACAGTAGCCTACTTCTGTGTGTGTCAACCATATATACACATACATACATAGAGGTTGTGTTGCAGCCTAATGACCATAGGAAAATGTGGGTTTCATGATCAAACCAGTTGAGAACCACTGCGCTAAAACATTCTGGTTGTTTTTATGGTGTGCTTTTGTCTGTTGTGATTAAAGAAAAGAAAAAATCAACCAACAAGACCTTATAAAGTCTCTAAGCTCAGGAAATCTGAAAGACACTTGATCTATCATGGGTGATCATCATGCATCTGTGGTTAGGTTAGCCATATACAACAGCCCACTAGTCACGTACTAGTCTCTAGCTCAGTATTAGTCACTAGTTTAAATAGTGCCAAAAAAAACAGAGATGGAGTTTTCCAGTTAAAACATACTGATGAATTTTAAGGTTATTTTAAGGTAAACTCAGCCAATAGGATGCAGTCATATATACTTATTTATTTTCAGTAGTATTTACAATAGGCCTATCTATTTTTGTCTGGAGGAGACCTTTGTTTATATATACATATATATATGACATGTATTTATTTTTTTAATAATTACCAAAACGTTTTCATAATTACAATCATTATGAAAACAAAATCTTTATTTTCATTCAAGAAAAAAAAAATATATATAAAGAATAGAATTGCATTTATTTGTTCTGTGTAATAATGCTTTTGCAATATTGTATTTAAACACATCATGCCAATAAAGTACTAAATTGGAAAAGACAAGACAAGAAAAGAAAAGAGCTGGCCACCGATGGATTAAGTGGGCACGTACACCACGATTCTGTCTGTGTCTGAAAACCTAGTACGCTTCCAACAAAGACAACATTTTTGGGCATCACAGGCGCCACCAATGATACCTAAAGACTCTTGTCTACATAACTTAGTCATCTTACTGTGCTTTAGAGACATAGCTAGCGAACGCGCCAAATGTGTCCAAATGTGTTGTCTATGTAGGCAGCATACTCGGTTTCTGAATTGAAACACAGCCTCTCTCTTTATACAAACGAGTTCCCGGCATTGCTGATTAACACCTACCAGTTCATAGGAAACTGTAACACACTGATGTTAACTTATCACAGCTCGGCTACCCATGTGACATCTCTCAACATGCGGTACGGCTTTATTTTGGTTTTTGTCACTAAACTAGTTTGTCAACTTTTCAGAGCTGGAGATGAAGGCTCGCGAAGCTTTGCGGCTAATGTTAATAACTGACCGACATTCAGAAAACTAGACACACATACATACTAATACTGACCAATAACATGTTCCACATACTGTTTTATTAAGTTTTATCTCTTATCTTTGTTTATTTTTGTAATTTGACTGGGAAAAATGAGTTTTTTAGTTACCTTTCCGCCCTCCATCACGTCTTGTCAAATGTTCGATGATGTTTCGACGCACGTTGACTCAGCTGAAACTTCGCCTCTTTTTCCTCGGTTTTCCTCAGAAGTCGACTTGTGAATAAATTTAAAAATAAAAAAAGTTGTATAAATAAAAAAATAAATACAGCTTCGACAAGTATGATGTAACTTCAGAGGGAGATCGAGTAATGCCTTCAGATGCCTCTCACGAACTTCTTCTGACAACTCTCTCTTACTTTAGATGTTTCTCCTCTTTTTTCGTATCTGGTCTACTTCTTGAAACCTAAAGTTATCGGCTCGACCCGGTGAGTCTGAGATGATGTGCGGGTTCTTCTGGTTAATAAGTATGACGCAACAATGTTGGGAGTGGGGTGGGCTGGACTGGGAATATGCATTGTGATTGGCTGATGGGAAATGACGAAATATAGAGGAGTACATGAATGGGCAAAAGAGCGTTATAAAACTACACATCACCAGAAATCTTATCAAACAATGCTTTGACTCAGTCTTTCAAGATTTACCATGGGACATTTCTGTGGCGAGACGGTGACGAGCTATGTGTTTGGAGAAATGTAGTCAATGATTCTGCTAACTTTTTTTTTTTATTACTATTTTTACAAAAAAGTATCACATTTTCAAAACTCTGTTCACTAAGCTCAGTTTCAAACGTTGCTTTCGTTATGGCTGTGTTTCTTTTCTTAATAACAAAAATAATGATGTGACATAATAAGAATATTTGGCAAATACACAGCAAAATAAATGTTCTTGAAAAGACAGTTTAGTTGTGAGAGGTGCATACTGAAAATGCAGATAGTGAATTTCTGAACCTTAAAAAAAACGATTCTTCAAGGGGAGTTTAAGGAAGTGTGTAAGAAGAAGAAAACAATCTGTTTGCATGTTCAAAATAGAAAGAACCCTTTCATGTCTTATTCCTTTGAAATCTAATGAAAACAATAGTATCTGGCGACAGAAAAGTCTGGGTAATCAGAGAGCAACAAGACACTTGTGAAATGCCAATTATTACTTTTTTAATAGCTTACACTTTCTTTCTCAACTCTTATTCAAACTTACTTAATTTGATTTGCATATTAGATTCTAAAGGTTAGTAAATAAACACTAATCGCCAGATCCACTCCACTATCATAAGGTAAAGATTTTGGGAGATGAGGACTCCCCTTTCCTTTAAAACCACTCTATTTAAAACAGAGCAAGTCTTGAAATATCATTCTTGTGTGGTAGAATCAAATGCAAAGACATCATGTCCTGCCAAGAGAGGAAACGGGTGTCCAGGTAACTGTGCGGCATGAGTTACCTCAAACTGCAGTACCAATGCCCATTCAGTGACCCTTTATACTAAATCAGTGATTACGCCACCAGATTTGAACAAGCATTTGGAGAGAAGCTCAAAGAGCGATTGTGTCTCACTCCTACAGACAATTCCCTTCGGATCGTGGGAAAACAAGAGATGAGAGGGGGGTAATGCGTAACAACTCATTACAACACAGAGGTTTTCTTTGAGTTGGTGGGGAAGTATCTGCTTATCGCACAAACAAAATAATCAATCTGCAAGAGCAGGAAACAACGGCGCATTGGCAAAACTACACATGAATAAGAAAAAACTGACGTAAGTTATAAGTGTGCACCTTTTGTCACATTGTTAAATTCGTTTGATATTCTAAGAAAAACAAAAACAGACATTTATGAACAATCATGAATCAATCATGAATGTTTCAAACCTGGGAGACAGTTCCAGGATGTCCGTCACCTCAAGCCTTCAGAAGAGCGTAAAAGTGAATCAAGTAGGCCTACTGAAACAATACAATGCAGGAAGATACTAAAATTCAAGTTCAAATGAGAATAACTGTATTATATAAGATTATGTACACTTTTATGGAAATATATATATATATATATATATATATATATATATGAGTAATCCCTCATTTTACTTTTTTTAAGGGAAAAGTAATTAAATTACAGTAATTAGATTACTTAGTTATTTCTGTATATGTATACATATATATATATATATATATATATATATATATATATATGTGTATATATATATATATATATATATGTGTGTGTATATATATATATATATATATATATATATATATATATATATATACATATGTATACATATACAGAAATAACTAAGTTATTAGTTATGCCGCACAATAGTAAAGTTTGGAAACATTACTATTTTTAATGTTTTTGAAAGAAGTCTCTCATGTTCATCAAGCCTGCATTTATTTGATCAAAAATAAAAACAGTAATGTTGTGAAATATATTAATACAATTTAAAATAATGGTTTTCTATGTGAATATTCCAACATTGATCATAAATCAGCATATTGGAATGATTTCTGAAGGATCATGTGACACTGAAGTATGTAATGGCTGAAGAAAATTCAGCTTTGCATCACAGAAATAAATTATATTTTAAAGTATAGAAAACCATTATTTTAAATTGTAATAATATTTCACAATATTTATGTTTTTTTCTGCATTTTTGATCAAATAAATGCAGCCTTGATGAGCATCAGAGACTATATACTGTATATGGTATTGGGCGTGATTAATAACTAAAGTAATTACTTAACCAGATCATTGACCAGGATGAACCCCTGGTCTTTTGTTTATGTACAAAATATTATTTTATGATAATTAATAATGCAGTTTGAATAGCATGATCACTTTTGGCTTTGTGAAGAATATTAACATTTTTAGAACATAAAATCTTACGTCAGTCATTTTTTTCTTCTTAAATTTGTTCCTGCTTGGTATTCCCTTTGTAGGCAGCATGCAGTGGTGTGTTGGCCTCATTCATAAATACACCCTAGTCAGCCTGTCAAAGATGGAACAAGTAGCCATACACTCTCTGGCAGGTTTTGTGGACTCCTGCACGTAAGGGTCTTACTAATGTGCGCTAATCTGCTTATCCGGCATCTAGACCCGTTCCATAGTGCGTCTCAACCGCACCAACCAGCAACCATGTGCTCTATTTCATTCCCTACGAGGAACTCAAAGGTTTAGAGTGAGCAGGGAATTTCTGGGAATTTGAATAGCATATGTTTACCTTCATCAGTAAATAATAGTATTTCATTTGACGTGAACTTCACCTCACATTTCATTCTCCTTGTCAAACAGCAGGCCCAGAAATCTGTTCTCAGAGACTGTTTTCAAAACACATAAGCTGCTCGTGAGGACGAGAGAACTTCACGTTTTAGATAATAAACATGACCTGTGGATCAGCTGACAAATAAATGTTTCTTTATGGATAACAGGCCTGGAAATAGAAAGCTCAGTATGGATATACACTCTTCTCTAAGCCATGCTTTAATTTAAATAAGTTGTTTTTATTTTCTGTTAACTCATCCATATTTGCAAAGGATCATTTTAACATGAAAGTGAAATATTTTTACAGCAGACAAACCATTACGTTGATATGATCACAACAGCTGGGTATGTTTTCAGTATGTTGCTGGTGGAAACAGGTTTTATTGACTGGCTTCTGAAAACTGACCTCTGAATTCGGAAACTGGACAATAGTTCAGTATGTATCAAACAACATCGAGATACAACAGACAAATAATCACACCTTGCATCTAAGCGGGTGGTTTTCCTTCATACGCGTCTTGGGACCGCCTCGGGCCTAAGTTCAGGATGTTTTATTATGAATCTATGTCAAAAGGCCTTATTCACACCTCCATGAGAAGGCATGTAGTATTTTACCATAAAATTGAACGAATTAAGATGAAAAAGTGCACACATCAGCCAAATGAATACTTGTTCTATAGCTAATCTGTGTATGAGTCATTACTTTAGAAAAAAGATAATGTATAATATTTTAATGCTGAACCTATATGAACGTTATCATGACTGAAGTTAACAAGAATTGCTATGCAGAGACTCAAATGTTAACACAGGATGATGCATGTATAACTGTGTAAAAGGGTGCACCTCATACGACCTTTTACCCCAATCATTGTTAAGAGGCCAAGAAAAGCAAATATGAAGTTTAGTTAGCAATCTGGTGTTACTAGCCAAGGAATGGTTCCGGTAAGTGTTAGAAACTAAGTGTTGAAATTGTCACTTTAGAATCAGAAAGGATTTTATTATTTACTCACCCTCATGTCAACTTTCTTTAAAAAAAGAAAAAAATAATTACTATAAATAATTGTGAAGAATTATTGCAAAAAAAATTTTTTAACATAATGAAAGTAAATAAGGACTGTGCATGCTGTCAAAAATCAAAAAGATCACAAAAGTAGTTCATACTACTCATGCACTGTATATGTCTTTTGAAACTATACATGATTTGTGTTAAAAACAGACATCATTCACTCTATTGAGATTTTTAAACAGGAAACCTAAAAAATAATAACTAAACTAAATCTGACTATAGCTATAGTACTTTTTTGTGGTGTTTGATATAATTCTATAATGCAGAATTTGCTAAATGCACTGATGTTTTATGATTGTTGAAGGTTTTTGATATTAGTAGGTATGAGATCAGAAAATAAGTAGTTATGCCCATCCCTAAAAACAAGTTTTTTCAAGAATTTTTTCAAGATTAAGTTTAGCAAGTCTGGGAAATTTTACTCTCATTTTGAATCACTTCTAGCTGTAAGATTTCATTGTACTTTTTTGCTTTGCAATTCACTTTAGAGGTGGAGTTGGAAAGAGCATATACTGTATGCATTATTTTTCTTCATACAATTGATATGGGCATATAGTATGCACATCTATTTTGATTTGAGAAGCAGCCTTGTTTAGAACCAAAACCAAAGCATAGTCGAGGCCAAAAGGTCGCAGAGCTTAATTAGCATATAGCATCATGCCGGAAAATCTGGCCAGTCAAGGCCACATGCTGACCTTTCATCTATATATACACTCTTAAAAATAAAGGTTGCAAAAGGGATGCCATAGAACCATTTTGTTTTTTAAAACAACCCCTTTTTTTCCGAGCTGTCCAAACTGATACCCAGTCAGCTGGCATCCTTGACCGCTATGCACAGAATAGATGTCTCTGTATCAGTGACTGTCACTGGGAGTGAATCCAGCCACAGTCCTGGCCAGCTCATGCTTTGGCCTTGCATATGCACGTTCTTACCGGTAATCTAAACTTCACTCTACCTATGACATTTTAGCACCGGAGCAGTTGAGGCGAGGGCTTTCATAGCGGTGAAATCTGATACACTGGTTGCAGAACTGACAAGCCTGAAACGCCCAGTGCCCTCTCTGCCAGTTTCACCCTGCTGAGTCACTGCCCCCATTCAGGCCAATTGGAGAAGGCATGAAAGCGTTCCCATGTCTCGTGGGTTTGTTAATAAGACCACTGCAGGGCATTGTTTAACACTGCACCTCGGCAGATTTATAAAGACTTTTACTAAAAGACAACAAAACAACAGCTAAAAACCTAACAAATGATTCTTATTTTTTAACATTAAATTAGTTATTAAACTGCTATATATATGCATGCACAATGTTTTACCAAAAAGTGAAGTATTTTTACTTTAGTATTTTTTTATTTTTACCCTCTAAATGTACATTATTAAACCATCAACAAAAATTTAAAAATTTAAGTTCTAGTACATTTTCTAATTAATTTATTTATTAATTTTGTTCATTCAGATCAATTTTGCATCATGATTATGCATCAGAGGGTTAGTTGCTGACATCATCTGTCAAAGGAATCATATTTTTGTAATATTTAATTTTCCACATAGTTCCTATCAGTCTTTAAGTCAGTTTTGTTTTAGTATCGAGATACTAATATAGTTTTTAGGGGGAAAAAATATTTTTAATATTTATTCATTTTGTTGTGTTTTTGTCTTTTTTTAAAAAATGTCTATACATTTATATTTAAAAAAACATCAGTTTTAGTTATTTTTGTACATTAAGTTAAACTAAATGAAAATGTTTCTTAGCAACTTACTGAAATAAAACAAGTTTAAAGCTGCAGTCCGTAGTTTTTCCTCTTTGTCGCCATCTCTGTTTGAAATCTACAATTGCAGTTATTCGCGGAATTATCAACTTTACGTGGGTTGTGCCTCGGCACGGCACAGCGCGGATGAATATAATGTTTTGAGGAGAATGTGCGGCTGTCAGTCGCCGCGCCGGTGTGGATTCTGTCATTCGGAATCACAGATTCTACTTTTTGGAAGTATGACCAACATAAGAATATTCACTGGAAAATGTAATCTGAACAAGTAAGTAACATCCACTTTTGTTCTGACCAACTAAGGGGAAAAAAGCATTGCAGCAAATTGCGCTGATTAAATCTTAACGATCGCTATCACGTCAAATCGTGCAAATTATACTTTGTTCTCAAATTGTTAATGTTAACAACATCAGCATTGCGTGACGTAATGACGCAAAGACATGCTCGAATTTCCCGCGGAAATCCACCAGTACCGCTGGAATTAAAAACATTATTACAAGCTTACCGTTTTGAATCGAGCTAAGGCAAGCAGATAGTTTTAAACACTGGCTGGTTATGTACTTGCTAAAAAATTTATTTTGAATAATTTTTAACCCAAAAAAGTTACGGACTGCAGCTTTAAGTTTTTTGTATTTTATTTTATTTCAGTTAACGTTTATTGTATTTCAAGTATTTTCAAGTTTTTTATGGTATTAGTTTCAGTTTGTTTTAGTTAACTATAACAACAACTATAATGTTTTGGTCTCTAGAAAACTTCAGCTCCAAAATTTTTTACAAAATGAATAATTTTCATGTCATTGAAGGTTATTTTTAAACGCATCATAAATGAAATGCATCTTTAAAGCTTAAAAACATGCACACATAAAGATTTCATTGTACATACAGTTGTGTACATACAGCTGAGCTACATAAGCTAATTTTCATATCGGGTCACAAAGGTCGATGTTACACCTCTAAGCCTATTGCGCTTGTTTTACAGGATGAATAGAGGCTTTAGAAGTATTTACTTGATATGTTCCAAGTGGCACGTTACATAATCAGATAAGCATGAAGGAATTCGAAGAGATATAATTTTAACAAAGAGGTATTTGTGTCTAATTTTGGTCATTCTTTTTTCCTCTGAAAATGTACAAATGTGTGTGTAAACTTTATCAACGTTCAATGTTTATTTATTGAGGCACACTCCCCTCAGTTAATATAGAAACAGTATAAAATAGAAAAAGTGCAGTCTAAATAAAATGTCAGTGCTAATCTGTAGGTCCAAAATATGTATTAGCCAATCCATAGTATCTTTCACCAACTCAAATAAACAAAACCTTAGTTTGATACTAATATTGCCACAAAAATTCCATCTGGATATTATTCTAAAACATCAATGCTACATTCTTAAACAGCAAAGTTCGGAGAGCTTAAAAGATCAGAATATAAATATGAAATGGTATTTGTTACATGGTTACATTTGAAATGGTATTTGCTCTTGACACCTTATTGCCAAAGTTTAATTCTAAAGTTAATAATACTAATTTCAAGATATTTATAATCTAAACAATCTCAAGCGCATTCACCCCTGACAATTCCTGTCAACGGTGAACCAGCACAAGCCTCTTGAAATGGTTCTACTGGATTTTTGCCATTATTTATTGTTATGTTACCTAATGCCAGCATGTCTCCAATTGCAATCGCAAACTGACTGCAAAAATGAACATTAGATTTTAATTTGATAAACATATCAGTATTGGCTAGTAATTTCAGCATAACCTATTAGTATTAATTTAATACTAATAGGTTGAATACATTTTCTCTGTCATAATCATTTGTTAACAAACATGTATTCATTACTTCAATGAGCTCATTGTTTCCGTCTTAAATTATTACATTGTTTAAATGAATACATGTTTAGATAACTGTGATTTGTATATTTACATTTCTGAAATACATCATTTAGACAGGCACCTCTGATAACACATCACTCTAAATTGTAATATGGACTTATGCATTTTCTGTAAAGCTGCTTTGAAACAATGTGTATTGTGTATTGAATTGAACATTAGGATTTTGGGGGGTTATTGCTTTCAAAAATCCATTCGTGAAGTTTTTTTTTAATTCTGTAAACACACAATTGACCACAAATTCTATTTATTAGGTCAATATTGTGCAAATACTAAATACTGACATAACAGTAAAAGTGCTTTGCTCTACATTCAAAGGCTTTTCACTGGTTTATTGAAATCCTTCTCACACAGTTGGGAGCTCTTCTCTGATTCAGACTGAATTAGGTGGAGTCACACAAGGTGCTTTTAGTTGTGGTCGTAGTAACTACCGGTCAACATAAAGGCTTGTTCATGCCTGTTCTGAGACACAAAATAGATTCAGGATTGCTTGATATCAATAAAAAGTTGTCTGATTGTTTTACTGAGCATTTCCTTGATGAAATAAAAGCAAGATAACACAAATGAGGCGGGAAATGACTAGCCTTCTTTATTATCAGGGAATGTCAGGCTGATGCAATACTGACACGTCTATAGCTTTACCCCTGTGAATTGTAATGATATGGCCCCTGAAATGTGTGTTACTACATTCCCTATTTACTCAATCCACTTTGGTCTGATAATGTCATGGGATGACCAGTGACAGCCTCAGCATGATGCACAGGTTTATATCAGTCTGGGGAGCAAAGTTTTGTTTACGAGTTACCTGGTTGTAGTAAGCACTTCCGAGGAAGAGTAAATGAAGTCAGCAAGGTTTATTTAATCAAATATCTGAAAGAGTCAGCAACTAAACAAGAGTAGCTTGTCTCAAACCAAATATTCTGTTTTATTTTGTCCATATGCTGAGAAAAACACCATGTAAAAGATATTATAATCGCCACTAGGCGATTCAAACCTTCCTTTCATAGAGAATGCTGTACAATATTTGAACTGAGCAACTTTCATTACTGCGCTACAATCTATTTTACTCCATAAACGTCACATTGCTTTACGCTAATATATAACAATCTTTTAAGAATTTTTTAATTCTTAAAATGTGGCTTTGAATTCGTGCCTATTAGCTCTGACATTATCTATATGCTAGCATATTAAAAATGGCAAATGTACAAATACAGTATATGCATGTAAATTGTACAGTCATACAAATTTATACAAAACTGATCCCTCTAACTCTCTTTTCTGATCAGCAATAGCAGTGCTGGGTAGATTACTTACAAATTGTAGTCCGTTACTTATTACAAAGTGCATGACGAAAATTGTAGATAGTAACGTAATCTATTAGATTACACATTTTTTAGGTAATGTATTCTGAGTACTTTTTGAAAATAAAAGCAGAATATAATAACAATGACAGCAGAACTATTCCTTTAAATATGCTTAATGTAATAATAATAATGAAAAATAAAAGAATAAATAAAAACATTCCTAAGTACACAGCAGCTGACAGCTGTCACTGAAGGCATTCGGCAACATGAGGATGTTTGGTTTGGTTCAGTGTAAACAGCGGCCGCAAACGCATTTGGAGGAACTACTCAGCTGATTCATGTCTGGAGCAAATAGGACCTGAGTTGTTCATCCAGAGTGACTGGAAGAAAGAAGCTTGAAAGGTGACCATGGGTTACTATATCGACTGCTTGGAGTATCACTACTGAATTTTGTGTCTAATAATGTTAATTAATAGGGTAAGGGGGCTCAGCTGTGATAAGTGTACTTGCATTCACACATGGATTGCTACTGTTGTTGTGTCATTAAGAGCTTCTTCAGCAGGGATCTTTGTGAGCCCTCAATTCCATAGATTCATATTCATGTGGTCTGGTATAATCCAGTGACTTTCAATCCCTTGAGAACTGGGGGCCCACGTTGATTGATTGAGAGGGGTTTACAGGCAACGATTAATCTCACAGTAATTAAAAGGGGACAGTCAGATATATAGGGGCCTATTGTAAACATGCATCCCTTTTATAGATCTTCCCAGGGTTCCTTTGCTACGAGCAGCCATTTTGTTTGGGTAATGTGCCATTTTTCTTGGCTCCAACTTGAACGCCAAGGGTTCTGTAATACATGCCTTTATCATTCAATTCTGAATGGAAAGCTTCATCTCCATGGAGCATCATCAGGTTCTCTGTGGACTTCCTGTTAAACTATAAAAAGATAGTGACTGGTAAGAAAGTTGTAACTCATTCTTGGCTGGGCCGCTAAAGAGATCCATCCTACGTGACATTAAGTAGGTAGACGCTGCCCTCCTGAAAACGTAGCCCTGGTTACGGCGTTTTCTATTGGCTGATGCAATTGTGAATTTTTTTATAGCGTCTGACTGTATAGATAGGTGAGGATTTAAAGATACGTAATAAATAGCGTCACACAAAAAATCTCTTTATAAAGTATGAATCTACTAAATTCCAACTTTATCTAATAAGTAAAACATGCAAAATAGTTAAAATAAATAACATAAAAAATAAAATACATTATATATAAAGTTAAAATAAATTATACATATAAAATTATATTAAGATTAATACTTTATTTAGCAAGGATTTTATTTCAAATAAATGCTATTCTTTATATTCATCAAAGAATCTTGTACAAAAGTATCACAGTTTTCACAAAAATATCAAGCAGCACAACTATGTTCAACTTTGAACATAAAAAAATATTTCTCCAGCAGCAAATCAGCATATTAGAATGATTTCTGAAGGATCATGTGACACTGAAGACTGGAGTAACGATGCTGAAAATTCAGTTTTGCCGAATAAATTACATTTTTCAAATATATTAAAATCTAAAATAGTAAACTCAAATTGTAATAATACTTCTGATAACATACATGAAAAAGATTTCTTTTTAAAACATTAAACAACTTTTGAATGGTAGTGTACTGTTCAAAAGGAAGATAATCTTTTTGGACCCACTATAAATTTTTTATGATTTAAATACAACTGAGAGTGATGAGGAAATAGTGTGCGACCACTGAACCTAGTCATGCACCATCCCCTCCAGCATTCATTATGTCCAATTAAGCATCTGCCACTCCAGCTTTTCCCTGCAACTGGGCACGATATAAAAACAGGCTGTCATTCAGAGTTAAGCCAAAGCACTTTTAAACCAACGGAGCATCAGAATACCGTGCTGGCTCAGACGAGAGAACACTTCGTAGTTTGAACAACCTGTTTTTCTTAAAGCACACACACTGACAGACTGAACAAATGTAAAAAATAATAATAACTATATTCCCATTTAGTTGATTGAGAAAGACTGGGAATTTGAATTCCACGTATATCCATTTGCATAGAGTTTATGGGCCCTATTTTAACGATGTAAGCGCATGGTCTAAAGCACAGGTTAAAGCGCGCGAGCAGTCTATCTACGGGACAAGCCGGATTCCACTATATCTTTATGTACACAATAATACTCTTTTACATTGTAATCCTTTTATTTTTAATATTTGGCATGTTTGTGTGCTGCTGCGCGTCCCTGTGTGTTTAATAAGCAGAGCGTTGTGGACCCGCCTATAGGCGTACATTACTAACTCGCTCTTTAAATAAAAAAATTGCATTGCACCAGGTGTGTGATAGGGCCCTCTATGTTTTGTGCAGCTGTCGAGCATAATTCAAAATGCTTGTCCAAGTTCCTGATGGAGCAGAGTTTTCATCAGAACAGTTTGACAGAGGAAAATCCAAAAGTGCATCCCTGAGGGACACTTTAGACAGGCGCAGGATGAATGGTGAGCATTTTAAAAAATATATTAGCATTCCACTAGTAAACAGAGTGCTTTTGTGACATGTTTTAAAAACATGTGGATATACCAGAAATATAGATCAGGTTTATGACTGCAGAGTAGTCTGTGATTATACAGGAAGTGACACGCATTATAATTTGAGTCATCAAGTGTCACCGTCTCTCTGTGTGGGAAGTGGCTCTTTCATGGTAACCTAGTTTGAATACGTGTTTGTAGTCAGGATCAGACTGGTTTAGATTTACCAGCACATGAGGGTGACGTGTAACGCAATTGTGTGACACCTATCACATCTCTCTTTCTTTTACCCTCCTCCTGTTACAACCCCCAGTGATCCAGCTATCCGTCCATCCATCACAGTCTCCTATTCAACCTTTCAGTCTTAAACCTCAGCCTCATCTTGGGACCAGAATATCTCAATTAATATCATAAACTTGGGGCTACATCTTTTGACTTGGCTCCTGGAACCTAACCATGCTCTAGCAACCACTCACAACAATGTTTTGCACGGTGAAAAGTTTCTTTCACTTCAGAAAGAATTTTTTTTGCAATATACTTCCATTACTTGTACCTTTTTGTCTTTTCAGTTCTTGCCACTATCTTTCACGATCACACAGTCTCTTTCTAACTAAACCTAATCCCCAGCACTGGGGAAGTAAATGCTCTCGCTGACACATACACACCCTGAAAGCCAAACCCTCTAGATGTGTGCGTGTCTACGAGCACATGCACGTCTGCCATCTGACGGCACGTCCCCTCCTCTGCCATCTCACATCTATTTGTTTAAACAGCAGCTCAGCTCTGAAGTGCTAACCACGACCTGTTATTACTGTTGATCCTGCCTTGTAGAAGCATGGAAAATTTTAATGCCCTCACAGCATCAGGCCAGCTTCAGTCAAGATCAGCTGAATGGAAATGGTGATGTTTTGTGGTGACATCACTAATTGTTCTGCTTTCTTAAACCTTGTCACGAAGACAACAATCACCAGTTGTAAGTTACATGCTTCAGCTTATGAACAAATAAGGATTTACTTCCTATACAGGAGCAACAACTTAAACCCTCTGAAAGGCCAGTTTCCACCTGTACTTTCATGAGTGTGGCTTTCACATGCACATACATGTCTGTTTCAGTTGCTTCATTTTTTGTCAAAGGAATAAATAAAATTCTGTCATCATTTGCTCACACTCATGTCATTGCAGTCCATACAACTATATATGAGAATATTTATTTTTGCATTTGCATCCATCATTTAGCTTCGTAGACAAAATTGCGCCCATGCACAGTATAAGGAAAAACAGCAAATATGTACTTTAATAATGCGCAAGAAGAATCTTAGATAGACAACGTGAAAGATGTAAAGAGAAAGTGCAGCTAATTGAAGCTAAAACAATATATATATATATTTATATATTATTTAATAATATATTTCAAATACTTCCATTTGTGTCAATTCATAGTTTTGATGACTTTACTAAGTCTAAAATTTGTTAAATAGTAATAATAAAGAGTTATACATTTTAATTAAAAGTATATTATAGTAATTAAACTATATAGTATAGTATTTTTTTTTTTTATCAGTTCCATATTTCTCCTAATATTTCGCTTAATGGCTCATGTTTCGCAAAATGGACCAATACATTACCCACAACTATCTTTCGATGATGTACATCAAGGCTACGTGAGGACAAAGTCACACTTCTGAAAGTGAAAACCAGAACTCGAACTGCAAATGCAAGAAATGCAAATCTAACCACTATAGGGGAAATGTGACGCATGGTGTAATACAGTCAGTGTTAGACTATGCAGCACTAACCACCTGGAACTGGTGAAAGGTAGAATCACCTGCTGACAAATCCACTAATAAGGAGAGGATAGAGTTTCCCCTTCAAGCACACAAACACATCAGAAAACAGACTCAAAGCTCATTGAACGTCACATTCAGAGCAGCGGCCAAGCGACTGAATTAAAAGACCTCATGAAGGCTTTGTACAGTATTTGCTTGTTGGTCCCTGCAGAAGCTTTGAGAGCATGAATGCTTTAATACATTTATTCGTTCCCAAAGTAACTGTGGTAACTGCATATCCAGATTTACAAATGCAACTAGAGGTTATGATATCTGACACTTTTTAAAGGGGTCCTATTGTGCTTTTTTACATTTTCAATGTTGCTGTTTGAGCATAAAAAAAGGTCTGCAAAGTTACAAAGCACAAAGTCACTCCAAAGGGAGTTATTCTCTATCAATGCGCATTGTTTCTGAAACTCCCTGAAACGCATCAATTGTAGTCTTGAGTTTTCTTCCGGGAACGTACACTTCACATAAGGCCTGGTTAGTTGCATTAGTAATGTGTTGAAACTCACGGTTATGGTAAGGGGGTGTGACATGTCCGAAAAACGCTCGAAACGGTTAACCAATCACAACACCCTGGTCCAGCCGACCAATCAGAGTACAGTACTCTTTTTGAAGGAGGGGCTTCATAGAGACAGAAACTAAAAAGAGCGTTACTGACAGACTGGGAAAAGAGGTGCTGCAACAATGTAAAATATGTGAAAAATAATGTGTTTTTTGAACATTCAAGCATGAAAATCACTTCTAGAAGAGCTCAAAATCAAGAGTTTGTAGGTCCCCTTTAATATTAGCTCAGTTAATATTACACAATTTCATTCTCAGACAAACACACTGGAATTTTTGTTCACTGATTAATCTGGTGCCAGTTCTTCAGTGTGGAGCGACTAGTTTCACAGGTACAGCAGGTCTCTTTCTCACTAATGTCCTATGCCAGGTACTTTAGGTGCTCCAGGTACTCCATTTAATAAATCAGTCATGAATTTTTTAATTCATAAAAAAAGAATTAAATAAAAAAAGAATTGCACATAATAATGATTACTTTCAAAATGGTATCAATAAATTGCAGGGTCCCATTATGACAAATTGCCCCAATACAATGTAAAACAATGATGTGATCAATAAGTTTTACATTGCTTTAACTCATCAAAATAAGTTAAGCAATTTTCAACTTTTTCAAATATATTTTTTTTTAAGTTGAAATGACTTAAACATCCAAGGTGATTGTGCTTAAAAATTTAAGGCAATTTTTTATTTTTTTATTTTTATACAGTGTATAGGTAAGAATAATAAATAAGAAAAAATTAACTCACCCTGAGAAATATTCACTATATTAGCCCCGGTCTCGCCTACCATATGTACTACTGGACTGTACCTCAGTAAAAATGTAAGGACATGGTGCAGTATAATGATGCTGACTATTTAGGAACTTCAGTCAAGGAACTGATAAGGATGTTGTTTAATTTTGGCCACTGAGTCTGATTACTTTTGGTCAGTCTACACTCTAAATTTCCTCTAAGACTTCACAAGGTGTCACAGAAACACATCCATCTCTCAGATCGGATCATCCATGTTTATACCAAATCCCCCTTGGAAACAGCCCTTCCAAGTCGCCATGCAAAGCATCAAACGAGCTCGTTTGAAGACCATTCATGACCATTCAAGCGACACGGAAAAGGGAAAGGCCTGCTCATGTTAGACTAAATATCCGGACTGAAAAAGTCACAAGTCAGTCGCGTAACTAGACAAATAAACGAGTAACAATGAGAGAGGAATACTGACAATCTCTATGTAAATATACAACCTCAGTGACAATCCAAATCAAAGTTCCCTCCATGCTGCCTTTTAGAGACACTTCCTTGCAATACTGAGAAAAAAGGAAGATAAAAATGATCTCAAATGCAATGTATTCCAGTAAATGCATTTGACTTTTGCTATTACGGCTTTTTTGTATTAGATAACCGTAACTGTTATATTTGTGATATCATGCATAGTGCATATTATTCATCACTGAGAACAATTTTTAAACAAAAATGATAAAATATATAAATATATACACAGTTATTATACATACAATTAATTGTTAGTCAGTAGTTAAAAGCATCTCTTGCTAGTAACTCAATTGGCAGTTAGGCAGGAAGTGGTTAAGACATTAGATAAAAAGGAGAATGTTTTCTTTCATTTGTGGCTATGCGTGACATTTCAAAGTATGACTCTTGACTAGCTGCATGCAGCTAGTCAAAAACACACAGAATTAAATGGAAAAAAAAATTTGTCTTATTTTTTGTTGTTGCTATTTTCATGTTTTTTTTATTGTTTACATTTTTGTAAAAATATTGCATAAATTATTGCTAAAAAAGGCATTTTATATAATACATTTATAGACTGTAAAGGTACTAACTGATTTAAAATGAAACTCAACCTGAGAAATGTTCACTGGAGTAAATATCTGTTTTCACTGCAAGAACATTTTTTTCCAGTTGCTTTATGTAGTTTTGGTTGAGTGTGAAAAGGACCTGCCTCTTGTGGAAGAATGCGTTTCTTGTTCTTTTTTGAACAATGCCTCATTCTGATAAACAGATGTCACTACAAAAGATCCCGATCTTCAGATTCCCACAACCTCATCACCCAGTGGTCTTCTGAGACTTGCTTTTTCATTTCTGACCAGTGTTCTCACTAACCTCACATATTTCCTCTGTTGCACGTCTGGTATTTCGCACCAGGCCATTAGAGGGCACAGCGATGCCATAACCATCCCACAATGCCACAGTGGGTAGAGGGCGGAGCTTACCAGTCACTGCCAGACCAGAACCTGCCACAAAAAAATCCAGTGATAGATTACAATTCAGTTCTGTTTGACAGGAGACACATCACATGCACTATAATTAATGGCACTTTCAGAGACCTGTCACATGCAAGAATGTGATTTCTCAATGAACATCATTTATCAATGAAAATATTTTAAAATGGAAACTGTCCCATCTACTACATGTAATATAAATCAGGTAAAGAAAAAAAAAAATCCTGCAAATCAACATTCCAGCTAACAATCTTGACAACTCCCCCTCCTAATGCTTTTTTTTGGGTTAAGGACTTAATGTCATTTCTACAACTGAAAAAATAAATAAAAAATAAAATCTGTTGTATTCTGTTAACATTTTATAAAACATGAAATCCTGCTATTCCATTGGAGATTTGGCTCCCTTTATATAATTAATGATTTTTTTTTTATTATTATTATGATTATTTATTTTTTTTTTTTCTTGGGATTGATGGAGGTAATGAGGCTGTTCTGGTTATTTATATTTTTTTATTCATTTAACCTTATCTGTTAAAAATAAAACAGCAGGTTGTGCTGATATTTGCCATGTATCTTTCACATATATTGTCATTGTGAAATCTGCTCAATAAAAAAAAAGAAAAAAGAAAAAAGACAACAGCTCAAGATCCATCATGTAAGTCTTAATATGACCACAAGATGGCAGCCATAACATAGTATAAGTGTTTCCTCAGACTGACCTACTTTTGATATCACACCAGTCCACACACACACACCACATTCTTATTCAACATACAGAAAAATGATAAAAAATGTAAAATAGCCTACCGTAAAAACAATCTCTATGCTAAATAAGCTGGGCTTCCTAGTAAGATTACGAATGTCAGATGACTTCGAATAGCGTGATCTCATTTAATGGTACATCTCCTCTTTGATTCGAGGTAAAATGAGGTGAAAACCTACTGACTTAACATTAGGAGCATTTTATTGCCCTGGTAAACTAAAAAGTCATTTTTAAAAAATATTTATTTCCTCATTTGGTCAAAAATTAACTAATTAAACCCTCAGTTCTCCTCAATTAAAAGCCAATTATGCTCCATGCAAGATCATACTGTGGAAAATCCTCAAGGGACATCAAAAGAACCATTGCAGGTATTTCTACAACAGGACATCAGCGGCACAGAGGGACTCCACATAAATATTTCATTCTTCTCGCTCATGAATTATGCATATACTATTACACGCCAACATAATATGATGCTCATGTCAATTTGGAGGTCCATTGCTCTACAGGGTGACGGCTATGAGATCCACCTCTCAGGTGAAATGTGATATACCAACGGATGCCTCTGCTCCTCCACAGTGGGGCTTATGGGAATTACTGTTTTACTGGAAAACAGGTTGAGGCAGTGGGTCACTGTGTCTGGAAGCGGAGTATCAGGGGAGCTGTTGAGGGCCAGATAATTAAGTACCGGTCAAACCAGATAAGTCATATAGCAGATTAATTATTTGGAATCATCCTTATAATGCATACAGAGATTTATGAATATCTAATGCTAGATAGGGAGATGCGAGAAATAAAATACAGTTTTGTATTTCTTCCAATCATATAATATTGACTTTCAAGGGCAAGATAAAAAGACAAGGCATGTAGTACAAAATAAACTCTACAATCAGTTGAATTTTAAAATGGCTATTTTGGATGCTGAGAGGTTCTAATGTTGCTATGTGGTTGCTAGGGTGTTCTAGGTCAATACTAGGTGGTTGCTTACTTGCTCAAGTCAAAACAGCCCAGCTCCAAAACTCTGCTATTCTGGTCATAATAGTAATAGTGATGCTTGTCTTTTTACCACCGAAAAAATTGAGGAAACATAAGCAAACCTGGGTACATACAGGAAACAGAGGAATTTCATGCATTAATAAATTATTGCAGACTTGCATGCACAAACACATGGATGGACATGCTAGATTTATTCCAGTGGTTTCCACCTCCCCCCATGATGAGGAACACTTGACCACTGAAATGAAGACCAATCTCAGTCTGGACCAAACTACACACAGAATTAGCCTTTCGACCAATCAGCTTAACCCCAGGGCCCCGAGGACTGTGTTTTACTGTGATCTTCATGCCCCATTATTTGAATATATTTGCATATATTGCAGCCCCATTGCCTACACAGAACCCAGTGGCCCATAGGATGTTAGCTTTGTCTTTATCTCAAAGAACTGAGGTTGAAGAAAATTGCTTAATAAATGAATGTGTATATATATATTCCATTTAAATAAATATTCAAATATTTTTGGTAATTCATGTTTGTTCATGATACCAATGTTCCTTTACATTACTTAAAATGTTAAAAAATAGTATAGTTAATAATTTAATTGTATTTAATAATTATTATGTGTAATAATTTGTGTAAATATATATATATATATATATATATATATATATATATATATATATATATATATATATATATAAAATTAACATTAAACAAGATTAACAAATGCTAGTTCATGATACCTAATTTGAAACCATATTGAAACCATATCAAACCTGAACCATATTGAGTGTTACCCTTATTTTTACATACTTTACATACTACACTATATATTTGACAAATGTCTATGCTTTCACAGGTCAAATAGTTATTTTTCCACAATATTTTAAGCAAACAGGTCATTATTGATGGCATCAGGCATATGCTTCTCACTTGCGTTTTGTCATTTTATCAGTAAACTTTTCTGCATGCATTTCAAGCCAGCCGCCATGAAATTCGAGAGAGGAAATTAAAGCCCTTTGTGTTGCCATGGTGCTGGTAGACTGACAGAACAAGAAGCAGGGGAGGGATTTAGGAAGAAGGGGGAGGGTCATGAAAGCATGCTGTCCTGTGATTGGCTGAGGCCTTGTCACATGTGAACTTTGGAATGCTAATGCCTAGATTCCCCCCCTACTTTCTCTCTCTCTGCTCTGCGGTAAGGCTTACAGCACAAACACAACCCAGAAATGGTGTAGGATAGCAGGAAAGCAGGACGTAATCCAATCCTAGGAAGGAAAGGCAAAGCCAAAGCGTAAGGTAGGCATTATTTATGTGCATGTTGTGAAATTCCTTCCTTCTTGTGGTTCTTAAACAAGGTAGGGAGGAATTAGGGAGAGGGAATGTGTTTGTTTTCTAACTGCATGCTTCCAGACCTGTTTCAAAGAAGCCAATCCAGATCTGACAGCTCGAGGAACGGCAGTGTGGATGTGAGGGCATTGGCCTGCTTTTGGCAAACCTGTGTATGCAAAACACACTTTTATTAGGACAGCAATCCTGTTTTGTAACACAAAACCTGCCATCCTTGTGTATTAAGATGAGCTTTGGAATTCTAGAATGCACAACACATTATTTACTTTAGATTCATTCCAAATTCGAAGGACGATATGAGTATTATCAGGCTTTTCTACAGGGTTAAAAGCCCGTTTTTGTAAAAAAAAAAAAAAAGAAAGAAAAAGAATGATCTGAAGGATATTCCTTTAAAGGCAAGTTTCTTTCTCGCCAAGTATAGTATGTGCATCTGAGACGCCCATGCAGAGTAGAGTCTGGGGTCAGGAACGGGTCATTGTGCCCTTGGCATTCCGTGTGACCCACATTAGGCCAGATTATATAGAATGGATACCATGTGAATAAGTGCACCAGACCACAGTGCAATTGGATGATTGCACACATGTGCGCGTGTGCGTTCAAACTGCTCTTGTCTTTAGTACTTCCAAGTTGGTGATTCAGCCAAATAACAGCACAGCTGGATTAGAACGAGAGTGCAAATCATTCCAAACCAGATCCTGTCACAAAAACAATTTTGAATCGTATTAAATCCAGAATGTCCAGTTATGCTAGGTGTGTTCAGGCCATTTGTTGTTGCTGCAAATCAACCAGTTTCACAGTGTAAAGAAAAGCGTTTAGTCCTACTTATATATTGACATCACTTGCCTCAGCATTTCCATCAATCTCTGACTGGACAGTTTTGTTTGAGTCCTAATGGGTTGTTCTAAAGAGACTAAAATCAGTGATCTAGACTGTAAAATTACACATTTAGAATCAAAGTATCACATTTGAGTGCTGCTTCCCCGTGCAAAACTCACTACTATGTTGTTAGCATGTTCCTGATCCTTTCTAGGCTGTCGCTGGGTGGATTTATTTAAGAAATATTATCTACATGATTACATAGAAACTTTGTGATTGTGCTCTTATCATTTACAAAATATTTATTAGATTCTGGTCAGTACATATGGCTTGAGTCCATTTTAGTGTCCACCAGGTAAAAACCATTTTTTCCCAATTGTTTAGAAATAATAGCACACCTCTCCTCAACAAAACACATAATCTGAGATATCATTCATGCCCATAACACAATTAATATGAGTAATAATAATAATAATAGTGATGTTTGTCTTAGCAAATACAGTCTGTGTAAAAGAATCTGCCTGTCTGCCCATCCACCCATTCTTTAATCCAGAAGCTTTTTCTCAAGCTGTCTGTTAAAGTGCTTTTATTAAATAAACCATCTTCCCTCCTTAGTGCAGTGACCCAGAATTCTTGTGAGTGGGACTGAAGGTTAATTGCACTGGGAGACTGGTAGTGTGCGCTTACTCTAACGTGCCGAAGACTTGAAGGAATTAGGGCTTTGAGTGTCTCAGTTTTAACCCAGAGTCAAAGATGGATCCCTCAGTGTGTATATAAACGTGTTTATCTGCCTAAAATTTTAGCCCATGTTGTCCCGGTAGATACAATCTCCCAGCTTAATTAAAGAAGTTGAAATGTAACTTACATGCTCTCAGATTTACTCTGACAAGTTTAGTTGTCCACATGATGTTCTCTGTGGGCTGCATCCCTGACAGACGTGTGTTCCTGTGCTGACGTATACACTCTCCAGGCCAGCCACAGAGGTGTTCTGCTTTGTAGCATTCTGACATTCAAGAAAAGAGATGTTACACTCAAAGAACACAGGCTGGTTTTTCAAAACACTTGCCCAAAATCATTGGCTTAAAGGGATAGTTGAAAAATCTATCAAATTTCAAACCTCTAAACAAATGAACAGGTTTCTTCTGAACACAAATGAACATATTTTTGATGAAATCTGAGAGCTTTCCGTCCCTCCATTGACAGCTACGCAACTACCACTTTGATGCTTCAAAAAGTTCATAAAGAGATCGTAAAACTAATTCATATGAATTGAATTCTGAAGAGACACAATCGCTTTATATAATGAACATTGAATTTCGCCTAGGCTTTTAACATTAATCAATTCACACATCAGTTGTGGTAAACGGAAGCTCAAGCATGTTCGCTTGACGTGCGAGAACCAGTGAGGTTCATTCTCGTGTTACGCAGCACGTTTGAGCTTCAGCAAGAACCAATGAGGTTCATTCTCGTGTTACGCAGCACGTTTGAGCTTCAGCAAGAACCAATGAGGTTCATTATCGTGTTACGCAGCACGTTTGAGCTTCAGCAAGAACCAATGAGGTTCGTTCTCGTGTTACGCAGCACGTTTGAGCTTCAGCAAGAACCAATGAGGTTCGTTCTCGTGTTACGCAGCACGTTTGAGCTTCAGCAAGAACCAATGAGGTTTGTTCTCGTGTTACGCAGCACGTTTGAGCTTCAGCAAGAACCAATGAGGTTTGTTCTCGTGTTACGCAGCACGTTTGAGCTTCAGCAAGAACCAATGAGGTCATTCTCGTGTTACGCAGCACGTTTGAGCTTCAGCAAGAACCAATGAGGTTCGTTCTCGTGTTACGCAGCATGTTTGAGCTTCAGCAAGAACCAATGAGGTTTGTTCTCGTGTTACGCAGCATGTTTGAGCTTCAGCAAGAACCAATGAGGTTTGTTCTCGTGTTACGCAGCACGTTTGAGCTTCAGCAAGAACCAATGAGGTTCGTTCTCGTGTTACGCAGCATGTTTGAGCTTCAGCAAGAACCAATGAGGTTTGTTCTCGTGTTACGCAGCACGTTTGAGCTTCAGCAAGAACCAATGAGGTCATTCTCGTGTTACGCAGCACGTTTGAGCTTCAGCAAGAACCAATGAGGTCATTCTCGTGTTACGCAGCACGTTTGAGCTTCAGCAAGAACCAATGAGGTCATTCTCGTGTTACGCAGCATGTTTGAGCTTCAGCAAGAACCAATGAGGTTCGTTCTCGTGTTACGCAGCACGTTTGAGCTTCAGCAAGAACCAATGAGGTTTGTTCTCGTGTTACGCAGCACGTTTGAGCTTCAGCAAGAACCAATGAGGTCATTCTCGTGTTACGCAGCACGTTTGAGCTTCAGCAAGAACCAATGAGGTCATTCTCGTGTTACGCAGCATGTTTGAGCTTCAGCAAGAACCAATGAGGTTCGTTCTCGTGTTACGCAGCACGTTTGAGCTTCAGCAAGAACCAATGAGGTTCGTTCTCGTGTTATGCAGCACGTTTGAGCTTCAGCAAGAACCAATGAGGTCATTCTCGTGTTACGCAGCACGTTTGAGCTTCAGCAAGAACCAATGAGGTTTGTTCTCGTGTTACGCAGCACGTTTGAGCTTCAGCAAGAACCAATGAGGTTCGTTCTCGTGTTACGCAGCATGTTTGAGCTTCAGCAAGAACCAATGAGGTCATTCTCGTGTTACGCAGCACGTTTGAGCTTCAGCAAGAACCAATGAGGTTCGTTCTCGTGTTACGCAGCACGTTTGAGCTTCAGCAAGAACCAATGAGGTTTGTTCTCGTGTTACGCAGCACGTTTGAGCTTCAGCAAGAACCAATGAGGTTTGTTCTCGTGTTACGCAGCACGTTTGAGCTTCAGCAAGAACCAATGAGGTTCGTTCTCGTGTTACGCAGCATGTTTGAGCTTCAGCAAGAACCAATGAGGTTCATTCTCGTGTTACGCAGCATGTTTGAGCTTCAGCAAGAACCAATGAGGTTCATTCTCGTGTTACGCAGCATGTTTGAGCTTCAGCAAGAACCAATGAGGTCATTCTCGTGTTACGCAGCATGTTTGAGCTTCAGCAAGAACCAATGAGGTTCGTTCTCGTGTTACGCAGCATGTTTGAGCTTCAGCAAGAACCAATGAGGTTTGTTCTCGTGTTACGCAGCACGTTTGAGCTTCAGCAAGAACCAATGAGGTTTGTTCTCGTGTTACGCAGCACGTTTGAGCTTCAGCAAGAACCAATGAGGTTCGTTCTCGTGTTACGCAGCATGTTTGAGCTTCAGCAAGAACCAATGAGGTTCATTCTCGTGTTACGCAGCATGTTTGAGCTTCAGCAAGAACCAATGAGGTTCATTCTCGTGTTACGCAGCATGTTTGAGCTTCAGCAAGAACCAATGAGGTCATTCTCGTGTTACGCAGCACGTTTGAGCTTCAGCAAGAACCAATGAGGTTCGTTCTCGTGTTACGCAGCATGTTTGAGCTTCAGCAAGAACCAATGAGGTTCATTCTCGTGTTACGCAGCATGTTTGAGCTTCAGCAAGAACCAATGAGGTTCATTCTCGTGTTACGCAGCATGATTGAGCTTCAGCAAGAACCAATGAGGTCATTCTCGTGTTACGCAGCACGTTTGAGCTTCAGCAAGAACCAATGAGGTTTGTTCTCGTGTTACGCAGCACGTTTGAGCTTCAGCAAGAACCAATGAGGTCATTTTCGTGTTACGCAGCACGTTTGAGCTTCAGCAAGAACCAATGAGGTTTGTTCTCGTGTTACGCAGCACGTTTGAGCTTCAGCAAGAACCAATGAGGTTTGTTCTCGTGTTACGCAGCACGTTTGAGCTTCAGCAAGAACCAATGAGGTTTGTTCTCGTGTTACGCAGCACGTTTGAGCTTCAGCAAGAACCAATGAGGTTTGTTCTCGTGTTACGCAGCATGTTTGAGATTCAGCAATAGGTTTGTTCTTGTGCGTCAAGCAGGTTCGGTTGAGCTTCTGTTAATGTTCACTGATTAATGTTTATATGTGAATAAAAGCCTAAATTCAATCTGGTCATCATATAAAGTGATCAAGTCTCTTCAGATAATTTGGACTAAACCGCTCAATTCATGTGGATTAGTTTTGCGATCTCTTTTTGAATTTTTTATAGCGTCAAAGTGGTAGTTGCGTAGCTGTCAATGGAGGGACAGAAAGCGCTCAGATTTCATCAAAAAGACCTTCATTTGAGTTCAGAAGATGAACGAAAGTCTTACGGGTTTGGACCAACATGAGGGTGAGTAATTAATGAGAGAATTTTCATTGTTTGGTGAACTATCCCTTTAAGAGTTTGTAACAAAAAAAGGTGTGCGATTAAGTATAAAAGCAATGGTACCACATTTTTTTCTACAAACTCCTTACTACAAGATATATGAATATTGGCATCTGAGGTGGGACTTTTAAAAAAGACCTGCCTGGAATACAGCAACAGTTATTGATTAACTTATGCAAATTTACACCATTTAAACATGCATAACACAAATAAACATGTGTTCATGTAGCATCACACAAAAGAAAAAAAATTCAGTTATTGTAGAAAGCCATTGCACAAATGTGCTATTTGCAAAGTTTACTACAAAAATGACCAACAACAGGGGGTTTACTAAGAAAGAGTTAGTAGTATTTGGCTGGTCATGTGATCTCAGTATGTTGGCCCTCATGAGAGTGAAAAATACAACTTGAGTCTTGACTCAAAAAATTACCTAATCTCATGAGAGTATACATGATTTTAAACAAATTAAATGAAGAAAAAAATTACGCCTTTAATTTAAATGTTGATATGTCTATGAAGGAGAACAAAACTATAGCCATATAAAAGAATAAATCAATGAACATTAAACAACCAACGGCAACCAATTTTTTTCACAATCATAATAAGGTTTGTGGTTCCAGAGGTGCTCATTACTGACACTCATATCCTATAGTGTCCCCATTAATAAGTATGAGGGGCCTCCTCTTAGTGGCCATCATCAGTGTACTATATTCACAGCCTTCTCAGGGAGAGTTAATCCATCTCCGCTGCATTGATGCTGCGGCTCTGCTGAGGGAAAGAAAGTCACTTGGGAATGTCTGTCTGGGGCCGTAGCGGCTCTACTGCCACAGAACGGGGTACCAAAGGGACACCAATTAACTGAGTCTCAGAGGAGAAAGAAAAGAGAGCAGGATGGAAAGAAGGTGAAAGAGGGTTACGGTGAGACTGTTCACTGTCGTACACTGCCATTAGTCAAGTAAAGCCCACTGAAACCAGCAAGTGTTCTTTGGCTGTGATTTGTTGTTCAAGCAATATAGTATGGCCTGCATCTACATTATCGCCCAGTTCTAATCTGCTTAATGGTACTATAAGACATGAAGATATTAATATAATATAAACATTAACATCATGATTTTCTGTAAAGCTGCTTTGAAAACAAACACAAGAGAAATAGTATCAGCAAGAGTCACAAGCATTTTCATAGATTTATAACCGGGTTTAACATAATTAATCTAAAATATCTGAAAACAATTTATGTTGAAGTTAGTTACTTAGGGAGAGTATATCCCATTTTCATTTTATATAGAATAACTTTCATGTCACACCATATGACAATTTTAGGCACGAATGCAACAAATTGGTGAATGAATCCAATTTCAAATACAAAATCTAAAAGACCACATATATTGTGGGAAATGCAAGAGTCAGTACAACACAACTCAATATTTTTTATGCCTAATATTTGAAGTAAAAAATAACTTTTTTCAGGCTTATATGTCTCCCACCCACCTGCATTTACAGTAGATATAGCATTTTTCTTCAGGTCAGTCATATTCATAATTAAAAAAAAATCTGTTTGAATGTCCGCTGCGATATCTTGTCCTTTTAACAGTTGAGGGGTTTTTCCGTGCCCATAGTCATCTGTCAGTTGCGTCTTCCTTCTCCGTGATCACAAGTTTGATTCCTTTTCAATTTAAAAAAGTCTTCTTTACTGACTGACTCACTCGTAAAGACGGTCTTTGCCGCCATCTATTGGCGAAATAATGTAGGCTATGTAACTTTTGTTGCTGTTTACGGTCAGGGACTATTTTTTCCAGCGGAAGGAAGGCTTTTAGTGATTTTATTTTACTTCATAAAATTTGCATAGATACATGTTTTTCGGCTTTAATAGTTGTATTGTGGTAACCGTTTTATAAAAGCAATAAGGTACTCCGCTTCGCGTCGTGCCTAACAACGCCCTTCAGCCGTTACTTATTCACGATACAGCACAGCCTCTCGTACCTTATTGGTGACCATATCATAATCATCATATTATTTTATTGGAAATCAGGATGATTTCAAAGTAAATAAGTAATACATTTAAAAATAGCATAAAATAAAAATGATTATAAATGAAAAAATAACTAAATAAAAAAAATATTTTAAATTAAAAATAGTTTTAATATTAAAAATAAAGTATATAAAATAAAATGCAAATAAAAATAATGTGTAATGAAAATGTAAAATATATGCATTAAAAATTGAATGCAATAAAAAAATAATAAACTAAAAAAACAAAACATAAATGTGTATAAAATGTAAAAAAAATAAAATAATAAAGTCTATCGGTTAGTGGACTCACTATTCACCATCAAACAGTCCTGGGACAAAAGTGCAAAAAATCTCACTGATGATATATCCGAGTATTAACCAGTGCTCTTACCAACATAACAGCAAACGGACTAGTTACCACTGACAGACTGAGGTTCACTAGGACTTTTACAGCAGTCTATTACATGCGCTAAATGAGTCAAAATTTAGTGATGTGAGAGACACCGTGAAATCAGCATTCCTCCATCTCTCAATGCTCTTGCATCTGTCCTCGCTCCCGATGGCTGCCCACCCCCGCCTCATTTCCCTGCCCCCCACTCATTTCATGCTGAGTGGATGAGTGAGAAACTAATATGGATCAGACCCAGACCAGACAGACAGCAGCACCCCCATCCCATCCCATCCCATCCCATCCCATCCCATCCCATCCCAGTTTACTGCCTTAACCTCATCTGTCCCTCTTGATTTTCCTGTCTATCTCTTTTCCTTTCTCTTCCAATATTTCCGGTCTTTCTTTTTCTCATTCACTCTCATTCTTTCTATCCTCTGTCTTCTGAATGGATGTAGGACATGTAGAAATGGGAAAAAGGTAGGTAAGGTGATAAACGACATAAAGAGAAAGAATGAACAACAATGCCAAAGAACAGAATGGAAAGAAAAAAATTATAAAAAAAAAAAAAGGTGTGTGAAATCTGAAATCAATCTCCGGTCTCCCGTACACAACAAACAACAGAATCTTCCCAATCTTCCTCTGTCCGTCCCTTTTCCTCATGTTGTTTCCACCTTGCCTACCTTGTTTCATCCTCTTCATTCCTTCTCTAACCTTCCTTCTTCCACCTTAATTTACCCGGCCCCACCAGAAGCTAATCTATATGCTAATAAGAAGATGGCAATCAATGACGTTCATGCCCGTCTGTGCGCAATCAATGTGATATTATATGAGAGTATAGATGAAGGAATATATTTCAGAACAGAGGTATTGCACAATAAGTGCCTTAATTTACTTTTCACGACAGTGGCGTTTTCATCTCCTCCTCCAAGGTCAGAAAGCCCCCCTTGTAAGTATATTTTCAATTTAGTAAAGCATCTTCAGAATGACCAGAATCATCTTTTGTTGTGCCCTGATTTAAGCAGGCCCCAAAATGCTATCCACACACTCCTGTTTAAATCTGAATAACACATGAGCTGCATGCGGTCTACTTTACATGAGTGTGTGGTTCGACTGTGATTGCCACAGCAGTTGGGGGTATTTACCCTTTGCTTAGTGATGCTCTAATCGCTGATTATTAAGAGGCAGCTTCATCAGCACACAGCACTTAATCAACCAAGACTGTGAACTAGTGTTTTCCTACATCACCACGTCTGCGCTTTGTGTCTCCTCTTTGTCTTTTTTTAGCACTGCCTTTAATTACAAAAATTACTTTTACTAGAATATTACATTTGCTTAAAACTGAGAGTGCTATTTGCTCCTGGGAGGTGCTTAACTAGGTTGTTGCTATGCGGTTGTTAGGGCATTGCTATGCTGTTTCTAAGGTATTTTCAGTGGATTGCTATGTGGTTCATATGGGTGCATCTATGGTTTATAAGGTATTCTATATTATTGCTAGGATGGAGGACTTGTCCATTGAGGACTACTAGGACATTGCTAGGTGGTTGCTAGTGTGTTATGGGTGTAATCAGTGAGCTAAAATAAACTCTCCAGGATGTAAGGGTGTCTGTATCATAAACAGTTCGGGATGACTTGCATACCAATATTTTTATACTCAACTTTAAGGGTTAATTGAAATTCCTAACCTTAAATACTAATGATTTTATTGACAATGATAAAATTATCAATCATTTTTATATATCTAAATGCATTTAAATATCCATATAAAGTATGACATTTTCATCCAGGTCTTTTTTTTCTGGGACAGGCCTTTTCCTCTGCTCAAATCATCACCGGTGAATATTCTGAAATGGGGGGGGGGCTGGTGGTGCTTATAGAGGGGGATAAAAAATCATTACCATCACCCTCATTAGAGAAGAACCAATTGTCCAATCAGCACACAGCTCTGCAATAGGGCTCCAAAAGGCACCCCCAGTTGGCTGTCGCTAGGAAACCACAGAACCGGGGGGGTGGGGGGGTCTCGCATGCGTGTGTTAGATGGAGAAAAGCAGGGAGAGAGAAAGAGAGTGTGTGTCTGTGCCTGGCGACTGGGACGGTGGATGCTTGCAGTGATCTGGCAGGATTGGGGTGCAGAACGCACACTAGACAAAGAAGCATTAGGGTCCTGAGGCATGGGGCTCACCACGGGGCCAAACGGAGCTCGTGCTGCCCCTCAGAAAAGGTAGGAGCTGGGTTTTTGTCTGCGAGTCTGAGAGATGGGCCCTGGGCTAACCTGGATGTCTCTGAAATCTCTCAGTGCATGCATATTGATGCATGTTTGTTTTCTGTCATGCGTTTCCATCCTCATCCTTCCATCTTACCTAACACCCCTTTAACTTTTCTCTCTCCTGGAATGTTCTGTCAGTTAGTTCTGTGTTTTGGAATTACTGACAGATTTATTTTTAGCTCTGCTAAAGGTGACAGTGTGTTTAATAGTTGTGTTTAAACTGTACGCAGTAGACAGCCTCTCATTGGTGGGATGCGTATGGTTGGTTGGCTCGGAAGCCTCTGAGGGGCCCGGGACTTGGACTCAACATAACAGCTCCCCTCTCATTAGCAGAACCAATCAGCTGCTAAATATGAACAGAGCAGGCTTTAATCATGAATGCATGCGATTCCATTACACATTTCCACCGTAGCACGTTCTGGTGTTACTGTAGAACACTGCTCATAACATCTGAAAAGGTTGTGATGGGGTACTACCATGTACTATTTATGCAGTATTAAGTATGCATACTTAATATGCAAACTTTCTGAATGCATGAAATAACCAAAGACTGCCAAGCATTAATAAAACAATGTTTTAAACAAAATGGGATTAAAATAGCAAAAGAAACATTTAAAGTATTGTGTTCATGTGACATTGAGCATATAGTTTGAAGCAATTGTATTGTATAGTTGTATATATGAGTAGTATAAAATATGCTAAATGTGAGTTTTATATATATATATATATATATATATATATATATATATATATATATATATATATATATATATATATATATATATATATATATATATTAGATATATATACACACACACACACACACACATATATACAAACACACATTTAGCATGTTTTTGTATATATACAAACACACACATATAGCATATTTTAGCATATTATATAGTACTCATACAAGTATACAATACAATTGCTTTAAACTGTATGCTCAATGTCACATGACCAAAATACTTTGCATGTTTAATTCAACAAATAACAGTTTTTATACAACGTTTAATAATATTCTAATTCTGTTACCATGTTTTCAGATGTCCCTATGGCCCTTCCATTAATGCATATTAATGAGGCTCAGGACTTATATTTAGATTATCTAATTACAATGCCGAACTCCATTAGTTCTTTGGAGCGCAGGAAATGGCTTACGGGGAGGGCTCACTGATATTACACCATCTCTTGGTGTAATAACAGACCTAGAAAGGGGGGGAGGCATAATGGTTTGTTATGGGTAAAAAGGGGGGCGATTTGGGGTAGCTGGGAAGGGGGGTGTAGAGTGTGTGGGGTTAGTGGCTCTCAACCACGTGTGTGAGTAATTAAATGAGTATAATTGAAACCATGCCACACTTCCCCTCTGAAACTCCCTCCCTCCCTCCCTCCCTCCCTCCCTCCCTCCCTCCCTCCCTCCATCCCAACACTTGTTCTCCTCCTGTGCCTCATCTCAATCCCATTACCACTTTCTATGCCTGAATAACAAACCCTAAAGACAGAAAGGAAAGGATAGGAGAGTCCTTTAACAACAGTGCCTATGGCGACTCCAGTGAAGAGATTTAGATGGGTAACCCCTCGGCTTAGACACCTATTTTTCATTCAATAGCCCTGAATACAAGCTTAATGTTCGTATGATGGGATGAACAGACATATGATACTTATGATATTTATGTCAACTTTATGTTTCCGGTTAAAAACAAGCTCTATTCACCACATCTGTGGCATGATGTTGATTACCACAGAAAATGAGTTAGACTCTGTATAAAAACAGGCATTATTATTACAGTAATGCACTTTCAATGGAAGTTATAGGGTTACACATTCAGGAAGATTTAAATGCATAAATGTGCTGCTTGTTTCACACACACACACACACACACACACACACACACACACACACACACACCCACCCACGGTAAGATATTGTGAAACATTACCATTTAAAATAACTGTTATCTATAGAAATGTATTTATTTCACCTTTTTATTATCAAAGTTGAAAACGGTTATGCTGCTTGATTTTTTTATGGAAACCATGGTACATTGAACAGAACATGTTTTGTAACATTATAAATGTCTTTACTGTCACTTTTGATCAATTTGAACAATCCTTGCTGAATAAAAGTACAAATTTCTTTAAAAAAAACTTTTGATTGGTAGTATATATACTGTAAATACTACTGTTCAAAAGTTTGGATCAGTAAGTTGTTTAAAAAAAAAATTTTTCTGTACAAAAATGTGTTATTTGAACTCTAAAGTTGTCTAAATAGCCTTGTAAGTAGTGGGAGTACTTTTTTTGGAGGATGAACTGATTATGCATCATCAATGTAATTCATGTGTAATTCATAATTCATTTTTTCTGTAAACAAACAGTCCTTTCTGGTATATAGCAAGTTTTGTACATCATAGGGTATCAAAATTGGATGTAAATTTGCAGTTAGTTAGTGATTCTATTACATTAGTCTTAAGTTAGAACATAATATTTGGGTTTGGCTATACTTTCAGTTATTAAGGTGCGTACTGGTTTCTTACACAGTAAACTTGCCCAGTATACAGTATACCAGGTTTCTATACTTCTACTTCTATTATAAATGCATTACTGTAAATGGAAATTAAATTTAGTTCAAATGATCTGTGGTAATCGACAACCTGCTAACAAGCTTAGATTGTATTGAACCCAGATATTTTAATAATATAAAAAAACAGATTGAACCCAAAAAAGTAATGTTTTGTTGATGCAAGTTTTGTTTGGCAACCTTTAACCCGGTGCTGTATCGCATCTTGACACGGGCAACTCTTCTCCTGACCATCTAATCCATCTCCCATGGCTGTTCTTCTGGTGGTAACTGGAGACGGCTGGAAAAAAAAGATTTGCTGAAATGTAACACTCATGATGACAGGATGAACTCAAATACAATTATAATGTAATTTTCAACAATGTACAGTGTGTGAATGAAGCTACCAGCTCGGACCTTTCCTTTATGCTTTTGTATTTTGCTCTCCCCCCCTCGTTTTATATACCTTTATAAAAGGTACTGTGATGGTATCAAATGGTAATACCATGATTGCCATTTAACATGCTACAGAATGATTGCCAATGTCATATACATAGACCATGGCATTTACATGATACTCCAAAGTATTTCAAAGAATACTATGGTAAAACACGGTACTACCCTGGTACTCCTTTTGTTAGCGCATCACATTTCATAACTTATGATCATATTTCATAACTATAAGCTATAGAAATTGCTATTTTTTTCAGTATCTCCACAATCTCAACAGTTTTTTAAAGAAAGATAGATAGATAGATATATAGATAGACAGACAGACAGACAGACAGACAGACAGACAGACAGACAGACAGACAGAGGATCCCTGGATATAGTATTGTTGTATGTATTGTACTATGGGAGAGGATTTTAGTAACAGGAATTTTAAAACTCTTGTTCTCTGTCTCTCTCAGCTTACGTCGAGTGTGGCAGCGGGGCGGTCGTGGGTCAAAGGTGAGGCATCGGGGCGGCACAATGGAGGGTGAGCAGAGCACTCCTGCCTCCAGTGCCAGCAGCACTACGGGCACCAGTTCCTCCACCACAAACTCCACGGGCACCACCAGTGCCTCCACCGCCAGCACCGTCAGCTCCACCAGCAGCGGAAGACAGGCCGTTCCACAGATATCTGTCTACAGCGGCATACCTGACCGACAGACTGTACAGGTGCGTCAAACAACCATTTGGCAGAATCAATCCATTTAAATATAGACAACTGAGTGTTCATGTTTAAAATCACCACCTTTCTCTTTGTCAATCCTTCTTGTAATAATCCACTCACTGCATTGCACCAGACATCACTTTGTCTTGCTTAAAGGTTTAATTATTGGACTTTAAGTCCATACTGCCATCTGCTGGTGTGTATATGAGAAGGGAAAGCAGGTTGAGGAGGAAAGACAATGAAGATTTCCATGCCTCATAGACATAGACACATTCATAATCTTTCCCCTGCTGTGGAATGTGGTGGTTCATTATTAACTGAGGGTTTGGCCTCTCACTACTTGTAACTAAAGTGCTAGATTTCAAACAAATGTGATATAGATAAACTTATGTTTAAGTCAAACAAAGTATTGAAGTCCATTATCAATAAGAATCAAAATCATTATTTAATAGTAATAATGTATAGTCCAATTCATATATAAAGTGCTTCACATGGCAAACTGAAAAATGGCAAGACCAGGGGTCAGGATGCCTGTTGCCTAGCAACTGTGCAGTTGTGGGCAGTTCATTGAGGACATTAAGGATGAGACAAACAGAAGTGCGGGATAAAGCAGAACATTTTATAGCTGGAAGAAAACGATAAGAAGGTACTATCAGTAATGAGACCGATGAACTTATCTACTACACCATCATCATATCCTGAAAGTGCTGTTTGAACGTCTGCTATCTGTTCAGGTATTTTGGCATCTTATTGATTTTGGTCTGAATGTTGTTTTCATGTTATTATGAGATGCTAGATCAAGATCAATGTTACAGAACAACTGTTAAAATAGGTAGGTGTTCATTTCTTGTGCACATGGTTTGCAATCATTTTTAAGTACTATTATTATTGAAGTATCCCAATACAAAATTGTTAATGTTTATATTGGATGTAAAAGTATATATTTGGGTGCCTTTACACATAAAAATGTCATAAAATGTAACCGTTATCCTATACTGTAAATGTGTTATTGTTTTATTGCAAGAGTTCATGCATTAGCATATGTGCATTAACAAGCCTTGTAATACTGTGGTTAATATTAAACATCTTCATATTAAATTAATATTAATATCATGATAATATAATCATATTCAACATCAAGGCTGACCTTGAAAGCAATATTGGAAGTGATATTCAACATCAAGGCTGACCTTGAAAGCAATATTGGAAGTGATATTCAACATCAAGGCTGACCTTGAAAGCAATATTGGAAGTGAAAAACAACAATTTCAGAGATCTACTTTTCTTTCAAGCTTGTTGCAGTTCATTTTCTGACCAAAAGGAGGAGACAAATGCTGGAACAAAACAAAACGGTTGCTCAAGGAACATTAAAAGATTAAAATTGCAATCCTACAAATATTTGACCTCACCTCAAATCAAATCATCTTGCAACTTGCTGCTATTTTTGATTTGAGTATCAGCTTTGTCTCAGATGTTTCTGTCAAACTACTTAAGGTGAATACAATAGAAACACGTTAGACAGTTGTTGACAGCAAGTGTACGGAGTTATAAAACTAATGTAGACATGTCTTAAACTAAACTGATGAGAATGAGTTCATATTGAGATCTCTGACTTTGTTTGGAGACTTTAGTATCTTGGCAAATCTGAGAATATTTTGAGACACTATTGACAAGTTAGATTACCATGGTCATTTCTCATTTTCTCAGGAAAAAAAAAACTAATCTTGAGACTTGAGCTAAAGTCTCCATTTTCACTCCATTTAATCTCATTGTTCTCTGTGAAGCAATTGAGATATTAAATGTGCAGTAAGCGATTTCTGAGAAACACTTGAAATCAACCCAAACAAACACACTCCACCCTTCATTGCTCCGCCCCCAAAATGCACAAAAACGCAATGCAAGAGTGGATGTCGCTTTATCATAGCTGAAGCATGGCAAAATAATGCTTTGTAAAAAATAAAGCGAAGGTGGCGAAAGAACGGCAAGGAAGAACAGAAAAAAAAGACCGTTGTTGTTGTTGTTAGTCACCAGCAGTAGCCTGGCAAGCCAGACCTACATCAAGATGTTAGGTCTGGCAACTCACCACAGACACGGCTGAATCCGAGGGGCGGGATAAACGGCTGTCTTTCAAATTCACTCTGCACGCAATAGGACAGCGCTTCAACCAACCAGAGCGTTTTCCCAACAGCGGAGCTAACGTTAGTTGATAGATTCAACTTTTGCCATATCTGGCCGGCAAAACTACGAACACATCTTCCTTTTTTAAGAATGACTTAAGTGCCGTTCTTTGCTCTTTTCTCAAAGAAAAACTTAACTCCAAGTCCTCCAGAGTCGCGGCCAAAGCCGATTCGAAAGACTGTTCGCCAGCAGCAGCCGCCATTCTTTGTTTTCAAGTAGCAGGGAACCGTCGCAACTCTGTCGTCATTATGTTAAGCCCGCCCCGCCTACTCTATACATGATGTGATTGGCCTGACCCAATTTAGGTTTTTACAGCTCCGAAAGTCAATGGAGAGTTGCTAGACTACCCTGGCTGCAAAATACATTTTGCTGCCGCTAGAGTGCGTCTAGATTTCTAGGCTACACATTTCTAGGCTACATTACAACGGAGTACAGATCTCGGTTCCGTGAAACATAGCAAAAACCAATGTTACTCATGTATGGAGCAGAAACAATGCAACCTCTGCATCCATTTTCAGGCCTTCCCACTTAGGTCTCTCCAGCGATGGAAAGCTTTTCTAATATTAACATGGGTCTTAAAGCTCTTGCCTGATCATAACCCATCTTGATATTCCTCTGACCTTTTCTCTTTTATAATGTCTCTCAACCATCTCGCTTTCTACAGTCTTCAAATCTCCCTTATGTTCACACTCTCTCCTCCCCCAACATGAGTGACACACCCCCTTACTGCTGATTTGCTACAAGTGTGTTGTGGTGCTCAGTCCGATCCACTTTCAACAGCGTTTCTCAGAAATCGCTTACTGCACCTTTTAAGAAGATCTAATCTGGTTTCTCGCTCTTTCTCCGTCTCTCTTGAACGGTAGGTGATCCAGCAGGCTCTAAACAGGCAGCCCAGCACAGCGGCGCAGTACCTGCAGCAGATGTACGCAGCTCAACAGCAGCATCTGATGCTGCAAACAGCAGCCCTGCAGCAGCAGCACCTCAGCACAGCTCAGCTCCAGAGCCTCGCAGCAGTGCAGCAGGTCGCTTAGCATGCAGTCTCGTATAGCAAGACATAAGCGTAATGCACACAAATATACTCATACCTTCTCTGTCTGTCATGTTTTCTCCCTCTCAGGCCAGTTTAGCAGCCAGCAGGCAGAGTTCAAACCAAAATGGGACCTCATCTACCCAGAGTGGACCATCACAGACCACAGTATGCTTTTATTTGGATACATCCACTACAAATATATAATCACGTCAATATCTTGTACTGGCTATGATGTTCTGTTTTTGCATTCGGCTTGCTCATGTCACAACTCTTGTCTCTCTTATTCCCACAGATTAATTTAACCACATCCCCTGCCGCTGCTCAGCTGATCAGTCGCGCCCAGAGCGTAAACTCCGCCCCCTCTGGGATCTCCCAGCAAGCAGTGTTGCTAGGCAACACCTCGAGCTCCACCCTGACAGCCAGCCAAGCTCAAATGTACCTGCGGGCACAGATGGTGAGCACACCTGTATTCTCACAAACATAAGAGTCTTTCATGTTTGTGAAGATGCTTATATATGCCAGAAATAAGTTGGATGAATTCAGCTAAATTAGGCCACTGATAATTAGTTTAAACAATATTTGACCTTCTTTTTTTTAACTAATATATCACAGATAAAGCACCTAACAATGCAATTAATGTATTTTCTGAATAATTATACCAAACTTTTTCAGTGTATAGCCTAAAAATAAAACAGCCCAAAATGAAAATCAATTTTCAACTATTATAATTTGCATAAATATAATAGATAACAATTGTATTTAAAAATATATATATAAGTTAAAAAAAAAACAATTAAAAACTGGTTCCGCATATTGGTTATTAGATATCAAGCTTTAAAAAAATGTTATTGTATGTCATAAAAAGTTCAGCCAAACTCTAACAAATAGTGGCACTATTTACTTGAGTTCACCCAACTAAAAGGTTAAAATCAAGGAACAATAACACCAATTCCTTCTAACTGACCTATAATCATGTTTGTAGGGATATGCAGTTTGACCATTACTGATATGCTGGCCTGTCAATCTGTGCTGCTTTTCACTGTTTTGTTCACATTTAGGGTGTGTTCACACTTGGCATGTTTGGTTCAATTAAAACAAACCCTGGTGTGACTGCTCTGTTAGTGCGGTTCATTTGAATATGTGTGAACGCTGCCATCCCCTGAAAAAATGCAGTCCGCTTCCAGACGAACTCTGGTGCGGTTCGAATGAAATATGAACATGTAAACGATCCAAAAACAGGACATGTCACAAGATGCGACCCTAAAAAGCACAGAATGCTCAAGCATACCTGTTTTTTCTCATCATAGTCGTGATATTGCCCATCATAGTTCAGTACAGGCATCAGAACAGCGTCTCCTCGCAGCAGATCTTCGCTTGTGTGTGTGTGACGGAGGGATTCCTGCTCCTGTTTTGACTCCTGTACACATTTTATAAGCACATCACAAAAAATACCATAATATGCAGAATACGCACATACAACAAGCGCATTTAGCCCAGCACACAGCATTGTTTTGGATGTTCGGTAAGTTCCGTCTTGAACTATAAGTCATAAAATCCAACCAATCAGGTTGTGAACAAATCTCTATGCCTTTAGGTTCGGTGTTAAAAAAGCTAATATGAATGCTAAGCGGACCAGGACGAAATATATATATATCTTTTTTTAAACCAAGCAAACCGATCAAGTGTGAACACACCCTTAAGCATCATTCTTAAAAGTGAAATGAGGGTTCAAATCATCATAATGTACTGAAGAAGGTCAATAAACATTTAACATTTAATGAATAATGAGCATGTTAATGTGTGATTATTTTAGGCTCAACAGAGTAATCTTGTGCATGTAGCCAGGAGTCTGGGCCGAGCCGTCCCTCTGTCCTCTCAGCTGATCCTGGCTCCAACTGCTACAGTAACTGCTCTACAATCTGACACTAATGCAACCAATAACACACAGTCTGCTTCTGCACAGGTGCACACATATACTGTAATACACACACATCCAATTATCTTATTGAAGCATTCATACAATTGTGGATGTCTTGACAAAAATCTTAAAGGTATATACAGATTACTTGGGATTTCAATTATAATGTGAAGCCATTCAATTTACTATGCATATTCATTCAGCAGACACTTTTATTAGAATTACTTTCGAAGGAACTAATCCTAAAGGACTTGATCTTGATATTTTAGAACACTGTTTTATGTTTGTCAAAAGGATATAATGCTCCTGTAGGACATCAGAAAAAAGCCTGTAGATGTCCAATGCAATACTAATAATATTAAAATTCCATAAATATTCAAATAATATTAAAGGGTTATTTCAGCCAAAAATGAAAATTTTGTCATCCTTTTTTACTTATCCTCATGTTGGTCCAAACCTGTAAAACTTTTGTTGATCTTCTGAACACAAATGAAGATTTTTTTAATGAAATCTGAGCGATTTCTGTCCCTCCATTGACAGCTACGCAACTACCATTAATTAATTAACACACAAATAAATACAAAAAAAATCTAGTTTATGCAGTAGGATCATAGTTCGTTTTTGAAGATTATTATTTGATCACATTAGGATTAGATAATTATAACTGGCTCCAAATTATAATAGAAATTCCAATAGGGATTATTTACACATTAATTTAGGATCATTATTCTAGGGAAAAAAATAATGCAAAATATTTATTTTTCAAATATTACAACAACTCAAATGTTTTTAATATATTTGAATTTATTGACATTATGACTTTCATAGGTGCAGAACCTTGCCCTGCGCAACCAGCAGGGGGCGTCTTCCACCTCTCAGTCCTCAGGCCTCCAGGCACTGAGTTTAAAGCAGACCCCCATCTCCATTCAGCCCACCCCGCTCATCAAGACACCCAGCCAGAGTGCTTCCAGCTCAGGCACTGGTGCCGGCAAAGGCAACTTGAACACTGCTTCCTCTGGTGGAGCGAAGAAGGAAGAGGAGGCACAAACAGAGATGAAAGCAGTTAACATGAGTCGTAATGTCACCTCTTCACATCCCTTAATCGCACCAGGTAAATTCAAACCCATATGGACTATACAGTGACCCCAAAAATATTAGGAAACTTAAGCCACACTTAAAAAGGTCTGAATGCCATTGCATTCGGTAACAAAATATCTCAACAGTATACAACAGCAAGGAAACGATATTAGAGATTTTCTATAACTATCATGATTCTGAGGCATTTCTTTGCAACAAAGAAGTCAGTTCCCCTCAATTTCACACAGGTATCCTCCACAAAGACGATCAACAACAAATACAGTTACTTCTAGTATTGTCTCTCACTTTGGATGATATTTGATCTCCGTTAAGCACATTTTGCCCAAAGTGGTCCAGAAAGTGTTGCGTGTGAACATTGGGCCTTGGAACAAACTGAAAGGTTCAAGTCACTTCAACAGAAATGTTTTCTGACAGATCCAACTTCACTTGTCAGTCCATCATGTCACACACTAAGTACCAAAGAAGGGAGAAATCCACCCCAGGCCACATTTGTCCTGCATGGCTTATGCTCTAACCGCATTAATGCATACATGGCCTTTGAAGGGCACACACTTTCTCAGATGAGTCTTTCAGTGCCAGTCAACATCTGACATGCAAGCCATCCATCATTCCACTGGTCTCTAATCATAACAGCTCACACAGGGCAATTATCCTGCACATTTAGAGGCAGGTACCTGGGCGTGCCGAGGCCGGTAGGGAGTAGGGAGGGACTATCCTGTTTTTAGTTGTGCTTTGGTAGAAGATACAAAAAAAAGGCCTCTGATTTTCTACAAAAGAAAAAAAAAAGTATCTCCAGTAGCTCCAGGGTCAAAAATAAGCACCAGTCAAGTGCCAAGTGAAGGAAAAACAGGCTTTTAGGAGTTTTTTTTTTAATGTGACTAAATTAAATCCAAAAAAGGAGTAGCCGGCCTATATTGTTTTTATATTTTTACCACAAAAAGGAGTATAAAACACATTGTACATTTATATATTTTTAAGTGTAAAATATATTTTCACATCAAGTAAAAAAAAAGTACATTTTCTCAGTATACTGTATCTGCTTCTGGTTAGCAACGTTTGTGTGTGAGAGAGAGAGCTGCGTTTCTTTGACATTTTAGTATGTCAGTGATCATTTGCAGGTGTAAGGTGTGTGTGCCACTGTGTATGTACACAAATAACAGATAGAATAAAGCTTGAACAAGTGTGTTTGAGAGGTTCCAATAGAGCCTCAGTGGAGAGGAAGGGTAACAAGCCACCTGATGTGTGTGTTGGGATGTAGTTACCATGGCAGTGTGCTCCAGAGCGCTGATGTGATGCTTGGTTTTCCCCTTGTGCATTAATGATATTCACAGATCTGGAAAGTCATCATGGGCTATTATTCTCCTAGCTGAACCATGCCAGGTTGCTTTAAATAAATGTTCTAATGTTTTTAAAATCTGAATATTAGATTCAAAATAATGTGAACGTGGGTATTGGAGGGAGATTGGATTGTAGATTTTGGTATTAAAAAAATACTATTTGCTTGGATGTAATCTTGTGAGATTTCACACCATGCTTTTGTTTTGGAACTGGTAAAGTCTAAACCAGTAAACTCTCTATGTTGATACTAATTCTTAAATCAAATAATTGAAACTATCCACTGAATACAAACACTAGAGGGCTTGTTAAAAGCAGGAAAGAAAGAGCCACAGACATTAACATTCTGCTGCTGTGCATTCAAAATACTAAAGTGTTATAGTAGAGCAAATGCACCCAAAGAAGAAAACCTTGTTTAAAGATTTCTCTTCATAGCAGGAAACTTAATGGAGTTAAGCTGAGAACAGTTTGAGACATTGATCTCTTCTTAAACTCTATGGAAACTCGTGCCAGATTACTGGGGTCTAATCTCAGGAAAAGTCTCCATTTAATCTCATTGCTGTAAAAAACAACAACATTTGAGATATTTAAGAGATCGAATTTGGCCCAACATGTGAGAAAAGGTACAAGCATTTGTGATAGTTTTAATGTGTTGTGGCTTAGCATATAGCAGAACGTTCGGCAGGAAATTTCGGGGTTTTCCAGGGTTGCGCTCTGCAGGGAATAACTCATCAACTCCTTATTCTGAACATCCGGAAGAAAGAAAGAGTGAGAGAAAGTGAGCACAGAGGATTGAGTCATCTGAACCCACCATCCCACACCATTCACATTAGACAGAAGAACATTCCCACACTGAACCTTTTCTGTTTGCTATTAAGAGTTTTAAAGAAAGACTGTATTTGTTCCTGCCGTCTGCTTCACATATTCAGTGTGCATTTCACATGACAGAACACACACGCATATATATATATATATATAAACATTAAAACCACCCGCTAACTTTCCAACCAGTTTGTTTTTCAGATTCCTTTACCGCTCATAAACTTTTGAGGTTGTGATCTCAACGTGCCCAACTCTTAAGGTTTTTGTGTTTGAATGTTCTCCTGCTGAGATAATTAAATTTTAACACACTTTCCTGCAAGTCCTCCAGTCAAACACCTAATCACAGTTTTAAACTCATCCAGTTTCCACTGCCGTAGTCCTGGATACAGAAGTTGTACTGGAAAACCCAAGCACAGCGACTAATGTTAGAAGAACACTGAATAAATCAAATCAAATAAAAAAAATAGGAAGGAATAAATTAAAAAGCTGACCAATGAACTAACATGACTTTTCCATGAACTTTCCAGATGTTTGATGTGTGATTTACAGGATAATAATTTTACAGAATAACATTAAAAGAACTAATTAAAATGAATTTGCTTACAAATCAGAATTCCTTAATTGCTTGCAAGCACGTTACTTTAACAAGAGCATTATTTGATCAGCATATTGAAATCACTGGAAAACACAATTTTCAAATTCCCTGACATTTTCAATAACTGTGGGATACCTGTGAGTTTACCTATGCCAGCTTAAATAAAAATGTCTAAATGTATGAAGTTCCATGTGCATGTTCCTGTCGTTTTATATCGCAACTGTCAGTTTAATGTGTAGTCATGTGAAACAGTATGTGTATGTAATAAGTGTGTGTCCTTCCAGCGTATGCCCAAATTCAGCCGCAGGCCCTGATTAAGCAGCAACCGCAACAGTTCGTCATTCAACCCCAAGCCCCAGCCACCTCTAGAGCCCAGCCTCAGTTACTGCAGACCGCCTCCGTCCAGCCCCACCAACAGTGCTCCGCCCAGACCTCATCTGTCACAGGGATCATTCCGGTTTTGCCCAGACCAGTCCTTCACAACCAGGGATCCGCTCAATGTCAACACGCCACCATCTTCCATTCAACTATAAGCCATCATGCAGTTAGCCAGCACGGCTCACACATTGGCCTGGCCCATGCTAAAGCTCAACCGGTCCAACTGACCGCCATCAATCTCCAAATCCAACCTGCACAAAGCCAGGTAAGGGACTCCCTTACTCGAGCCATATAGTAGATTAAAGATAATGTATTGTATACAATTCTAAAGCAACTAACTATTTTTATCCTATTTAGGCTTCAAGACTGGCTCAGGATGACAAGGAGAAGCCCACCTCTTTGGTGGTAAGAGAGATCTGCCCACCAGTACAAACGCAACCATCCACTGCGACCCAAGGCACCGACCTCCTTGAACAACCCAAAGCTGACACTGTTAATGCTACATCTCAAACACAAGGTACAGTTGCCAAAAAGAGTCGAAATTTACAAACATTGTTTGATTATCAAACTATATATCAACAATAGACACAAGAGATCACTTCAGAGGTAATGATGATTACTAGGGCGCAAGTCCTAAAACAATAACCATCTTTTTATAACAATACGTTTTTTTAAACTTAATATGAATTGTTATTAATATGTATTATTAATATATAAAAAAAAAAATATATATATATAGGGCTGGTCAAAAAACTATTTTTAGAGTAATCTTTTTATTTTTATGTTGTCGATTCAATATCGATTCTCAAAAGCCACAAACTAATCTTTTATTTCCGCATTTATTTCCACAAACAGTGAACATAATATCTGTTTGACGTTACTATTTATTACTAGTCTTCTCCACTGAATGTCATCCTCTTATTCACCTTGCACAAAGTTAAAGCGGGGACCGTCATTGGTTCGGTGCTTAACATGGCGGATGCAGGTGCGCATTTCAGTGACAGCTGAAGGACCTGTCACTGTCCCGATCAGGCCAGTGCTGCATGGTCACTGAAGAAGATCATTTGCACACGTTAAGCTTTACCAATTTAAACAATCAAGCACTGTGTGAGAAGTTATGTGTGTGCACAGAAAGCTGCGCATCTCAGACAGCGTGCAAATAATAAAATGACTTCTCTTTCACGTGTCTGTCTTCTTGCGCTTGAACGGACAAGTTATGCAAAATTCTCTTGGCTTGTATCCGAGTAAGCATAGTCAGTTATGGCTGAAGTGAACGTAAACAGCAGAGAAAGACTATGCATGTGTGTACATTATATACAACAGTATACTGGATCTGTAAAGTGACTAATAAACCTGCTGCTGTCTGTGTTTTTAATGTTAATCACAGAACAAAAGAAAAAGAGAAAATCAAATCACTGCTCTTGACTGAATAACTTTTGTAACTTTAATAATGATTAATCTATATTTAATTTATACAGACTATGCTGTGTTATTTTACATTTGATTACTTCATTCGATTTCTGTACCTGAAAACTACTGTGAAAGACCAACCTGAAAAGCATTATTTCATTTGTTTGTTCTGTTGTATTTATTTATCTGTGCTATCGCTTGTAGTTTAATAATTAGTTCTTCTTTCTTTTTTTTTATTAATGACTGTTTATTTGTCTTTAAATGTTTGAAATTGATATTAATTAGTAGTTTTAGCTGTGGTATCGAAACTGGAGTGGAGAATTGTGAAATTTCACTGGTGTCTAAAATGTTGGTGTCAACCTTATTTATTAAAATACAAGAATACATGGGTCAAAAACAACAAAAACATTTATTTTTTGGTCTTTTTTGTTTGTTTGTTTATGGTGAGACCAGTGAAAATTATTCATTGAATCAAATCGAGAATAGAAATCTTGCAAATCAGAATCGAATGAAATTGGGACATCTGAATGGTTACCGGGCCAGCCCTAATATATATATATATATATATATTGTATTTATCTATTTCACACCTATCAAAATCCAGAAATATGCACATACATCAACTTTGTTTTAAAGAATCACTGCTGCATTTAAAATACAAGGCTTTCGACTCCCACATGAACCAGATTTGCTAAAAGAGAAAGAGGCGTGCAATTCCCATGTACAGTAATATGAACAAGAACTGAGTCACATGACTCTGTGGACTTCCTTGACCTCCAGAAGGCACGGCTTGCTGCCGAATCTGTCAGAAACTGGTTTTAGACCTGTGCGTTACATGAAATGGTGCTTTCCTAGCTTCAGATAATAATGCCCATGGGCTGAGTGAAGCTGTGAAACTCTTGAACCTCTACGGAGTCATGTGACCTGCCACTTGAGGCTGCTGCCATCCAGGGAAAGACTGAACCGCCTCCTGGCGGAATGTGCAGTGCTCGTGCGTGGGAGTGGAGCATTGAAAAGGAGCAGCGCACACTGCATGTTGCGTAGTAGAATCGCACGCGTGGCGGAGCCTGATATTCTGTCTTTGATATCAGTGGAACAGGCGTGTGGGAATGAGGCTCCCCCCGTGTTTTGAGACGGAATTGAAGAGCGTCCCTGCGGGAAATGACTTTTTATTGCTCTTTGTCGGTAAGCTACAGTATGTCTTGTGTTGTGATGCCAGTAGTTTTGGTTAGTGGGCTTTAAAAAAGCGCTGCGGTCTCTTAAAACGCGACGCAACTGACGCTACTCTAGTGCGTACATGGAACATAACGTTACAGCGCAGACTGAACGCAGTGACGCGTCTTGTGTGAACAGGAGAGATGTATTTTTCTTTAGTTAATTTTAGTTTTTAGATGCAAGTAATAGTTCACACAAAAATCGAATCATTTACTTACCTTTTTCATGACATTTGGCAGCTTGATAGTGGATAACATTAAAATTTTTGTAAAAGTAGTTCATACTTTTTTCTTCAGTGAACTGCAGCAGTGGTCCTTTGGCAGCTTGATAGTGGATAACATTAAAAACTTAGTAAAAGTAGTTCATACTTTAATATTTAAAGTATTTTGAAGTTATCGGGTAGCTTTGTGTGATGAACAGAAAGAAATTGCAGTCGTTATTGACTGATACTCTTCCCAGCTCAAATGGCAGGAAGTTGCGCTCAAATAAAAAATGGCGCTTATGACAAATTGGGTCTCCATCAACTACTAGGCTATCAGTTAATTAATGATTACACTAAGACGAACGATATAAATGTAAAATATGTATAGGTTACTATATAGTGCATAATAAAACAAAATGAAAGTTTATTTCTCTTGATAAACTGTTAATTAGCGTTGAACGTCGTTATATTATTTTTATATCTAAAATATTTGGACATTTAACTTAATTTAAAACGTAATTACATTAAAGATGATTGTCATGTAGGGCAGGTGCAAATACGTGTATAAACTAAGCTATCAGACTAATTTGGGTATCTGTATGCTATGCTAGTGCATAAGCTAACTAACATAGACATTAATGATCATTATAATTTATAATGGCATAATTTTGTAGGAATTGTAATCGGGTGCTAAAGAGAGTACTCATTTAAAGTAATTTGAGCCAATGGAATCGCTTGGGGTCCTAATGGAGACCCAATTTCGAGGAGGACCTGATAAGTCACCACCATGGTGCTGCTCTAGTTGGACGTCTTTGACGTCAAACGCCATTGTCTCTGGAGTGTCACTTGACTTGTTTTTTTTCCCTTCATTTTCACTTGACTGGTAGTGATATTATCTTCATTAAAATATTCATATAGTCAGTTTTTATAAATATGATACTGAAGATCTTCCTTTGTGTTTCATAAAAGAAATAAAACGCATAAAACTAAAAACATCATCATAAACATCTTAAACCAGCTTAGACTAGTTTAAGATATATTATTTTCCATCAATGTTTGGCTTAACTGTTCCTTAAACGAAACGTACGTAAGTTACTTTATAAGCTCACTCGAGTGATCTTTGTACTTTATTCCGGCAGCTGTCTTTTCCGGGCTTTTCCAACACTGGTGGCCGCTGATATTTGTGTTGCTGATGTTGTTGTGGTTGCTATAGTGATGAGTTGATGCTTTGTTTCTTTGCCGCCAGGCTCTGTGGAGACGGCCCGGGACCCCATGGGAGCACCGGTGACATCGACCATGACCTCGGCAGCCTCAAACGAGCCCCCTCCAGCAGCTGTGACAGGAAGTGTGGCACAAAACGGCGAGAACAAGCCACCTCAAGCCATAGTGAAGCCACACGTCCTCACGCATGTCATAGAGGGATTTGTTATCCAGGAGGGAGCTGAACCATTCCCTGTGAGTTGTAATAATAATAATTAAAAAAAAACAATAGCTTTTAAATACAATAATTAATTAATAATTATTTATATATATATATATATATTACACACACACAAACCTTTATGGTACCTAGATGTAATTATTTGATGGCACTAATAATAATGCAAGGCATCAACAATTTTATTATCATTATTACTATTTATATAATTTTTTTATACAACAACAATAATAAAACAAGTATTATTATTATTATTATTAATAACTATTCAGTAAATAATACAAATTATTTATAAATGCTAATAAAAATAAAAATTGCAAATGAATTTATTAATAAGAAGAATTTTATAATTATTCATAATAATACTATTACATTATTATTAATATCTTCATTATTATTTTATTCATACATTTTAATACAACAATAATAATACTATTATTATTATTAGTAGTAGTAGTAGTATTATTATTAATTCAGTCAATTGTATAAATTAATTACACAAACTAATAAAAATAATTTTATTATTATTATTAATTCAGTTATTTATTATTATTATTATTATTATTATTATTAATAAATAATGACTTATTTATTTTCAGCAGCATGCATTTCTTTGTATGTTAGTGAATTGCCCTGATTTTACAACATCAAACTAAACTGTAGAAACAATATTGTCAGTTGAAGGTGTCCACAGAGTTACAGTAATCGCCATGACATCATCGCTTTTGAATACTGTATTGTCAGGTGGAGCGATCTCTGGTGCAGGCCGACAGCCCCAAGAAACCAGACACACAGCTTCCCTCAGATCCAGAGAAAACAGCCAGCAGCAATTCCCTCAGTGCCACCAACTCAGACATGGAGGAGGTTGGACAACAAGGTACAAGTTTAACTCATCCTGCAGCCCACGGCTATTTTTCTAAGATGCATGATCTTTTTAAGTGACAGGGTAAAGTTTTGAAAGATTGAAAACATGCACTGTTATGAACAAAGGAGCGTCATTATGCATTAGTGATTAAAGATGGTTGGAATTTCCTGTTTGTGAACTTTACTATTGAACCGTGCAATAAAGGTGCGGCAACAATATAAGCTTTGCACCATTCCAAAATTTACAAACAAACATTGTTTCAGGCAGCTAGTCATAAATAAACTGTAGATTAATACTTTATCATTTTTCATCAGACACAAGAATTCAGGAGGAATCAGAGGAGCCCAAGCTCACATGTGAGCTCTGCGGATGGGTTGATTTTGCCTACAAGTTCAAACGTTCGAAACGCTTCTGTTCCATGGTCTGTGCTAAAAGGTTAGAGATTCAAAACATTTAAAAAAATGTTTTAGTGAAAATATCTACAAATGCATGCTGGGTTCATTTAGGAACTTATGAGATATAGCTGCTCCCAAAATGAGGGCTAATAATATATTGTTGTGATGTGCAGTAGTTTTATCTGTATGCTAACATACAACACTCTTGATCAGGTACAGTGTTAGTTGCACGAAGAGGGTTGGTCTGTTCCACCCCGACAGAACTAAAACAACCAATCAGATAAATCAGTGGAGAAGGAGAAGGTCTCATAGTCCCAGAGGCAGGGAGGCCAAAAAGCAGGTGAACAGCTACTATAATCCAGTTGTGCCCGTCACAATGTTTTTGTATCACTATATTAAAGTAAATCATCCTATCTTTGTTATTACTTCACTTTAGTGCATGTGTATCATCTCTTGTTTTATTCCTTATCCCATCAGCGGCTCTCTGTATCTCAGCAGTCTCAGGGAGAATCTATATCCTCACCCCTCCAATCTCAGCCTAGTCAAGGAGAGTCCAGCCCCTGTTCGGATATCTCCAGTTATGAGGAAGCAACTTCCCCGCTCTCTGCAGCCAGTTCTGGCCCAGTCGTTTCTCAGGGTGGGGTGTCTGGTAATGATCCAGAAGAGCTTCCTCTCCTCAGTCAGCACTTCCTACCATGCGACCCCACCAAATGGAATGTGCAAGAGGTGTTTGAGTTCATCCGCTCTTTGCCAGGTATGTGGCTTTTTATCATATTCATATATATATATATAGATAGATAGATAGATAGATAGATATAGACACACACACACACAAACACACACACACCGTTTAAATGTTTGGGGTCAGTGCGAGAAAAAAATAAAAGGTGGATAATATGTTTATTCAGCAAGGATGCATTAAGGCCGGCACACACCAAGCGTTTTTGAGCGTCGTTCAGCTTAGTTTTTTCGCCGTGTTCTGCACCGGTGGCTGTAGTAGGACACTGTCCTTTTTTGGGGGGCCGATTTAGCATGTTGAATCGCCGTTAGGCCGTTGGTGAGAGAGAACTCTGATTGGCTGTTCAGCTTAGCAAACAGGTCAGTGCATCAGAATAAAAGCGAAGATTCTGGATTTCATTCGACACACGACTCTCACAGTGCATTATGGGTTTTCTGTAGCCGTTGAGCGTACATTGGTTGTACACTTGTTATTGTGGTGCATTGTGGGATTGAATGAGTGCACTCAATAACGTCCACTATGGTTTCGGACACCACTTCAAATGGCTATCCCCTCAAATAGTGCCCTATTTAAGGGTATAGGGGGCGATTTCAGACACAGCCCTAGTCTCAGTTTGCCTTTTTAATGACGAAAATAGATACCTGTTTGATATAGATGGATATTTACTTACACGCAGGCGCAGGACGCACTTGCTAGTTGACAGTCGCCTTTTGGTGTGTTCAAGCGCAGCTTTTTGGTCGAGATGCAGCCGATGAGAGGCGACAACACAGTCGACGCTGCTAGTTCTTTGACGCCGGCTTGGTGTGTCCCGGGCTATCAAAAGTGACAGTAAAGACTTTTGCATCCTGAATCCTGAAAAAAAAAAATCACAAAAACCACAAAATATTAAGCAGCACAATGTTTTCAACATTGATAATAATATGAAATGATTCATGAGCACCAAATCATCATATAAGAATGATTTCTGAAGGACCATGGAATAATGCATAGTGACATGCCGTCACAGGAATAAAATATATTACATTTTAAAATATATTAAAATAGAAAACAGTTATATTTTAAATTGTAATATTTCATAACAATGCTGTTTTTAACAAATAAAATCAGCATAAGATGCATAAAAGACTTCTTTTAAAAACATTACAAAATCTTACAGACCCTAAACTTAATAACCGTATCGTATAAATACATGCACACACATTTGATATTATATTTTGCCATCAAATATTATATAATGATGGCAAAGTTGATAAAAGCAAAGCTATGTTGAAAGTTGAAATTTCTACGGCAATATATTTATTTACAAATATGGTATTTAATAATGCAAATTTTTGTGACTCCACAATTAGGTTGCCGGGAGATTGCGGATGAGTTTCGTGCTCAGGAGATTGATGGACAGGCCATGCTGCTACTGAAAGAAGACCACCTAATGAGTGCCATGAATATTAAACTAGGACCCGCCCTCAAGATCTTCGCTCGCATAAACATGCTGAAAGATTCCTAGCCTTAAAAAGGCAGTAAGTGTATGAGTATGTGTCCTCAGATGTCACTTAAACTTGACCTAGTGACTACAGCACCCCAAACTGCACTACAACATTTTTTAAACAAATAATTAATAACTAAAAACTTTATTTAAAAAAAATTGGGCGAAGCCCAAAACTGCACCTCCTCAAGAGAAGAACTGAAGTAAATTCAGCTGGAACAGAAAATGGCCCGACTACCTATGAAGATCCGCACAAATAGTGACTTATACCAAATGAAAGGCATTATGAATCAGTGATTTGGAATTCAATTCTGACTGGGACTCGCAGATCACTCGACTTAACTAGATCAGAAAAAATCTTTGTACGTACGTATAACAACACCGCAGTCCAAACAGAACTAAAACTATCATGTGGTTTCACAATCCCACATTTTGGCCCAGATATCTCTGGAATGTACATTTGTTGTTTTCAGGTATGAGTTTGTCTTATTGTACATGCCAGATGCTTTTGTACAGTATAAATATGTTTAAGTAAATTATTCTTACCTATGTGTGTGAGTATTTGTAACAGAGTTGAATCACAACAAACTGGTGCTATTTCACTTTCACCTTTACTTTGAGAGGACTTGAATAACAGAAGCACAGTAATAGAATATCCAGCGTTGAACCTAAAACCCGATACAACCTAAAGGAAGGGATCCAGTTTGAACAAATCCTGTCAACCGCGCCTTATTCAATGTGTGTCTGTACACTCTGGTTTTGAGATGCACATTAAATTGTATTTGTCTTGGATATTGGGAATGACACTATGTTTGGTTTTAACTGTGCCCAAATTTGTTATTGTATGTTGCTAGAAATGATTGTGATGATGGGTTGTGTTTTTTTTTTTAGTACAATGCTTTGTGAAATGCCTGTATTTATCAGATGAATGAAATTTGTAATATAACATTTTTAAGGAAGAAACTTGTTTAATTTCTTGTTTTTCACCTCAACTGCTTGCACAGCTTTATTCATTAATTTATTTATGCCACACTTAATTTTTCATCACATTGATTAGATAACAAGATACCCAACTAAGTCACATCTAAAACATATAGGCCTGGTTTCACAAACAAGGCTTAGATTAAGCTTTGGTTCAATAAGGACATTTAAGTAGCTTTTATAAATGTGCCTTAGAACAAATCTACGTGTGCATCTTGAGACAAAACAATGGCACTGACATTTTAAGACATCTCAGTGCAACTTGCTTTCATTTCCAACAGCTCAAACATACATTTTAGTCTGGGACTAGGCTTAAACCTTGTCTGTGAATAAAATGACATGCAGTTTAATATTTTGTTAATGCTATTTATCCCATTTTAAACTGTGGTATGAGTGTCAAAATAATTGTTTGGGGCTACTCTGATTGTGTGCTTAGAATAAAACACCACTAGGTGGCACACATGTATTCCGTCAAACTATCCCGTCTACATAAAAAAAAAAAAAAAAAAGACTTTTAGAGTGGTCGGCTAGCTAACTCGACCCTGATACTACAAAAACTTGATTTTTTCACAGAAACCGTTTTAAATGTGTCATGATTAAAGTCATGGTGGGAGTTGAGGACCGAAGATTACTTTCAGCTCTCATCGCCGCACAAAGAATCCCATTTTATAAACTTTTCACGTTAAGTCCCGCCTCCTGTCTCCGCGTCTCGTTTCTCATTGGCCCTTTGTGCCTAAACACTTCGATCTGATTGGCTGTTTAAGATGTCCGTTTGCGTTCTTTCACAGCAGATGAACTTCTTCGGTGAAGCCGATCTTCAACAACGGTGCTGCTCGATGAGCGATATTGGAAGCTGATCAAACCTGGCATGGCACCCACAACGGTGAGAATGTCCTCTTTATAACATGTGACTTAATATTTATAAAGAAAGAAAGCAAGTAGAATAAAATGAGCACGAGAGGAAGAGAAAGTATTTTTTTTGCAAAGACAGGATACAGATTGTATGAATAGTTAATGCTGATTACAGTTACAAATAGCCGACAGTTCTGACAACTGTTTTAAAAACGCAAAAGTAGTTTGGGGTTTTGTTATATGAGCAAACATGAAGAAGAAAAAAAAAAAAAAAAAGTCCAATAGTCGAAACATCGGTTTTTAAAGTACACTGTAAACTGATTTTTTTTTCCGTAACTGATTTTTGCGTGTCAGATCTGCATATTTGGAAAAGGCCGTGTCTTAAAACGGAGTGAACTGTCTACCTAGGCAGCATTTTTGTCTATCAATAGGCGCGTGCATCATTTTTGTGCATCAGAAATGAGTCCAGAAATGCTGCACGCACATATGATGCCCTAAACTGCATTCTAGATAGGCAGTACTCTGGGTTTTGAGGCATAACGCCAAAGAATGTCGACTAAAAAGAGGAACTTTGGGTCACACTTTAGTTTCGGGTCCAATTCTCACTATTAATTCCTAATTACTGCTTATTAATAGTTAGTAAGGTAGTTGTTAAATTGAGGAATAGGATTAAGGGAAGTAGAATATGGTCATGCAGAATAATATGTGATTTATAAGTACTAATAAACCGCCAATATTTTAGTAATATGCATGCTAATATGCAACTAATTAACAGTGAGAATTGGACCCTAAACTAAAGCGTTACCGAACTTTGAAATGTTTTACAGTATAGTATAAATATATTTTAATAAATACAATAAATGTTCAATATAGTATATGCTCAATATTTTCGAAATCCTATTTGTACAGTAATATTGTGAACTATTTAAATGTTTTAACAGTTAAAACTATTAGACTTTATGCAGTCTGTACAGCTGATCACATCAACAGGCAGTTGACATTGGGCCATCTGTTTTGTAGCTCACAAGCAGCTTGAGGATTAAATTAATTACCCTCTGACATGTCGGGTGAGCTTGGACTCAAACACTGACTGCTTCAGTCTAGCTCCAGGGGAAAAATGTTGGGTAATTTAAGAAGCATTTGGGCCGATGTTGAATGCTGTAGCACCCTTTAATTCAGAGAGGCATGGGCACCATTAAAGAGGAAATGCCAAATTAGTCAACCACGAAGAACACTATCGGATAATCCCCAAGTGCACATAAAAGAAAGGTTCTGTGGATGCATAAAAATCTCTGAGAATGCCTTTTTATCATCTTTTCCTCATGTCCACATAATGATTCATGCTGAATCACAAGTTTTAGTAAAGAGACATTGGCTAAAAAAGCAAGTGTGTCTAGTCTACAAGTATTTTTCACACTTGATCTGTGACTGTTTAGTTCAGTGCATCATATAATTTTCCTTTGGTTCTATAAAAGGCAAAGTGAAGTTGTGAAATTAGCGTGTATACAAAGTATGGCTTTGCGTTGAGGCGCTTCAAATTAGCGCTGTTTGAATGGGTAAACCGCAAACCATGAAAGCTTTCTTGCATACTCATGACCTCAGATCTAGTACGCAGTTCCCATCGGTGCACAATACACCAAAAGGAACCTGACTGCGATTTACAAGGACAAGTTTGACTAAAGGTTGCACAACACGGATGAAAGGGAGAATTTGAATGCACTACAAAGTACAGTAATGCGATTTTTATGGGAGCTCTGACGTGGAAGTCAAGCTTCCAAGTTTCAGCTGGAGCACAGTAGCTGGACGTCCTCCGTCTCCGGGCATATTATGTAACACTCAGAGACTCCTGGATCGTGACTTCATGATGTGGAAACTTTGGCTAACCACACAAATCTCAGCATGAAGCACCATTAAAAGCAAAGTGGGGTCAGAGCGAAGAAATCTAGATTCAGTTTCCTAAGATTATTTCAGCTGAGGCTTGCAGCGCAGGGTCAAAGCATTTATGGTGCGCAAAGCTATATGGGAAAGTGAAATTCGATGCTTTCAAGGTTGTCCATGCGCAATTACTGAGTATTTAGTATGAGGGCTCGGAAAGGAATTTCACTCAATCTTACCCTACCAACAACAAGTCTCTTTCACTAGCTGTCTATCAATAGAAAAGTCATGGAATGCTGCTTTAGCTTTGATGTATGAAAGATGCTTTGACTCATAAGAATAAAATGGAAAAAATGACCTGCTTTTTTCTTTTTTCTGTGAACTGCACAGAAAGAAACACAACATGGGAATGGGAGTTTTTCCTGAGATCACAACTCTGATCTATAAGCCATTATGTTCTCGGGAAAGCCTGTTAAAGGGATAGTCATCATTTACTCACACTGGTGTTGTTCTAATGTCGTATGCTCTTCTTTCTTTTATGGACCACAAAAGGAGAATAAAAAAATAAAAAAAAATTCCCACTCGCACTCATCCATATAATGGCAGAGAATAACAACTAACATCAAGCTTTAAATAAAACAAAAACTGAGGTATCACAGAAGGATCACATGCGACACATGCCGTATCTTCCAAGTGTTCTAGGGATATATGATATGAAATTTTCTAAAATTTACAGAAAACCGAAATTGAATGTATTATTTAAGGAAAGTCTTGACCGTTGATCTTTGCACGACCTCATGACGTGCGCCTTTGTGAAACTCTATTAGCACCGCAGTTCACTCCGTCTTGCCCAGAAAATACACACAAGTTGTGAGAAATATAAAACAAAAATATAACGTGTATCTGTGTACTTTTTTCATTGAGTCAAATATCACCGGACCGGAACTCCGTTTGTCTGATGGCAGTCAGAATGACAGTTGACAGATGTGAACGCGATAACTTATTATTACGAACACAACGAATATATTTATCTCAGAGAAGAAGGCATAGGCCTATGGGTTGGGTTTCATGTCGCATTTTTGTTAATCTTGATTTCTTGCTTTTTCTGGGCAAGTCTGCGGTGCTAATAGAGTCTCACGAATGCGTACGTCGTGCAGAAAAGACCAGCGGCAAAGGTCAAGAATTTCGCTAAATTATACATTAAATTTCAGTTTGTTTTTCACCAAACCCTATTGTATACCACTAGAACATTTGAAATATACGGCATGGGATTAATCTGTGATACTTTTGCGGGGCATTTTTTAAAAATTAAGAAAGTAGGGCATACGGCATTAGAACAACACCAGGGTGAGTAAATGATGACTTCATTTTCATTTTATGGTGAACCATCCCTTTAACCCTTTGATTGCTCCAGGAGGACTGGCTAACAGTATTGCTTTTGATGATGCATAAATGGCTACCAACAAAAGATATAGACTTAATATTGTGATGGGTTTAATTCAGGCTTCCAATTTAGTGCAAGTTCTAAAGGAATAAAGTAATGAAAAAGGGCAATTTATCATGCCCCCTGATTGGTACGTAAATTTTCCTACTATTGAACTAATTCAATTCTGTCTTTCACCCTGTTAAGAGCGTGGCAGAAACTAAATATTTATAACTTTATACAATATTTTTTCAAGAAACCTAAAATGTGCTTCTAAAATAATTATACTACCATTCAAAAGTTCTTTTTTGAAAGACATTAATACTTTAATTCAGCATAGATGCATTCAGTTGCTCAAAAGTGACAATAAAAGACATTTATGTCAAAAAATATATCTATTTTTCAATGCTCTATTAACATTAATAATTAATAATAAAATAAATGTTACTTGAGCAGCAAATCAGCATATTAAAATGATTTCTGAAGGATCATATGACACTGAAGACTGGAGTAATGATGCTGAAAATTCAGCTTCCAAATAGAAAACACTTATTTTAAATTGTAATAATATTTTACAATGTTACTGTTTTTACTGTATTTTTGATCAAATAAATGCCACCTTAGTGGGTGTTTTTCTAACACTCATTTGCTCCGTGTTTTGTTCTCTTTTCAGGAGGCGAGGCTAAACGTGGAGGCTCTGAGTAAGAGAGACGTGCTGCTGCTCTTCAGTGTTCTTGAGGGAGAGCTGGAGGCCAGAGACTTTGTCATACAGGCACTCAAGGTTAGGCTGAGAAGGCTGTGCTGTCCTTATACAGTTTGAGAGCGGCCTCTAGAGGCCAAATAAAAACTATCACTGATCCTCGTGGAGTTTGTTTTAACATGCTAGCCTGGCTCCGCCCTCCTACGTACTTCCGCTCAATTTTCATTTTCATTTTCCTTCAGTACGTCGTCTGGGTTTGCGGTATATTCACGGGTTTTCTCCGGCCAATTTTTACCTGTCCAATCAGCGAACAGAGGGGAGTGGCTGAGAACGATGGCGTTGAGGTCATACGTCACGACCTAACGTTAAACGATTAAACGCCAAACGTTAGCGATTGGTTATGGCAGATCCAGAGTGGCTCTGGGCAGATCCAATAGTTTTAAACTTCAACAGAGTATCCGCCTTCAAGGAAGTTAACGCTTGTCAAGTGGAGTGGCCAGACTCTCTGTACAAATGAAATGTACGAGAGTCTGGTAGGACCAGGCTAGCTGCATGTTGCACTGAGCGGGACAATTCCTTAATTTCAGTGCTGTGGCCTTTGTGTAGATATTTAAAGATGGCCATCTTTTAGCATGACTGTTATGATTTATCTGAAAAGGTAACAGTTTACAATAAGATTCGCAGATTTGCAACATTAATCAAAGTTAATAAAAGTATTGGTCATTGAATAAATTCAATATTTACAAATAGATTTTTACATTTTAAAGTTGTATCTCTTAAAGGAACACTCCACCGTTTTTTCATATTAAAGGGACACCAGGCAACGTTTTCGTGTTAATTAGTCGGTATATAGTTAAATGACTCATTACAGGGCGAATGAAGACTCTCTCGCCCGCCCCTACTGCCTGTAGGAAGAATATCCGCTTGCAAGTTCGGTGTATCCTACCCGCGTCCTTCAGTCTCACAAAGTCTCAGACATCACGAGAAGCAGGATCAGTTTACGGCAAGCATCCCCAGCACAGACAGAGGCAGGCTAACGAAACCCGGCTAGCGATTGTTGCAAACGTGTGTATAATGGCAGAGCCGGGGAAGAAGCAGCGAAAACCCTTGACGGAAGATGCAAAGAAAAGGAAAAGAGCTTCAGACCGAGTGAAGGCTCGCACACGTATCAACATTGGTCAAGCTTTTTCAGAATGGCGAGAGCTGAAGGACAGAGAAGGCTCGCCATCAAAAAAAAAAACTAATCAGTTGGAAAGAAAATATTACTTTACTTACCTCGGTAGACATAACTGGTTTTGAAATAGCCAGTTCCTCTGCTCAGCTGGGTTGACAGCTGATCAGCTGGGTTGCTCGTGGCGAGGGGGGAGGGACAAAAGTTCGTTTTTATGACAGTGTGTTTGAAAGCATTTACTACCAGACGCTAGGGGGAGCTTCGTAGAGAAAAAACACTCAGGCTTGCCTGGTGTCCCTTTATACTATGTTATTCCCTTAACTAAGACGAGTTGATACATACCTCTCTCATCTCAGTGCGTGCACTCAATCGCTCTGGTGCGCGGCGACACTTTGATAGCACTTAGCTTAGCCTAGTTCATTCATTAGGGACCACTTTGGTTTAAAGGAGAACTCCGGTCAATTTTAACATTGAGCTCATTTTTTTGTACATTTGGAGTGCTGTCAATACAGAGAACAACGACAAAAATCGGTGTTGCCTACACCGTGTTATCCTCTTTTTAAAATCAGCACTCCAAATTTACAAAAAAATTAGCTCAATGTTAAAATTGACCGGAGTTCTCCTTTAATATGAAAAAACGATGGAGTGTTCCTTTAACATTAGTTAATGCACTATGAATTAACATGAATGATCAAGGTATAATTAATATATTAATATTTTTTATATTTAAAAAGTAAAGTACCGTTTATTTATACGGTACAGTACTGTTTTTTTCCCTTTAATTTTTGTATTAAAGTTCAGCACTTTTTTATGTGTTATGTTTGTTTTCATACATTATCCATTTTACAAACTATCGGTTGATTAATCGATTATCGGACACACCGTGGTCCAACCTAGTTATCGTTACCAGTAAAATTCACTTTCGGTCGACCTCTAGTAGCCAAATGTCATTCCAAACCCATATGCTTTTACTTTCTGTGGATCTTTTGGAGAATCTTCACATAGCTCTCAATTTAGACCAAAAACACCATAAAAAAACCACAACAGTGGTTGATATGACCTGTGCCTGAGTGTTATCCAAGTCTTCTCAAGCTATGTGATAACTTTGTGTGGACAACAGGTCAATGGACATCACATAAACATAATTAAACGAACATAAAATGTCATCATGTAGAATTTATTCAGGAGCATCTGGACTTATTTAACCATTCAAGATGTTTAGATGTTCAACTACTTACAGTGCTGCATGTTTTCCGAGTAGCGGCGACCCAAGTCATAATTTACACCATTAGGGAGGCTCCTCTGTGATTGACAGCTCTTATGTTCTTGTGGTGTGTAGTTCTCTTCATCCATACTCAACTGAGGCATGTGAATGAGAGCTGAAACATCTCAAACAAATATATAAACAAGCTGAGATTGAACTCACAAATATTCATTTAAGTCAATACTAATAAATCAATACTTCAATAATGATATGCCTCAATTATTGTCTATTGACAGTCAGTAGTTCGCTGTCAAACAGGTTTAACTCTTCGCACAGCAGACTAGATACCCAGGAGAGACATTATAGCTGTATCACTCAATGAAATCCAGATGTCTGTCTGGTTCATAGCTCAATCGTGCACGCTAGCATATTAACGCTAACATCCTGTTAGTGTATTAAACATCAGTGCACAGTTTATCTACGACAGAAGCTCAGTTTATATAAGATATGTAAAAGCTAAACATTTAAAAAGATAATTTTAGCCTTTGTATAACCAGAAATGATGGCGTTGGCTACGCAGAGTTCTTGGTTAGCTGTGCATCAAACATCTCACACGGTTTTTGGGATAGTTACCGAAAACTACACTCAAATAAATGCCATAGTGATGGATATTTAATCATACCCGCCGTTTGTTGTTCTTCCTGTAACTTAAGTGTTTTGCTATTTGCTGCCTTTCCAATTTAACTGCACTCTCAAGTTATTTTCAATTCAACGTTCATCGACTTTTAATTAAAGCCGACTGGATCTCATTTTACCTTGCTTTCCCATCAGACTTTTTCTGTTTAAGACTCCTACTACATTCCAGCACTGTTGCTGGGCCTCATCCCACTCTTCTGGTGGACACCAGGCTTACAAACGCAGCTCAGCAGACACAACTACACTTTTTTTTAAAGTACTTTAAAGTACCAATTCAATAGCAATTCAGTATTGGTGAATCTCACACAAAAGAACTGTTGTGTGTTTGATTAGGGTTGAAGCAGAACAGTGGCTCTCCAGGATCATCCCTGATGTACACAATAAGTGCATTGTATCAAATGATAAATTTAAATGTAGGACATAGTAGTTAGAGACACCTAATATAAAGTGGGACCCATATTATATATATAAATTGACTTATTTGGCAATTTAGGAATGACTCAGAATCAGCCAGACAGTGAGCAAGACAACTTCCTTTTTGAGCATATCATCTGCGTCAGTACAAACGGCAATACTCTGAGCCCCTGGTTTCATTCCAAAATACGCTTTGAATGTTATTTGTTCTCTGCATAAACACGCACAAACATGTCAAACATTATTACGCACATTTCCTGTTGTCTAGTATCAGCTTTAAACTTTATTGTAGTGCCGTTGGTTCATCTGATCATGTTAGCACGGTAATAAAACTCAGCATCTGTGCTCTCAGATCATGTTTTTCTGTGGTAAAGCTGTCTGGAAGGCTGCACAGATATTATCTGCTGCATTCCTGTTCTTTAAAGCATTGGACTGGGGCTATGCGAGTGTCACAAACGGTATTAACCACTCTTTTGAATCACTTTTAAGTGACTTCTTAAGTAGATAGCGTATATTTAACCCAACTGCATATTTCTTCTAAAACTCTGTGGTTTTTAGGGGCGATGTTCTGGCATGCTGGGATTACAATCTCTGTCACTCATTGCCTGCTTTGAATGAGGTCATTAAGGCATGACTTTTCTGCTTCGACTCTCTCAAACACATACACGCATTACAATTGTCTCTTATGCATTTGGTCAAAAGAAAAAATCAGGAGAGCAGAAGTAACATCACAACAGCCCGTAATCTCAGTATAACTCCATTAGCCATGCTAATAGTACATACAAACACAATTCATTATTTCCTTATGGTGCTTTCTCTGAAAAAAAAAAAAACTGGAACTAAATAGTATTTTGCTCTAATAATCGTTTCCATACTTATTTATGCCCCTTAGCAGCGATTGACTTTTCAGGGAAAACTTGAAAACATTTCATGACTAACAAGAAAATAGTTTTAAATAGTTAGACTTTGAGTTCAAGAAAGAATGCCTCCCAGGTGTCCATCTCAAAGTTGAAAGTAAGTTTTATGAATCTTATCAACATTCAAAAATAGCTTCATATGTTTTTTGTTTGTTTTTGTCATTTGAGGAGCTAGCATGGAGGATGTTGGGAGTGCAAATAGCAGATACCAAAAGTATCTCACTGTTGTCAGTATGTTGTTTACCTTAATCCCTGGTCTCTTTAATTTTATTAGTGAAGATATATGTTATCTTTCTCTATCAGGTACACACGCACGCACGCTCTCTCTCTCTCTCTCTCTCTCTCTCTCTCTCTCTCTCTCTCTCTCTCTCTCTCTCACACACACACACACACACACACACACACACACACACACACACACACACACACACACACACACACACACACACACACTTTCTTGTACAAGATAAAGATTATGAGGACATTCATTGACACAATGCAATCTCTAGCCACTTAACCTAACCTTACCCATCACAACTAAGTGCCTAACCCGAACCCTTACCCTAAACCTACCTTTAACCTAATTAAAACCTTATCCCTAAAACCAAGTCTTGACCCTCAAACCGGCCTTTAAAGGGGTCTCAGAAAGTGAGGACCGGACAAAATGTCCTCACTTTACTCTCTTTGTCCTCACTCTAATGGTCTAAAACTCAAACTGGTCCTCACAAATATAGTTGTACAAGTACACACACACACACACACACACACACACATAAAGGTTGTTTGAAGGCACCAGACTGGCTGACTTATCTTAAGTCATTAGTAAGGTTAATCTTCCCAAGGCCCCCGTAATTGCTCAAGCTTTTAGCCTAAACACACACACACACACACACACACACAAAGCATCATACATATAGAATGGAAAGTAGACATCCACTAATTTGACAAACAAAAGATTTTGCATACAGAACAGCTGTTGTTTATTTGGAGCTTACATTGCCTTGTATTCAAGTAAATAGCTTGAATAGTACTTTCAAGTCCCTTTATTTTAGATTCGATTTTGTGCCAGATTTGTATTGCCGAATAGAAGAATATTAAAACAAGAAAACATAATAATCTATAATAAAATATATAGAATAGAATAAAATAGATCAGAGTGTTGTGTATCAAAGTACAGCAATGACACATTGTCATTTAAATATTTAAAGGCCATGAAATTCCTCTTTTTAGGACTAGACTAAATGCACCTTTTAGTCTGATTCTTCTTTTTAAACATCTAATACTGGATGTTTGTGTTGGGCTTATTTTTATTTTGTGTGAATTAGAAGAGCTTCCAAGACAACAAAATGTAGCTATGGAATTCTACAGGTCTCGGTACCATTCTGTCTTTCTTTTCTTTCCTGTTTTGTTTTTGACTTTCTTTAAATTGACCTGTGTCATTATCATATATATGTTGCAATCCCTTTTTACCTTTCTTTCCCCCACTTTTCTTTTTGACTTCACTATCAATCTAAATCAAAACGGTTAAATAAGATTTTACTTATTATGTAACAGCTTCTAGATGCTTATCTTCAAGATGTCTACTTCAGAAACGCCTCTCCTAACTTTTTATTTTTTTACCATTCAGTTTCTCTTTTTTCCATATAATTTACAGGATGTTTTCTAAAACGGGGAATTTAGCCCTTTGATTTGCCCGCTAACTTCCAATATGTTTCAGTAGGGAATACATCACAACTGGAAAGAAAACTGCATTCAGCAAAGACCAATGGCATTCATCTTTAAAGCTGCTGTGTGTATCTTTACAGTATTAAAATGCTTTTCAAAGCACCAAGCTTTCATTAAAGGATTGGTGATAAAGTTACCCAGAATATTCTCATATTCTCCTATGTCTTGTTAAGCACCTCCAGGTTTTACTCTCTTTCTGCCTCGCCCTTTCTGCTTCAGAGACTGTAAAACACTCATTCATTGTGTCACGTCTGCACAGCACATTTATCTGTTCTAGCATCAGCACCAAAGAGGCTCACAGAGAATCAAAGTGTACACTTGTTTACCACATTCATCATGGTTAGTGTGTGAGTTTCTGATAAGACTTTATTGTTGCTGAACTTTAGTGAACCATTAAAACACAAATACTCTCACACACACTTACCAGATGGACATCACATGCATGTTACAACTTGAATCTATCAAGCTCAATCTTAGAGCAGATGAGTCGAGTAGATTGAACAATGCAGTAGAGAACCGCACTGTCATTTCTGTCATATATATATATCATGACATGTTAAAAGCAGTCTTAAAAACTTTTAAACTGTTCTATTCTACTATATACAGCTTTGTGACTGGTAATAATTATTTATGGTCAGTAAATTTTCATCCTCCATTGGCAGGTGTGGAAAAACGTTAATGGTGGTCTCTTGTGTGTGTTTAGATGCATATATCCATCTGTGTGTCTTTACCCCTCCTCCTGACATTAATTTTCATACCTCTATTCCCTGTAGACGTCTAGTCATTTTTCAACAGCTCCCACTCTCACAGCTTTCAGCTGGTATCACCAAACATGCCATGTCATTGAAACTACCCTGAAGGAGGAGGAGTATTTCATCCCTCTTTTCTTTTTACGTTTAAGCTCCAAACCTCTTTTGTTACAACCAAAATACGTTTATAAGTTTATAATAAACTAGCATCCTAAAGATCCCGATATACTTCTAGCGAAATCGAAGAACAAACTTCGAAACAGCCTGAAGCTCCGCCTTCTTTGACGTGGAAATCTTCTCCGGTTAATTTCTTCAGTTTAGTTCGTCGCAGTCAGACGTCTCAGTAAAAACATGAATACACTGGAGATTTTAATCACATCTGACACAGATCGGAATTTTTCTGCACACGTGTAAAAACAAAAATCCGCATGAGATCATATTTTTTGCAATCTACAATCTACATTATAGGCTGTTTCTAAGCAATGAGGTGTTAACTTTGCTGTTTTCGTAAATAAACTGACAAGCTTTACTATTAAATGCAGACTCACACAGGTAATTCACACTTACAGTCTCTCTCTCTCTCTCTCTCTCTCTCTCTCTCTCTTGTTAATTCCTTTGAATTCATTCAAATAAATGAAATCTTACCGCACTACTAAAATAACAATGAAAATTAACGCTAATTTCCGGGCTATTTCTGTTCAGTCAGATTTTGCGCTGCTAACACATCCATTAACTTGTAGCTTTTAACTTGTCCATGCTGGCAAATAATCATGGCCACACGACGTGTATTATAAATCATTTTAGTGCGACCATTTAAAACCATGTTGCATAGTAAAGTGATCACCAACAGAATCATTTTGGGGCGGGAATTAATGTAAACACAGATATCGGATACCAGTCATGTCTAAAGTGAATGTAAACAGGTGGGATAAACAAAATATGGTCAAAAGATCAGATCTGTGCATGAAGACTTGCAGTGTAAATATCAGCCTGACACTATTTCTTCAGTCATTTGCTTTAAAGCAATATATTGTATAAAGTGGTATATAAATAAACGTGACGTGACTGGAGCACCAAATTGCTGGGCTCGTGCAAACACGTCGCTATGATCAGACGCTTTCTTAACTGCTGTTTTCTCACCCTTGGCTGTGTGTTTAGTTTGGTGTTGAAAGGAAATCACGCAGTACATATTTACATATTCATTCATGTTTGCTAACAGTATGCCGCTGCGGGGTCGGGGCCTTTATGCATCACTGTCCGGGCAACCCTGGGTAACTTTAGCAAGAAAGTTTTTTTTTTTTCTCTGTTGGTCTGGAATTGTCAACATTACTTGAACCCTGTAATATAAGACTCTTCCTAGCTATTGGTGACTCTCTCTTTACTGTTCAACAGTTCCTTATCCTTATCCTTGTGTTGTTGTTGTTTTTTTCTGGGTCAAATCTGAGCCCTTTTAGTTCAGAGTCATTTCAGGAGGTTTTAAATTACTCCAGCTGGAACTTTTTTTTGGTGTCCCATTCACTGCATTGACCCTACCTAGACTGAAGCAATTGTTTTCATCCCTATATGGACCCCTTGCTTGACCTCTTGCTTAAAACAGCAAACACAGAGAGCTGAACACATACACACACTCACACACATATACACAGAGCCTTAGAGAATGGTTTATGTTGCTTTTGGCAGGGTCATATGCTCTGTATCATCTCATTTCCTGTTTAGAAAGCAAGTATGGACTGAGCGTGTCTGTGTGAAAGAGAAAAATGGAGGCCGCTTTACAAGACTTGCAAAATGAAATGGAAGCTACAAAAACGAGCCACAAACTCCCCTTAATACGAAGATATCAGAACTCAAATAGGTGTTTCATGTCAAAAGATTATGGACATTTTGATCTCTTTAAACACATTGTTTAAACTGAAATGTGCAGATATCTAATCAAATCCATCTAAAATAATCAAATAAATCCCTGTTCCTCTGTCTCCTTCTCGCTACAGGCCCAGCGTAGAGATTCCAACATGTGGGAGAGATATGGCAAATACAACCTGAGCGACCCGTTCCTGGCCCTGCAGAGAGACAGCGAGGTCCTCCAGAGCTCCGGCCAGACCAGGGGAGATGGAGGAAGTTCCTCCCAGAGACGAGAGGGGGTCTGTGGGGCCACGGCTCGCTTGGACCCTTTAGCGGTGCTGAAGCTGGTGGTCGGACACTGCAGAAGGATGCAGGAGAAGATGCTGAAACAGCTGGCAGCTGCCGAGAACAGACACTGGAGGGTGAGTTTATACTGCATAATAGCTAAAAGCCACTGTCATCATCATTGCTGATGTGAACATCATATCGTTTAAATTGGATTTACCACAGTGTAGCAGGTCAAGGAGAGATTGGATTGGTTTATAAGCTAATCTTTGTCTCATTCTGTCGCCCCTCTGTGGTGGTTTCAGGTCATTGCTGATCTGGAGGAGGAGAAGAGAAAGCATGCTGAGGACACTGCTGAAGGAGATGATGTCACTTACATTCTGGAGAAGGAGAGAGAGCGCCTCCTGCAGCAGGTACAAAGAACTGATCCTATTATAGTCATCTTAGGGCCCTTTCACACCTACCTTGTTTGGTCCGGATTTTCGGACTTTTCAATTTGGTCCGAATCAAAATTACAGGTGTGAAACCTCCCCCGGACCACAGTCCGGACCAAACAGACGAAATTTGGTCCGACGAAAAGAGGTAGTCTCGGTCCGGATCAAACTGAACAAAGGTTTGGTTCGTTTCTAGTGTAAAAGCATTTTCTTTTTGGTTTGGACTTTCAGACCATTTACAGGAAGTCCCGGTGGTTCCCACGTTGCCATAACAACTGAAGAAGAATATTGTGCAGATCTGTCAGTCCTGCCCACAGCGTTTCTTCCAGCTGATTCACACGCACACACACACACACACATATTTGTCCTGCGTCCCTCCGGCGACGATAAAATGTTCTCACAACGAGGACGTTCATTTGGTGAATTTGAACTAGCCTCGAGTATAGTTGGTGCTGCTGGGAGTAATGCCATAATAATAAAAGTATAGTGGCAACGATATGCGTCTGTTCATTTAATCTTGTCAAGGTTACCCGCCGAATTGACAACACTCTGGCATCAGACGCACGTCCGTTGACAAACCAATCAAGATGCAGCCCATATAGATGATGAGGACAGGACGCAAATATGTCATGTAAAGTTCTTTAGTGCGCTCACATAATTGCAATGTGAAACCAAACCAAAACTAACCGAATGTATACAATGTATCAAAACATGATACTTTGGTTCGGACCTTGGTGCGGACTTTCAGGTGTGAAAACGCCCTTAATTTGAGGTACTCCTAGGAAACAGGCTACACTTTTCCTTTTCCTTAATCAAAATGAGTCTTTGCTCTATTAAAATATATATTGAAACGTGTTTTTTTTTAATGATTTTTACACATTTACATATGCAAGCTTGGCATCATCTTATTAAATGTGCACATTTTTGTATATAACACCAAAAGTGTTATCACACCTGAAAGTCCGCACCAAGGTCCGAACCAAAGTTCATGTTTTGATACATTGTATACATTCGGTTAGTTTTGGTTTGGTTTCACATTGCAATTATGTGAGCGCACTAAAGAACTTTACATGACATATTTGCGTCCTGTCGTCATCATCTATATGGGCTGCATCTTGACATTGATTGGTTTGTAAACGGACGTGCGTCTGACGCCAGCGTGTTGTCAATTCGGCGGGTAACTTTGACAAGAATGAATGAACAAACGCATATCGTTGCCACTATACTTTATTATTATGGCATTACTCCCAGCAGCACCAACTATACATCAAATTCGCCAAATGAACGTCCTCGTTGTGAGAACATTTTATCGTCGCCGGAGGGACGCAGGACAAATATGTGTGTGTGTGTGTGCGTGCGTGCGGTGTGAATCAGCTGGAAGAAACGCTGTGGGCAGGACTGACAGATCTGCACAATATTCTTCTTCAGTTGTTTAGGCTACGCGGGAACCACCGGAACTTCCTGTAAATGGTCTGAAAGTCTGAACCACACAGAAAATGCTTTCACACTAGAAACGAACCAAACCTTTGTTCAGTTTGATCCGGACCGAGACTACCTCTTTTCGTCGGACCAAATTTCGTCTGTTTGGTCCGGAGGGGGTTTCACACCTGTAATTTTGATTCGGACCAAACAAGGTAGGTGTGAAAGGGCCCTTAGATACCACAGAAAATTTAGTTCATTAAAAGACCTGATTGTTAAAGCCTTTGTCAAAAGGTGTTTTATTTAACACAGTATTTAATTAAACATGCTTTTTATACACATAAAATTTCAAATAAATGCTGTTCTTTTGAACTTTCTACTCATCAAAGTCTGTTTTCAACATTGATAATAAGAAATGTTTCTTGAGCTGCAAATCATTAGAATAATTTCTGAAGGATCATGTGACAAGACTGAAGTAATGATGCGGAAAATTCAGCTTTGCATCACAGGAATAAATTATATTTCAAAATATATTAAAATTGTAGTAATATTTGTTTTTACTGTATTTTTGAGTAATTTATTTTGAGTAAATGCAGCATAAGAGACTTTTAAAAACATTTAAAAATCTTGCAGACCTTAAACTTTTGAACAGTAGTGTATATTCTCTGAAAAAATGTCTTATCTTACAAAATGTTTTTGTGTAAATCTATGAATCTATCAGTGTATTTCGATCTGATTTAGTTTTTATACACACGTTTAGTTGGAGTTTGAGAAGGCAAAGACGCCCCGAATGGAGAGGGAGAACAAACGACTGCACGATCAGTTAGAAGACCAGCGAGTCCAGCATAAACAGCTCATGACGGCGCTGAGTCGGGAATGCAAACGCTCCGGCACCCGCGCACACGAGGAGTCCCAGCGTGCCAACGAACTCAGCCATCGCCTTGATCGCGAGCGAGCGGCCAATCAGACTCTGAGGGCGGAGCTTGAGGAGGAAAAGAAGCGGGCTATGCAAATGGAGGCGAAGCGAGAGGAGCTGTTGGCCGAGTTTGACACTGAACGGGAGCAGCTTGGGCTGAGAATACGGAAAGAGGAAGCACGCTGTAACGCACTACAGGAAGAACTAGAGCGTTTGAGGAGAGAGATGAGGGATGCTGAGGAGAGATCAGATAAGACCAAGACAAAAATGAACGGACATCTTACTCCTCCGGAGGAAGATGCGAGTGTTGAGAAGCAGAGTATGTTAACCAATGGGAGCTCTCCGACCAGTTCACAAGCTCACAGCCCTACGACAAGCAATCAGTCACCAGACGTGCCTAGTGTACAAGCTGCGTATCAGGCTGGCATCAACCAGCGCTTCCACGCAGCCCGTCACAAGTTCCAAGGCACCAGTGATCAAGATTCTCAGGCCGTCTCTTCCCCTCCGAACAGTCCGCAGGACCTTTTGCCCTGTGTGGCTCCACCAGACAACGTTTCACCTAAACAAGCAGCCCGCAGCACCGTCACACAGGTCCTGAGTCGCTTCAGCACTCAGCAAAGTCCCAGCACACCAACATCCCCCAACAGTTCCCCTTTCGGCACAGATTACCGCACGTTGGCCCACTCTGGGATGTTGTCTCCCACCATCAGGTCTCCAACTATTCCCAGAGCCGACAGAGGGAACCCACCTCCGCTCCCACCCAAGAAACCAGGCCTCGCCGAAACGCCACTTTCTCCGGCCACCCTGCGAGCTGCTCACTTGGCTCAAATGTCGTCCGGTTGCGGACACAGCTGCAACTCAAAGAGCAGCAAAGAACCAGACCTGGTGCTGTCATCCAGCGGCTAGCAAGCACAAATGATGAACGATCACGTCAAACACTGTTGATTTCTTTTTGTAAGGGATGTTTCAGGTTTTTTAAATCATTTTGGAAGATTTTAATGATATATTTTCTATGTAAATCTGCAGTGTTACAATATCTCATTGAAATGCATGTTGATTGTGTGCATGAATACATTATACATTCTGTGTTTTCTGTATGTCATCCATGAGAAAATAAGACTTGTTTATCGCTGACAATCACCAGCTTCTATAAATAGTTTATATATTGTTATTCTGACAAATATTTATATATAGACATACTACCATTCAAAGGTTTGGGGTCAGTAAGTTTTTTTTTTAAAGAAATTAATATTTTTATTCAGGAAGGACGCATTACATTAATCAAGACACTTATGCTACAAATTTCAATTCATCAAATAAACCTGAAAAAATGACATGGATCCACAAAAATAAATTATAATAATATTTTTCACAGTAATTTTAGTCAAATAAATGCAAAATTGGTGAGCATAAGATACTTCTTTCCAAAACATTTAAAAAAAGTTACCAACCCCAAACTTTTGAACTTCTGACCATTTTACCCTTCCCTGTCATCTGGTTTATACACTGAACTATATATTTACAGATTGCATGTGCAAACAATCCTTTGCTTTCTCACACAGCAGTTTGTTTTTTGTATATCTAAAGACATTGGATATTTAGCCTAAATATTCACATCTCGCTCAGAATCATGTTACAGATGTTTGTATCACCTTATAATGTTTTGTTCTGTTTATCTTTGAGGTTTTTGTATTCTTTTTGCGATCTGATATGAATGTTATTTTTGTAACCAATATCATCTATAAATTCTTTGTTAAACTTGTAGACATGGGCTGGAAAATATTTTAGATTTGCATATCTGTACCGCCTAAATCCAGCCAGCAGGGGCCACTGGGTGGTAAAGTTACAGTATCACCCATCCTCAGCCATTCATAGGCTAAAACTAGCACACTAGCTTACTGCGCAGTATACACTGTGTACTGCATTCTATTTTGTAAACAAATAGTATGCAAAATAAAAGTTATTTTGAGATTAAATCTGATTCTGTGTATACATGTGATACTTGTGGTAGTCTGCACAAATAATGGTGATGTAAAAAAAAACTTAATTTGTCACTAATAAATAGACGGGTCAGGGGTGCATTGCATTATATCATAGAGTATTAATTTTAACATTAAAGGCTAAAGTAAATTCAAATTGACTTTATTATGTTAATTTTATTTGCTGACACTATATATTGACTTCATGATCAGATCGGCAGTATACATTAAGAATTTTACAAATTTCATTAAATATTCTTTTTTTCATACATATTCAGATTTAAAACCTATAATGACTTTTTAAGTAAAACACACCTTGAATGTGTTTATTTTGCAATAATGACTGGCTGATTATATGCTATCCTGCCTAAATGGCTATTTACCAAATTATTTGATTGAAATTAAATATTAAGTATAAATTGATTTATGATCTGGGAAGAAATAGCACAAAATACTATTAAAAACATGAAATGTAGAAAGACACGTTTTTTTGGTCTGATTTTTACCAATCAGAATCAAGTCTTCCAGAGAGTTATCTAATATGAATGTTATTATAAAGTGTTACCTCTTAATGAGTTGATATATGTAAGTCAGCATGAAACAGAAGTTGCTATAGTCGTTTCTTCCCTATTTTGACGTATATCCAAGTGGAACTGCATCTCAAACAAGCAAAATGTAGGGCGGGACTTGATTTTGTCCATGAGGAATTGATTGGATGGTTGTGGTTTACTATTGGTCGATCTCATGTGAGTGACAGGTGGTCCCGCCCTCGCGCCAGTAAACACGTCATCAGAGAAGAGAAGAGATGACACTGTAAGAGAGTTATTTCGATTAAACATTACAAGGGCACATTAATTTAAACAAATAAATAATGATTTGCACAGACTAATCATTTATAGTAAATATTCCATAAAAATAAGTGTTAACAATTTTGCTTTTATTGGTGACTTTAAACACTTACTCAGAAATGAGTCAATGTCAATGTATGATTCTCATTTTGACGTTATAATGAAAGCACAACTGACCCTTAGATCTTCAGCATCTGCTGTCTTAAACTCGGGACAAAGCGTGTGAAAAATGTGTATGCATCACAAGCATCCATGTGAGACTAACAGGAGCAGGGATCACAGTTTAACCAGCCAGGAGCCTCTCCCTAAATCCTAAATCCCCTCTTTATGTGTGTGTATATGTGTGCGAGTGTGTGTGGCCCGGGAAACAGCGAAGCAAACACGCATGAAGTATGTGCCACTCTGCCCCCCTGGTCACAATGGTCTTACCAGGTTCCAGTCAAGCGCAAATTCACTGCTTATTCAGTTTAGAACTGGGTTCAACAACTTGAAAAATATAATTAAATTTCTATTTTAAAAATTCAATCTAATATAATATAAATGAAATCTAGGCTACTATAAAAATCTAATTTGAATTTGTCATTCTTTACATTATGTACTGAGTGTGAATAAATAATGAAGTGTTTCAATTTTGACTATTCCTTTAATGTCCCTTAAAATATCAGTGCTGCTATTTCTGCTGACTACATTGGTTTATCTGTAGACGTCCTCTGTGTCAGGGGATGGTCACCCCCTCTGGTGGATGCTGCTAATTAACATTCCTGTTTGGGACAGTAGGTCGAGGTTGCGAGGCCGACAGGGACGCATGCCTGGCCTGGTGAAATCTGTCTCCCACACACTGCTATAATCACCAGCTCCTCTAGATCAGGGGAGGGGAGGGCACTGACCTCTCAGTACAGAAAGGACATGTCACTAATTATTGGTGCACATCCTGGGTCCCAAAGGGTTAAGTATTCTGGTCATACTCTGTTTAGAGACAACAAAATGATACAAGTGATGCTCTGCACTGTATGAGCTCCAATAGTAGCTACCTTTGGAAATAGATTTGGTATTTAATCAGTATTTAGTGGTGGTTCTGCAGGCAAGTACTAGCTACTTAATGTTAGTAATCTTAGCAAACTTTTGAACCTATGTATTTTTAATTAATTTGCACAGGACTTATATACTGTAATCTAGTACTAGATAGCCTATATGTAGGCTATATGTGAATGTCTGTCTCCAAGTATTTTCAAAAAATTCTAATACAACATATTTACTGTATATTCTTTTAATATAAGTAAATAAGTGGCATTCAAAGAAAATGGATACTATGAAAACGTATCCCCATAATGTGCATATTTTATCCATTAATGATCTTGGTAGGAAGCTAAAGGATAGTGCATTCTCTCTGGAGCTCTTGGTTGGTTACTGTGCATTACTGTGTGTAAAACAGTTCCCCCTCCATTTAATACCAGTGGTGTATTTTATGAGCAAGGTGGGGTTATTATATACATTTACAATGTCACGTCCCATATGAGCACTGGCTACTATCTTTGCTGAGAAGATATTCATTGTGTTATATATAGACTTGCACAGGCCAGTTTGGCATGTTGATACCAAAACAAACACTGGATGTCTGGCCTGATATTACATTATATACTGAAGCATGTTATAAGGCAGATAGATAGATAGATAGATAGATAGATAGATAGATAGATAGATAGATAGATAGATAGATAGATAGATAGATAGATAGATAGATAGATAGATAGATAGATAGATTTTCAGTTTAATTTAAACATAGGCCTATACTTCTTTTTTATTTTTATTTTAAATATTGATCTTGTGCTATCTGCTTTTAAAATAAGAGGACCTTGGTTTGTTTGTTATAATTGCGAAGCCATTCATACATTTTAAGTGTAGCCTAAGTTTCCAAACACTTTCGAACAATTAAGTCACGGCAAGGTATAGCAATATTGCATTACTAAATAAGACATACACTTATATTATTATGTTAATCCAAGGTACTACAAAAATGTCATGGTTTTACCATTATTGTAGTGTCCAAAAACGATAGTTTACTTCTTTGTAAGTTGTGAGAGTAACGCCTCAGCGTCTGACAGTGTGTTGAAAAGCGCGGCTGTTATCTGTGACAGCATCAGGAAATGTGTGTTGACGCGCGCTCATTCATCTCGTCTCCTCGTGCTGATTCCAGCCAATGAGCGCCAGCCAATGACACCCCCACCAACCAGAGATATCCCTCTGAATCTGATTCTGCGGGACAGATAGCCTACTGTACCTCAACCAATGGACCGGTCCGGACGCAATTAGGAACCGTGATAACTATTTTAACATAGACATTTTCAGATTCCTCCTGCTGCTCGAGTGAAAGGAACTCACTTGGATACTAATGCATATTTTATATGGTCGGATATTTCTGTTTTCATTCACCTTTATCGATATTAACTACAGTGTTTTGAATTATGAGGAATACAGTATCTCAAGAGCCGTAATGAACCTGTGACATTTCGTTTTCTTTTTTGGATAATTTTTTCCCCTTACAAACTGCCCGTGTACAACATGCGAGAGTTTGATGGACTTGGATGCAGGGACAGACAGCGCGCGCGTAACGGATTTCTGTCACGCCGTGAACCGAGCGGCAGCGCTCACCGGATTTACCGGCTCTTTATCCTAATGCTGCTCATGTTTACTCCCAGTGTGGACTCGTCTTGGTGGTAGGTGTTTCTAATTATTTATTTAAAGTGGCACAAGAGCATGGCACTGGTTCGTTTTCTTTTCGAGATACATTTTAAAGACCTAAAATAAAACTAATAGAACTGTTGTTGTCAGATAGCTAGTATTAGGTTGTTCACCGTAATTTACCCATTCCTAAAAGTACACTCACTGAATTTGTATTTCAGTTTGGGAACAATCAAAACAAGAATCGTTAATTAAAACACTAAAAATTGGAATTTCAGTTTATCCGGTAGGATCTCGATTGATCACACCAGGATCTCTCCAAATTATCATGGAAATTAATAGATTAGTATGAGGAAGTAAAAGTAAATTTTAAATTAAGTGAAATTCAAAGAAATGCATATGACTAATTTTTAACTAGAAAAGCAAAGTTTATCGAGATAAAAAAAACTTGTATTTAAATTTGTATTTAGCTTATCATCATATGATACATTCACTTTTGTATATCAGGGTACTTTTGTATACGTCATTTCCCAGAATGCATTAACTGGCTTACATTTCTTTGCATTGCAGTTCAGTAAATTTCTCTTCCTGCCATTCTAATTAATATTCCAACTCAAGTTCTTTCCATCTCTAGATGTGACTCACGTCCTTTTGTTGACTCAACGTGATTTTGTTATTTTTCAGTTTTATGATCCACCCAGCAGAAAGTCACAAGTTTCATCATCTAGAAAGTACAAGAAATACAGTAGCATTTCTTTAGGATTTTGAGATTAAAATTTATTTATAGTACCAAAAATTTAAACCATGCATGTCTAAATAATGATAATAATAAAAAATATATTTTTTTACTAATAAAACCTGTTTTTCAGGGAACATAAATATACATTTATATTCAGTCTAAATTAATTTAATTACAGTCTAAATTGACTTAAAAATAATGTAAAAAGCATATATAAGCATTCATATATGTGTGTGTGTGTTTGTGTACATGTTTTTCTATCCCGGTGGGGACTTCAATCTGAATGCGCATAGACTCATGGGGACTCGTGTCACCGTGGGGACCTAAATTGAGATGCCCATGAGGAAACAAGCTTATAAATCATACTGAATTAGTTTTTTTGAAAATGTAGAAGTGCAGAAAGTTTTCTGTGATGGGTAGGTTTAGTGTAAGGGGATAGAATATACAGTTTGTACAGTATAAAACCATTACGTCTATTGAGAGTCCCCACAAAGATAGTTAACCAAACATGTGTGTGTGTGTTGTTTTTCTTCTTCTTCTTGAGTCTAGACCAATTCCATTCATAGTCCAGAGCTTAACAATGAAGGAAGAGTGATGTACAGTTATAGTTAGGTATATTTAATGACAAATGAAAAGTTCTAAAAAATTAAAAAATAGTAAAAAGGTATCATACTAATATTAGTGAAAAAGTCAGATAAATTGAGACCAAGAAAGAAGAGAGAAAATTAGCTCTCGATGCCTGGCAGAAATGCACACAGTACTGTGTTTAATCATTTGTCAGAGCAATTGTTAGTAAAGACAGAGGAGTCTGATGTCTTAACCTGACATTGATCAACACATTACAGACTGTTCTATAACAGGTCTTGGCTGGATCAGCAGACCTACTTGTGTGCTGCTAACACACCATATAAACACACTTGCTAGGATATAGATCTGAAGTGACTTGGTTCAGAAGTTATTGCTTTTCATCTCCATTTCTTCATTGTATAACAGCAGACATGATGACACAATGGCAGACTTCGCCTTAAAAACGTCTAATTGCAGCATTCAAAAGTTCCCCATCACGTCTCAGAGGTAGCAATATCAACATAGTCAGCACACTGCCTAGTGCCCCACAGCTGAGTAAACACCATAATCTCAGTCCACGCTATTTTTTGATACTTTCAATTAAAATGAATGCTCGGTTTCTCTCAAACGCACACGATAAGACAATAATACAGTATTTCATGAATGGGAAAAGGAGGGTTATCATTTGTATAATCTCTGTTGAAATAACTATACGTATGGCCCCTTTTGCCCTCAACAAGGCAGCGGGGATTCGACGGCATGAGTCCGCAAGACAGCCATGGCGGCATGCCCAAATCCATGTGAGTCAGTGGTGATAAATATCTCTCAGTTCCTATGGTAATTTATACAGTTATGGGGATTGTTGTCATCGTTGCAATCAATTCACGCGTAGCGGTTTTCTGGCTCACGTGCAGCAGCCTTTCCCAATCCCGGCCGCATGCAGCTGATAAGTGTTCTGGAACAGAGAGGCAGAGCGAGATTGTGTTTCTGTGTGTCAAGGATCAACAGGGCAACCGTGCAAAGCCGGCAATACCAGGCCCTCCCATGGATGCTATAGCGAGAGGAATAAGTCTTTCATTGGGTCTTATGTTTGCACTAGTATGTCAGTATGAGAGAGAGAGAGATAGAGAGAGAGAGAGAGAGAGAGAGAGAGAGAGGGAGAGCGATAGGGACAGGGACAGCCATAAGAGGAGTGGAAATTGTTCAGTAGGTTTGTACGGAGTGCTGTCACACAAACCCAGACACGACTGACTGGAGAACGAGATCCGGGAAGGAGACAAGGGCGCGTGAGCACAGCGTAAACTTCGCTGAAGGTGTCTGTGTGCTGCGCTTCAACAGAAAGTGTAGGATAGGAAAATGCTACACCTGCAACACAAATATCAATACCAGAATGGCAAATCTTTTGCATTTTTTCAACACAGAACAATAGGAAATAGGACATGCTGGAATGTCCTAAATTATGGAGTAAGAAATAGTCCTTTAAGGGATAGTTTATCCAAAAATGATTTACTCACCTTCCAAACCTGTATGACTTCTTTCTTCGTTGGAACAAAAACATTGGACCCCATTGACTTTCTTTGCCTGATTTTTTTTTTAAACATCTTCTTTTGTGTTCCACAGCAGAAAGAAAGTCATACAGGTTTGGACATGAAGGTTGAGTATGTGATGATAGAATTTTAGCATGGCAATTCGTAACTATTTTACATTTTGGTGAATTGGTAGCTAATTCATTTGAATTCATACAACCTCATGTCGTCCTCATGTCGCCTCATTGACGGTTTAGATTAGAGGTAGAACATTCATACGCTTAAAAATATAAATAAAAATCTTACACTCGTACTAATCACTTCGTAAAAATTGTGATAGTTACGTTTTATCATGAGATTGGCCTGGAAGTTTATTTTAGGTGAACTATCTCTTTAAGACTCCTTGAGGAAAACATTTTTGCTGACAGTAAAATATCATAGGGGTATCATTATCACAAAGAAATGGGCATGAAATATTGATTTAAGTTGAAATTATGTGAGAAGAAACTAGTACAACAGGAAATTGTTGCCTGGGAAAACAGACAGTTATTCAATTAAGTGGTCTTTACGCAAACATATTTGACCGCTGAATGATTGACAAGTGAGAATCAAGCATTCCAAAGAACCGTGTGTTAAAGTGTGGCTTACGTAAAAACTAATAAAAAAAAAAGTGTGCCAAACTAGTGGCTAACATGAACTTTGAGGGTTTGGTCTCCAATAAAGATGACCCAGAAGAGAAGACTAAGTCATTTTCTGATGTTCAAGTGGGATGGATTCAATTATGCATTACAAGATTATTTCTTATCACAAGACTGCCAACTACTGCAATGGAAAACTACAATTATTCATTTGTCAGATGCTTAGTCAACAATGTATCTGTTTGTTTCTGCAGGTACATTGGTGCATTAGGTGCACGGGTCATATGCGACAACATTCCAGGGCTGGTGAACAAACAGAGGCAACTCTGCCAAAGACACCCAGACCTCATGCAATCCATCGGAGAGGGAGCCAAAGAGTGGATCCGAGAATGCCAGCACCAGTTCCGACACCATCGCTGGAACTGCAGCACGCTGGAGCGAGACCGCACTGTGTTCGGCCGTGTCATGTTGCGCAGTCAGTATTTATGCTACACTTCATCATCATCATATAGTAATAATAAGACATGAACTATGCAACCCTGTATCATATTTAAAAAACCCATATTTCATAAAGTATCAAACTGTTAGTTCAAATAAAGCTGTGTGCAGAGTTGAATCTCACCCAACCTGTCATGAACATGTCAGAGCCACACCAAAAACAAAAGAAAGATATAAGAAAGCATATTTTGCACTGGTATACCGCCTAGCACTATTTGATACAGTAAATGCATTACAGCTTTACATGCTGGTAGGGACAAAAAGGTCTCCGCAAGAATAGGAGAAAGTCTGAGAGAGAGTGGATGTTCTCCAAATACAAGTGGCTAGTCGGAGGGGGTTCTCTACAGGGTGATGTATAAACAGTAATAGGAGATGTAAATATTTGTGCAGATGACTCTGGCAGACAGACAAAGCTGCTCTTTTTGACATATCACCCTCAGTTCTGGCTCAGTGCGTGAGCTGGAGGAGGAAAATGAGCAAAATAGGGGTCATTTTGCGCTACTTTGGCAAAAAAACACACCTCAAGGCTATGAGTGCAATCGACCAAAGAAACTAAAGGTGAAGGAGTGTCAGCTTGAATCAGTCCAATGTTAGAAAGCTGTAGGGTGGCCTCCCGCACTTATTTCAGCCAAGGAGCTTAAATCTACAGATGATGTTAGAGAGTTGATATAACAAAAGCACAGTGGATTTAACATCATATTAAGAGCATTACACCTCATCAGCTTGCTAGTCTCTTTTAAAACTACTGAAAAGTTACTTTTTTAATGTTAAAACACTTTCTGACAAGTAAGCCAGTCGTAGGTTGGCATAAAGGGGTCTTTCACATTGGGCACGTTTGTGCGATTGTCTGGTTTCACACTCACTTGATTCTATTGAACCCTGGTGCATCTGCATTCATCTTTCATCATCAAAAACATGCACAGCGCATGACAGAAAGTAGAACGCAGGTCAGTATATGTGTTTTTGTATTAATTTGGTGCTAATATGCGCAGCAGAGTGAATGACGCTTGGGTTTACTGTATGTGCATCACATGAACATGGCTTTCTGCTGCTTGCAAACTGACTTTTTGAGGAGACAGCGGATTGCGAGCCATTCATTTGCTGCTCTGATTGCACTCGCTCTACATAATGACACTGCATGTAACAGCTGTGCATGTAAACCTCACTCCCCTGATCTCAAGAGGTGCGCTAGTGGCTGCGGTCTTTAGCGTCCTTAGCGTTATCGCTCCCGCCTCCCATGCCAGATTTCGAGTCCCGCTTGGAGCAGGAGGAGTAGGACTGGTTACACATGCTCACTCTCACGCGTCTCCAAGGTAAATCATCACCACTGTCATCCCCTACATGTGTTTTGTTGAATCAATGATATCATTCTCGACTAAAACACATGCACAGGTTGCTTTACTTCCTGAACAAGTGCGCACCCAAGTGCGAGTTGCTTTCACATTCATGCAAATCACGCCACAGTTCCAGTGCAAACTAACTCCGATCACCTCTTACGTTCATTACCCGGTGCGCTCATGTGTCCACATGACAGCTTTCACATTAATAATTTTTCATGCGAACCGTGACCCGTTTCAAACTAAACTGCCAGTGTGAAAGCACCCTGAAGTCAACATGAGACAGTGTGCATAACCCATTTGGCACTGAAATTATACACTAGAAGCACAGAACTGTACCACATTTTTAGCATGCTAATATGAAGATTTTTCTCCTCCATCAGGTAGCCGTGAAACAGCATTCGTTTATGCAATATCCTCTGCGGGCGTAGTTTATGCCATCACCAGAGCATGCAGTCAAGGAGAGCTGAAGATCTGCGGCTGCGACACACACAGGAGAGGCCGAGCCAGCGATGAAGAAGGGGACTTCGACTGGGGCGGCTGTAGCGACAACATTAACTACGGTATCAAGTTTGCCAAAGCTTTTGTGGATGCCAGAGAGAGGATGGTCAAAGATGCCAGAGCACTGATGAATCTGCACAACAACCGCTGTGGGAGAATGGTAAGTGTCAAGATTCTCAAATGGGGGAATCAGCAAGCTAATTATAAAAACTTTTAACTTTTTAATCTGGGTTATGGAGTGGTTCATAGGTCATGGGCTGAGTTTTGTTTTCTCTAGGCAGTCAAGCGTTTTATGAAGACTGAATGCAAGTGTCATGGAGTCAGTGGGTCATGTGCTCTCAGGACATGCTGGTTGGCTATGACTGATTTCCGGCGAACAGGGGACTACTTGAGAAAGAAGTACAATACTGCTGTGGAGGTCGTGATGAACCAGGATGGTACAGGCTTCATGGTTGCAGACCGGGAATACAAGAGAACAACCAAAAACGATCTAGTGTACGTTGAGAACTCTCCAGACTATTGCCTAATGGACCGATCAGCGGGTAAGCAACAAAGAGCTGAGTGTTGAGTGTTTTTGTTTTTGAGTCCAAAATTCGCGAAATTTTCGTACATAAAAAAAATAAATATAACTTCACATTGTGTCAATCACGTTTACACACTGCCTCAGAAACTTTTGTCCGTCATAAAAAAGTCATTTTCTGCATTTTTTGCATCCGTGGCAAGCATTTTGAGAGGTGTTTTGACAATTCAGAGCCACCGAATGACGAATACAAAAAAAAGCATACGAAAATTTCGGACTCAGTGTGCAAGGACCTTAACTGGGCAAAATTTACAAAAAAAAGTAATATTTCAATTTAAGGACTATTTAGATTTTGCATTGTTACAGTATTAAGCACATTTATCCAATTTGTAATACTGCAATGGAAAAAAAAATACATTAAATTCTAATTGTTACACTCATTTACATGCAAATTATTAAGTATTTTTTTCTGCAATACAGTAATCATTTAAATGTATTAAATTTATAAAAAATTATTATAGTAATGACAATCTAATGAGAACTACCAGAATATAGAACTACTACAAAAAGTCCCAATATTTTAATGATTTTTATTTCTCAGTTCCAATAAACGTAAAGTCTTAATGCAAAATAAGTCTTAAAATAGGTCCTAAAATATGCTTGATTTTGCATGCTTTTATTAAATATAAATAACGTTTCGATTTTTTGTTTTATTATAATTTGTTTCTTTTTTTGGTTTTGGGGCAGAATGGTACATTTCTGTAAAGGTCCTGATCTCAGAAAAGACGTTTGGCCTATTGACTCACAATGGAATAATTTTACTACTGTAACTGAAAAGACCGGCATTTATATTTCAGGTTCTCTGGGCACAGCAGGACGGGTGTGCAACAAGTCTTCCAGAGGCATGGACGGCTGCGAGGTCATGTGCTGCGGCCGCGGGTACGACACCACCCGTGTAAAACGGGTGACCAAATGCGAGTGCAAGTTCAAATGGTGCTGCGCTGTCGAGTGCAGGGACTGTGAGGAAACTGTGGACGTCCACACCTGTAAACCACATAAGAAACCCGACTGGCTCGATTTGACTTGACTGCCGTGATCGTAACCAATCAGCAGCTACTGGTGCTTTTCTGTTCTCAGGTTTTTAAAGTGGGCCAATGCATTGCAGGATGTGTAGTTTATGACTATAACGCTCTGATCTCCACTTGCAGAACCCTGAACTTTATTCGCCTTCAATGATGCAAGCGCAGTGATCACAGGCCAGTCTGGGGCACTGGTAGACGGTGGGTGTCATGGGAAATTATACAATGGGCATTGTCTGGTGTTTTATTGAACGAACTGTGATCAGGACACAATTCTTTCACTATTTTCAAACTGTAAAACACCTTTAACTGATAATATGTGTGCCTATATACATCGAATTATGTTTTTGGACAGCTGTGATAAATGCAATAATGGAGCTTTAGGGAAAGAACAATGTACACAGCATCAAGCTTCCTAAAAAACATAGCAATAAATCGCATTTCACGCCAAGAATAATTCCATTTAATTGTCCAAAATGATACTTTGAAGGGCGCTGTAAAAAATATTGTTAAACAGTGATAACTGAGTAACCCTTCATTTACTTCATGGACCATGATTTTAATACTCAACTTGTGCACGAAAGAATAAGATCAATGATCAATGTATCATCATGACACATATACCATTGTCATTGTATATCAGAGAAATATATTTCATTTCTAGTTATCTTTTTTAATACCTAAGCACTTAAACATCCCTTCAAATATGAGCATTTTTGTTTGGATCTACGATCAAGTCAATATTTTCTCTGATGGATTTCTCATTGAAATGTGATGTTTACTGAAATAAAAAGTCCAAACCATCAGACTATAAACTGTTCATGATGCACGCAACATATGAAATTGTACACTCAAATCTGATGGCTAGATTAGTATCTGAGAATGAAAGTGTTTGTAATCAGAGTTTGCAATGCTTCAAGCATCAAGTCTTTGAAAATACTTTTAGTTTAGGTTGAGGCAGTCAGTAGCAACTAAACAAGATACCTTCAAGATATTATGTGCATGAAACAATAGCTACTTTGAAAAATGACTGAAGCCACATGGCCACTCTGAATGTATTACTGCTTGCTTCATACTTATGTCCTCATGTAAAACCCACACTAAATGCCAAATCATTGCTAAAATAAGACGGCAGCTTACTGAGATTGAGCAGTAAAAATAGTTAGGTTAGCATGACTCGCATTCTTCGCCATTTATTTTGTTGGTCTGAATGAAGCACCTTGGTTTGACAACATGGTTGTTTCTAAATTTGCTGTTAAGATGGATGAGTGAATGAAGCGCTCGGGTTGTCATGCTGGTCGGTAATGCCAGTGTCCAAAATGATGGCCCCATTAATCTAAAGCAACCTGAAACTTTGTCAGGTAAAGGCCATGCAAGCTTATTTTGTCATTGTACAAAATGTCATTGGCGAAAGAGACCAAAATGGAAAGCCGTTGCTATACAAGTGTTTTTTTTTTTGACCATTATATATAAAATTGCCACAAAATTCTTTAAAAAAAAGGGGAAAAAAATTATGCATATATTTTTAAACAAATATTTATTTAATTAGCCTAAATAATGAAATTAACTTTAGCTTCACAATACAATTATTTTAACTTTCCAACATTAATAGACAGATTGATATGTCATTGATTAGAATTCCAAACGTCACTTATATAATAAACATTCAGATGATCATTCTCACTGCTTGAATTAAACCATGTATAATGTTGCAGTTCCTAAAAAAAACTAATTTTTTTAGCTTTATTAACTGGCCAAAGCCATTGTTTACTGATTTTTGGCATTCAGCGAGTGTTAATTTTGGATCCCGCACAGAAGTGATTCTGATCTCAAGCCATTCTAATTGGTGTCATGTTGTAAGCCAGAGCTGCTCAGATTTGCTTTTGGCTCTGTAATTCTTATATCAAGATTGAAGTCTCAAAGTGAGCCAATAGCTCTCTATTGTTACTTCATTTTCAGCATTGCATCCAAAGATACATTTTTCCAATTGTGGAATGTCAGAAATTTCCCACAGCTAGTCTGATTATGTTTTCCGTTGTTCAACAGTTCCACCTCACACCTTGTCTGTGCCAGAAAAACTTCTGTGTTGAGAAAGACTTGTGGAAAACATGTCAGAGTATGTTTACTTTTGAACATTGTAAAATTACCCCCTTGGCAGTGTGTAACCACTATGTGGTTAGTGTTGAAATTTATGCATGTTCCTAAACAGAATCGGCTAACATTTTAATTAGCGCACTAATCCGTACAAGGACATATTGATAGAGTCAAGGCGCTGAAAGCTAAAATAGCATTCACAACTTTTTGTTCTTTGGAGAGGACTTTGTGTATATTCATCGAGTCACATGACCAGTCCTCAGAGCCCAATGTGTGTGTGGTCCTTACAACTGCATTCACTTTCAGTCAATTGTCCAAGATAACGATCTTGTTATGCTGAAAACAAACCAGCTGTTTCAAAGTTGAAAAAACTTGAACAATTATATCCTTTAAAACTTTCATATTAGGGTACAGGGTAAGGTTCAAATGACGCTTAAAAATTCAATGAAGTGATATAGGCAAAGGCATGCAATTATTAAGAATGAGTTTTTCAAACTCCATGACCCTAAATGTTACACTTCAGCGCATAACCTTTTGTGCTGCGGACCTGAATGTTGCCTTAAATCATGAAAATGTGTTGAGGAGAGGTGTGCTATTACTTTTGTAAACTATTTTTATTAAAATGTTCACATCACATGGCAAACAATACTGAATGTGGCATTAAGTGGATTCTTTATGTGACCGCAACCACATAGCAACACACAGTGAAAACCCTTCAGAACACCTTGGGAACTCCGTAGAAATGCCCTGGCAACCACCCAAAACACCCTAGAAACTGTATACTGTAACCTAGCAACACACTCAGAACACCTTAGCAAATATATAGCAACGCCCTGGCTACCATCCACAAGCTCTTAGCATAAAAGTGATGGGTTTATCACAAGCAAAATATAAATATATAAGTATTAGAAAATATTTAAAATATACATAAAATACTGAAATTGTACTTTAAACCACGACTTAAACGCCATCCCTACAAATACCCTTGCTCATACAGGAATGCTGCATTGGGTACTGTGAACTTCCCACTGTAGGCTTTAGTCCACAGATCCAGAGCAAGTGTTTGGTCTTGAGGGCAGATTTATAGGGGAGATAAGCGTTATATATACGTGACCTTTAGGGACGAGTGTGGCTTGGCTCCCAGAAGCGAGTGGGTGCGAGCGTTAGCACGCTTGCTGTCAGATGGAGCTTACCAGGCCGCCGGCTTGGGATTAACACATAAAAACTCTTATCTTGTGAGTCAGCTGGCAAGAATGTAGCTCTTCTAAAACTTTCAATGCAAAACAGAGGCACAGCAGCACTCCTGTGGGGAGCACCAAAGGCTTTCGTTTTTGTTTAAAGATGTAAGGAGGAGTGAGATCCATAGATATTTATATACACATAGATTCCTCTTAGCGGCTGTTTCTATGGGCCGCTATACGTTAGTTGACCGCCATATTGGAACGGTCAAACCCGGTCTGTGAAAATTCGAGAGCAAATTGACTGTGCGTCTGCAAACATAGTTAGGCGTATGTATGAATATCTATATCTGCAATAGACTTCAACAGACGATTTTGCTTAACTAACACATAACAACATGACGAAGGCATCTGTTATTGTAGGGACATCGACATTATATTGGCACGCCCCAAAACATGAGGTGGAATATAACAAACTGTGATTGGTTGCGTCACATGTCAGTCAAACTCGTTCCTTGGCCAAGAAAAGCTGCGATGGAGTCCAGACCTTCTGCTGTCAGTCTGAAGGTCTGGCTATGCGAGACTACCATAGTTTAAAACTCTGTAATATTGAGTTAATACATAACACGCTGACAGTTCCAAGATGGCTGGCGTGTATGTGGAATTTACGTATACATATCTATGGTGAGATCCATGAAGAGATGTGGGAGCAACACCTTAGCAACAACCCAGAAAATCCTAGCAACCGAATAGCAATACTAGCAACCACCCAGAACACCTTAGCAACAGTATAACAATGCAGCCACATAGTAATGCTCTGACAACCACCCAGAACATCATAGTAATGTTCTAGCATCCACCTAGAACACCCTATCAGAATCTCTGTGTGTATATAGGTTGATACGTTGCTATGCAATTGCAGGAACCAAATAGCAGTATTCTAGCAACCACCTAGAATGCTTTAACAACGAGATAGCAACGGTCTAGCAATTACCCAAAACACATTAGCAACCACATTACAACGGTCTGTCACCCATCCTGACCACACCTACGCCCACATAGCAACAAGAACACCTTGTGCATATACTAGGTTGCTGTGGGTGGTTGTCAGGGTGTTGCTATGCAGTTGCTAGGTGATTGCTTACTGGCCCACCCATATGTATAATACTCTAGTCCAGGGGTGCCCAATCCTGCTCCTGGCGATCGACTGTCCTGCACAGTTCATCTCCAACCCTAATCAAACACACCTGAAGCAACCAATTAAGGTCTTCAGAGCACGTCAGGATCACTTGAAAATTAAAGGCAGGTGTGTTTGATTAGGGTTGGAGATGAACTGTGCAGGACAGTCGATCGCCAGGAGCAGGATTGGGCACCCCTGCTCTAGTCCATAGATAAGGCTAACCTGATCTCATGAGAAAATGTTATTATTTTACACTTTGGTGAAATGGTAGCGAATTTGTACAGTTTGAATCATACAAAAAAAACTGTAGCAAGGTTTGTGTTCAGGGAAGGAAGAGGCAGGAACCGGCAAACATTAAACATAAATCTGAATCCAAAAGTAAACAAACAAAACTAAAGTAAAGCGGCAGCCCCTCAAGGACTGCTGCATATAAACATAATAAAACACAACATAAGCGTTTCCTCTCTCATCATTCACTGTCTTCACTCCTTTTATCCTCCCGGAGCTCCTCCGTGGGACTCGAGACCGGCACTGACCCCACCACCAGTGGGACGTGAGCAGATCATATGAAAATGTACGAATGAGATCATAAAAATTCATACGAATTTGCCATCAATTCAACATACCACATAATTTGAGGTATCAGTCAAGTCCATCACCCAAATAGTGTGGGACGAGTTACATGGTTTAGTTTACTACTTAGTGCTTTGTAAGGCATTAACCAAACCCTTAACCCTAAGGCAAGATCAATTTCTAAGAGTGGCATGATACCTTGTAATACACACAGCTTTAAATTAACAATGCAAACATTTGTATAGGATCTCATGGGACAGTATTTGCTGTAAATATTATTTGCTTGGTTGTCACTAGGTTTTGTTACACTCTGTGGCTTAAGCCTGCAGTAAACTGCCAACCTGAACAAATCCAGACCCCTGGAGAGCGCCAAATGTACTTAATCCAGCTGTAGGGCACCAGCTCTGTCAGCACACAATAAACGTGCCTGTGATGGTATCAAGCGAAACATATTCTCATCCGTCACAGGCATTCGCCAGGATGTTTTCCTGAGACGTTACCTTCTTTAAGCAGCATTTGTTTCCAAATATATGACTGAATAAGCATTCTCCTGTGTGGGATGAGATCTACAGTGGCCGTGCGTCACACTGCCAGTCTTTGTGGCTCTTTTCTATTCTACATTCAGTACCTTATGAAGCTTTATTCTTGACCCTGCACAACCCCGTCTGACCGTTGTATGGGCGACTGCCAAAGAAAACAGGTGGTGGCGGGACGTTTGATGATCAGACACCATGCTTTCGTCTCATATGTAGCTGTGAACATCCATGTCCATGCCAAATATGTTGAGATCATAGCTGTGCTAGATCACTGGAGCGAAACCTGGGAAAGAATTTTGAACAATGCTTTGTAACTTTAGCAGCCATCTTAGGTATAATACTATACATATGACTTTAAGAAACTTTGTAAATGACAAAAAAATAATGAAAAAGTATATCACAACTGCATTATAATTATTGTTTCATATGTTCATGTCATATTAAGTGTATACTGTACAAGCATTATGCTAGTATTCCATTCCAAATTGAGAAAATATTAATTACGAAAACTATGAATCCCGGTTTAGAACACTCTGTCCCCACATCAGACGAGGTGGAAGTGCTCAGAGCGGGTCAGGAACCGGCAGAGAAGAGTGTTTATTTACAGGTTGGTAAACCCCACTTAGTGATGTTGACTATTTACAGTAGCTACATATACAGAAGGGAAAAAACAATCTGAAAAGACACTATTTACAAAACTCAAAGTGGCATATGGAAACATGGAGATAACAGTTAGCCAAGCACCCATAAATAATCCTCGCACATCAGAGGAACTTCTTGCCCTTCAATCTATGGAGATTAAGGCTCAAATTTAACGTGACAAAACGGTTAGCTGCTACTTCAGTGGTCTGGATAATAATTTACACCTGAATAATGACACTGAGAAACTGTAACAGTCAAACAGAAAAGAGTTCACTATTTGCACCTGACCAAATCCAGACCCACCTGTACAACCCTATTTGCTGCCATTTAACCACCTATTATATTTCTCTTCTTGTTTTTGTAAACTTTGCTTATTTAAAATTGTTCAATCTTTTATCGCCTACAACTATCCTATATAACTTACAGAAATACCATGAACATTTATGTTCACCTAATTCTTTAATGCGCAAGTAAACTATTTCCTGTAAATGTGCGAGACCTTGCTATTCATTAGCTGCTAAATTAATAACTAGAATAACAGAAGAATTTAAAGGTGCAATAAAAACATACAACTATTTTCTCTACAAACCAGTGTCTTTATGATTAAGATAATTAAAATAATATTATAACAAGTACCAGTTTGCAACATCAGCAGCACATTAACTGTTTTTGTACAGGTAAAATAACTGGACTCGGCTCAAACCGGAAGTTTGTGAACACATTCAAGTTTGTTCTAGTTAAAAACGCCCGCGCCTGCTCTTACGTTAAAAATAAGGTGTATGTGAGACAAATTTAGCACCTTGCGTACAAATTAGATAATGGTATTTATTTCATGGGGATGTTTTACTGCCCTGCCTCCCGCGTGCGCCATTCATAAGCCTCTGGCTCTGCTCGGAACGTAATTTCTAAAAGCCCGCCAATCTACCTTTATTAAAGTGATAGTTCACCCAAAAATGAAAATTCCGTCATCATTTACCCACCCTCAAGCTGTTCCAAACCTGTATGAATTCCTTTCTTCTGCTAAACACAAAATAATATATTTTGAAGAATATGGTAGCCATAGAATAATGTTTATAAAATTATTTTAAAAAATTCATTTTTGGTTGTACCACAACAAACGTTGTACCAAACGTTAGTAAAAACAGTATTTTGGAATCCAAATACTATAATTTTTGCATAAAATATTGTTACATTTAATTATGATTTTGCATATCTCTGCAAAGCCCTCTTGAAAGTTAGAAAAGTTAAATAAAAACTGAATTTCTTATGTTTTTTGTACAATGATATACTTATACTTGTCTTTTGAAATCTGCCACCCATGTTTATAAAGCATTTCATATTTTGTTGGTACATCTTAAGTATTTTCTGCTTGACATTTATGTAAAGATGTGTAACCATATTTTGTCAGACATATTCATCAACCATTACCCAGATCTGCCTCATTTGTAGAACAGCACATCATCACAAACTGAGTGACATTTATGACCATAACCGCAATCCCTGACAGTTTTTTCTAATGTCTTAAATACAATCTCAAGCCTTCATTCTATAAGAAAGACTAGTATTTTGTGTGAACATACTGTTTCAAATGTGTAACCAACTCACCCTCATGCTGTGGATGTGAACTTTGTGTTGCGAGATCTTCTAAAAACAGACACATGATTTACTGCCAAACCTTCAGTATTCAGAGCAGCGTCATGACAGGTATGAAAGCGAGGCTGTGAGGGATAGACTTAACATGTTTTCAACGGCATTCGCTGTAAAGTGCTCCTAGATCATTTATATTTTTACACAACTCATGTAGTCTGGAGTTTTTTGTCTACTGACGTTTAGATTTTTATAGACCTTTTTGCAGTGTTTCGTTAGCAGAACCTTACAAAAGCACATTAAATAATAGTACAACCCACTGAAGAGGTGTATGTCTATCCCTTACAGCCTTGCTTTCATTCCAGTTAAAAATCAAAGATGGCGCTGCCTTGAATAAGATCTATTCAAGGCCGGTCTCTTTCCTCAGTGATTGCATCAGCACTATATAACTGTGGCGACCTGCCCCGTGGCCATAGCAGGCATATTTATGTGGGATTAGAGGCAGTCACGGCATAGAGGTTGAGAGACGGGCGTTTAGTCAACATGTACACAATAATGTCAGATGACAACAAATACCGTAGCAAAAGAGAAGTGTGTCAAAGAGCCAAAACATTTTTATTGTCAGTACAGTTGGGGACCTTACACATATTACATGTACAGTAGTGTTTCTGAGTGCAAGTATGTATGAATTGGTGTACGTCAGACATTTGCAAGTTGATGCCACAGGCAGGAGGGCATAAAACTCTCCATCTTGTCTGCAAAAAAGCCCAGTGGTGCAAAGAGGGTGCTGAAGAACTGCAGAGAGAGAGAGAGAGAGAGAGGAGAGAAAACAGTCAAGACGTGTGACGTGGCATTTACAAAGAACTTACTAATAACCACACACATCTTCGAGCAAGATATTTAAGAAAAAATGTTTACATTTCTAAAGCAAATGGATGTAATGAATGCCAATAAAGTACCAAATATTTAGGTGGAAAGTGTAAATGCATTCATACACATTCATTATATGTATTCTTTTTCTACATTTACATATTCATTATTTAAATCTATATATTTAGATTTGTATCTATCTTTTCAGACCTATAACTATATTCATATTTACATTTATATATATTCAGACCTATATCTGTCTGTATATATTCAGATTTACATTTATATATTCAGACCTATAGTATAACAGTATATATTCAGATTTACATTTATATATTCAGACCTATAGTATAACAGTATATATTCAGATTTACATTTATATATTCAGACCTATAACTGTATACATTCAGATTTACTTTTATTTGTTATTAGCGACACCGGTGGCCATTAAATAATCTGCAGCCAGCAAAATATTGCTAGTGTACACATAACGCACAGGAGACTAAACATGATTCAAGGCCCCGAGATAAACTCACGGTGAAGTTTTTTTTCAATGGAAACACCTTTGCGGCGATACACTATTAATGAACATACTGACGCCGTACGTACTGCGGAGAGCGACTTTTTTAATATGTAAATGTGCTGCATGCCTTCCTCTCAATAACAGAATAAACACAACAAAAATGACAGCGGTCAACTGTGAATTTTAACCCTAAACTGAAACGTGATCATGGCCGATGAGAAATGATGTTGACATGAGACAAGAGGTCCATGAGAAACACCTGTACAACCTGAAACTAAAAAAGTAGTAGTGCTTTTGCACACGTTTCTTGTGTTGTCGGCCTCATTCATGGACTATCTGAGTGTATGAGCCACAAGCTGTCAGAAAGTTGCCTTTAAAGTGCCTGAAGTGCTAGATGTAAGTATGATAGAGCTTATCCTTCTGGGATACTACATGGAGGTCCAGACAGACACAAACAAGAGGAGAAAAAAAAAAATCTCTGGATGGCAACCAACTTTAAGACTGTAAAGTTTTTCCTTTGAAAAACACTGAAACCTCCACAGTTCTATCCACCATAAACAAGCCCCTAATGTGTTTATGAAGCGATACATTTCACGGATGAACAGATGTTTATGACGGAATATGGGAAAGGAAGCCTGGGGCCGCGCGTCGGATAGGGAGGAAAACTGGGCCGAGTGGAAGCTGGAGGGGTATCATCCATTTTAACGCAGATCCAGGAAATAGATAGTGCTAACGTAAATATGTGTTGTAAGATGACAAACGAGGTTGATAAAAAGAGAAAGGCCATTGAGGCTGCATGTCGTCACATTCAGGAATTTATTGCAATTAAAAATTAGGGTAATGTTCCCCAAGGAGAACAAGATGTTTGGAGTGGACGGGGAACAAAGCATGCATGTGTGCGCGCGGGCAAATAAGGGAGTATAACGGAAACTAGAGCGAATTTGAATGCATCTCGGAGGTGAGGCCTAGCGCAACAACTCAAGTGTGTTCTGAAATCAATCACTCGCTATTAATTACCACAGATGAATGTAAACAATGATAAGAGAAGAATGCACCGCCACCAAATGCGCATCCTGGCCATTGGAAGGACTTAAGGGATGGCGTACAAACAACTTAAACGCATGCTCGTCTTCACTTCTGCTCCTTAATTTATCTTATCCATTTTTCACCCTATTTCATTGACTTGCTTGAAGCTGAGGACCGTACATAAGCTATTGATTGAAGTCTTGTGGATATACAGGGGTTGGATAATGAAAATGAAACACTGGCCAATATAGTGTTGGAGGGTTCACACCTATATATGTGTGGCCTGGTTGCCGATCTTCACTGATTTTACATTCCATCAGTAAGACCAGAGTGTGAAGGTTGAATTAGCTGAGCAAGAGCACAGCTGTACATAAAATATTGCAAACCACACGACATAATGGGAGACATATCAGAGCTCAAAAGAGGACAAATTGTTGGTGCACGTCTCGCTGGCTCATCTGTGACCAAGACAGTAAGTCTTTGTGGTGTATCGAGAGCTATGGTCTCCAGAATAATGTCGGCATACCACCACGTAGGACAACCACATCCAACAGGAGTAACTGTCAACGCAAGAGGAAGCTGTCTGAAAGTAATGTCCAGGTACTAACCTGGATTGTATCTAAAAAGCATAAAACCACAGCTGTCCAACTCACTGCAGAACTAAATGTGCACCTCGACTCTCCTGTTTCCACCAAAACTGTTCATCAGGAGATCCACAGAGTCAATATTCATGGCTGGGCTGCTAGATCCAAAACTTTGGTCACTCGTGCCAGTGCCAAGATGAATTGATGTTGCATTGAACATAAAAGGAGGCCTTACTCCATACTAATAAATTATTGTGATCTAAAACCAGGTGTTTCAGTTGTCCAACAAATATATATTTATATACGTATATACGGATGCACCTGCTCGGACACAGTCGCCTCGAAGTCGTGCATCTTCGAAAGCGGAGCCACGCGCAAAGTTACAAAAACGCTGTGCACACCGCCACGCGAAATGGGGTCTCGCGTGCTCAACCCGAAACACCGTCCAAACGCGGTGACGACATTTTTGCCACTAATACAACATCACAGACAGTTGTTGGTCTCATAAGGAGCCGTGGTTTATACCGTCTAGAGTGCCATTGACAGAGACTTCATTCTAATATTGCAACACAATGAAATGTTTATCTTGGAAGTTCAGTGATTGTGTCTTTCTCTTCTAAACAAAAAAATAAATAAATAAATATTAAAGGGCAAAGAGGGACGAGAGTAAAGGCAAAAACAAAACACTTTTGGGTTTGTTGAGGCGTGCAGATACTCACTGCTTTGACGAAGACCCCCATGAGCTCTGGAAACTGGTGTGTGAGCATGGCCAACATGGCACAGAAGGAGCAAAGGCCCGCTGTGAAGAGGATGAAGAAAGGAAGCTCTTTCTTTGGGTACACTGAGACCTCGTGAAACGCTGGAAGAAAAAGAAAGACATATCCTTAAAACATGTCTACAAATACTCGATTTTCCCATTATTGTTCATAATTTCCACACTCTATGCTTGTGCTAACAGTTACTAATTGTATATAAATACAGGTATTAACAGAGTGTAGCCTTACAAGGCAGAAGCTCTCTGTCTGCGGTCTCTGTGCATCCTGGGTAAGGATAGAAGAGATGACCCTTCTCCAGAGGGTACGGAATAATCCGGAAAGCTACGAGAGCCAAAAGATGTTGACCGACATCAGGTGAGATCGTTTACGTTTTGTCTTACAGCAAACATCTTAATGGTCAATGAGAATGGTAATCTTCTATTATACAAGAATGTAAAAAAGAAAAGATGTGCACTGTACGCACTGCCTTCCCAGGTACAGTGTAGCAGGTTGAGCGCCCCCTCTGCCCGCTTCCAGTGCTGCAGGTGAAAGAAAGCGTACGCCACCGCCTCACTGTCTCCCCTCTTCAAAATATGCTCAGGTGGCAAAATCAGACTCTTCATCTCTAATAAATACTGCAACGACACACAAGGAAAGGACAATAAACACATTTACCCCAATTCTGATTACCATAAAGCAAAAAGCCACTCTCATTAGTGAAATGAACATCAACAACAACAAAAAAGGTATTATTTATTGTATAGCTATTTTCATGGCGAGACCAGCTCAATCTAATAAGTTTTAAGTTCTAAGAGTTTTGACAGAAATAACATGTTGGTGGCGTGTATGTGTGTGAGAGAGCAGTCAGTCCCCGGCTCCGGGCCCCAGGGTGAGCGTTGTAGAGGGCAATACAGCAGGATTAAATGGTATTATCCAGAGGATAACCTTCCCAAATGCCCCTGGCTGTGATTATTGTACATTACAACTCGATTCGGCGGATTCTCTACAATGTGTCAAGCACACATTCTGCATTTTAAACAAATATCCCAACATATCTTTCTGTAAAATCACCGCAGTGGATGTGTCAGAATGTACACAAACATGTGCTTCGTAGACATGGGTAATTTAGCTTTATGATCATGCTCACATTTGACAGGCAGCTGTCCTACGCAACATGCCCGCACACAAACACGGTCTTTTATGGCGGATCAAGTGTCAGTGATGGGTCTCTTTCATGTGGATGTTCCTCTTAAGCCCCTGCTGAACTCCCATAAGCCTCTGTCTCGTATCTTTTTTCACTTGACCGTACGGACCCTGAGCGATGACATCACACTACATTGGTCTTGGAGATGCCATGCAAAGGGGAGGTGCGGGTGTCCAGTGATGGATGACATCATGCATTATATTTAGCACATTTCTGGGATGTCGGTTAATGTGTTAGATATAAATGAAATGTGTTTAACAATAATTGAATGCATTTAACAAATTAAACTGCCTAATTTTTGTATGAATTATACTAATAGTACCACTTTTGCCCACTGTAATAGTCAGAAACATACACTACTGTTCAAAAGTTCGAAGGGCAAATTTTTATTTTGAAAGAAATTAATACTTTTATTCAGCAAGGACACATTAAATTGATCAACAGTGACATATAACACTTTCTATTCAAAAATCTGAATTTTGACAAAACATTAAGTAGCACAATTAGCATATTAGAATGATTTCTGAAGGATCATGTGACACTGAAGACTGGAGTACCGGTAATTATGCTGAAAATTCAGCTTTGCATCACAGGAATTAATTCAAATAATAATTTTAGAATTTATTAAAATAGAAAAGCTATTTTTAAAATTGTAATAATATTTCATAATATTACTGTTTTTATCAAATAAATGCAGCCTTGGTGAGCATAAGAGACTTATTTCAAAAACTTTAAAAAAAATCTTACCTACCCCAACATTTTCAATGATAGTGTATGTTGTCAACTTTATAAAAAGTAAATATTTTCCCAGAAAATCGTATAATTTTAATAATCGTATAAAGCAATAAAGTACAAAAGATCATGACATTCAGCATGTCATTAAGTGCCTTTTTGCTTTTATGAAGCCGTTCCTACATAATAAAGATATGAAGGACCATTTTTCATTAATTTATTGTAAATACAGTCACGTTCTCTTGTACCTTATTGCTTGTGTAACAGTGTAAAATATCACTGCATTGCCCAAATTCTAGCTCATTTTTGCCTTAGGGCCAGATTTGGCATTTGAAATACCAGGTGTGTGTGTGTGTGTGTTTATATTTGCTGCCCATCTCAAACAGCTGCTCTTTGTAGTCTGATACAGCATGTCTGTGGTGCACAATACCCTTTCGTCTGAGACTGTGTGTTTGGGTGTGAAGAGGTTGTGTACTTTGAAGTCGGATCTAGTGTTTTGGAAAGCGGCAAGTTGAAGCCAGGTACAAAGAAAGAAACAGATGATGGGGGTCAAAACATCTTTAAAGGGCAAAAAGAAAAACCAAAGGTGATATAACTTTCACCACAAGCACAGCTTACGGAAATCTATTTTTGGCAGCCTTGGCTCGACAACCTCCCCTGCAATTATGTTGAATGTTAAAACTGTGAACAATGCGTGTTAGAAAAGTTTCAGTTTAGTGCAGAGGATTACAATGTGCTTCACTGTAAATACTACAACAGCATCACCTTCTGGCCATGACAATATGCCTGCACTCATGAATATCAGTGAGATAAAGCTGATGTGTGGCCCAGTAACTTCAATATCTGCAATATAAACTATAATAAGGTCCTTTTTTTGTTTTTAATTGGAGGTAAGCAAATCTAAATATATATATTTCGAACCTTTGGTACATGTGGGTTGAACTCCACAGCTCTGTGTATGGCCTCCACTGCGTTCATCTCTGCTGTGCTGAGACCTCGTCTAGACGCTGCCTCAGGTGAAAACCTGCCATACGACGCACATTCAGATTCATTCAGCAAACTATCATACATAAACATTACCTATGCTATGATATGGTTATATGCTGTTCATTATTAGACATAAAAGACTATTGTTTGCATCATTTCATACTTCCAGACTGCTGAAGACTTACTTATCTGACACTGCTCTGGCTTTCAGTAAGGCAGATGTGTAGCATATAGTAGCTGATTTTGGCAAGCTGATATCTGAAGGAGGAAACATCAGATAGTTAGTGAAACATTGATCACTTTCTGGTCCAGTTTGAAGAGTACAGTAACGTGACAGCTGAATGAGCTCACCATCATATTTTGCGAGGACTGCTTGTACATCTGCGTAGGCCTGCAGCTCTAATAACGCTTCTAGAAGGTTCTCGTGAATGTTTAACATTCCCAGTAAAGGAAATTCTTTCATTAACTGTCCAAGGATACAGGAAACAGAGTATAATTGAAGTATGAGATGCCACTTACAAAATAAAATAAAAGTCCTTACGAGTGACACAAGTAGACATTTCAAGTAAAGGCTAATACATTCATAAAAAAGTATTTAAAATTTTAAGCATAAATTACTTTCTGATGATAACAGAATATATTCTAGAGTTACATGGATGACATCTTACATTGATGACTTATAACTATAACATCAATATTTTATGCCTGGTGCACATTGTACGATTTTGGGCTGTCAAAGATGAAAGATGAGCAATTTCTGTGGTTTCTCTTCTGTGAGGTTTCTGTGGTCGTGGCTCCTAAACGATGGTCCTACGTCGTACAGTAAAAGAGGTTCAAAGATGATCTTTGTCACGGTCTTGAGACCAAAGATAGCCTGCGATAATTTTCTGACAGTGTCAGAAATTTAGCATGAACATCTCATAGTGAGTTTGCTGCTAGGACCTACATCTACTGACTAGCCAATAAAAAAGCAAGATGAAATGGAGTATTGATTAACATGACATGGCGCTAAAACTAAAACTACTTACCTAAAGCTCAATTTGCCAGATTGGCATGCCAAATTGCAATCTTTTCCATTGCCATATTCTTCTCTTTTTTTCAGTGCACATAAAAAACCCAATTGCTCATTTCTATACCAACTTGCGTTGTAGCCTACGATTCAATAGGTGTCATCATTGTACAGTCTACATATTTGTCGTACCCAAGTTTATTATATCCATGTCGTACGGTGTGATTTGTAATGATCTTATAGGATTGCAGAAATCACAGAGTCTGTAGCAGGCATTAGACATAAAGAATGAAATGAATAAAAAAAAATTATACAATAATTTTATATTTTCAAATACTTTGTTGTAAATTAAAGTTCCTCTTTCACAGTTAAAAATATGTTCCAAAAAGTTTTAGAAATGTGAATTAGCCCTGAAGATATTCAATGGATGTGACAACATCCTGCACTAAATGTGAATTTATGTACCTGCACTAAAGTTACAGGAATATGTTGCTGACTACCACAGATTTTTTTTTTTTTCACTCATCCCTCAGGTCAAAAAACAAACAAACAAAAAGAATCAAATTTACAGTAAAGAATAGAATAGAATAGAATGAGGCATTTATATAGCGCTTTCATATGTACTACTGTACACCCAAAGCGCTTTACAATCATATCAGGGGTCTCTCCTCAACCACCACCAGTGCTAGTAAAGCACTTACTATGATAATCTATGGGGCAAGATTCTGCACTAGAATAATCATTCAAATATACAGACCTGAACATTATTTGTGTTATATTGCTTCACTCACATCTCTCATCATCTTTACAGCTTCTTTGATGCGACCCAGTTTTCTAGCACACATGGCCAGTCTGCGCTTGATGTAGACCACAAGATTGGTGTCTTTACCGGCTGTGAACGCAACGGTGGAAAACAACAGCGTGAGTTACTGTATGCTGAGTGCATATGTGTGACAGTGTGAAAGTCTCATACCACTTTTAAGGGCTTGTTTGAATAGCCGTTCAGCTTCTGTGATGGTTGTGGCTTCCTCCTCGGCAAGGAGCACATATGCTGCAGCACATCTGCAATGAACAGAATCATACGCTGGAGAGTTAGAAAAAGGAAACTTCATGTTCACAAATTTTTGTCTGCCTGTGTATGAACTGTAACATGGAATTAATTACTGGCTTTTCAGTGTCAGATTTTTTTTTTTTTTACCATATTAGAAGGATCATGTGATGCTGAAGACTGAAGTAATGATGCTGAAAATTCATCACTACCATCACAGGAATGAATTACATTTATAATACATTCACATAGAATTCAGTTATTTTAAAATGTATATGAAGGACATTTTTAATTAATCATAACAATAACATTTCTATGCTTTTGAAAACGAAATATTCCCAACACTGAATATGTGTCTGAATACAACAAAAGAGGAAACAAAACTAGACTAAATATATATATTTAACCTCATGACCCTAGCAAGCTGAAGTAAAGGAATCCAGATTTGCTTTTACCTAGTAACAGAGAATTATACATATCAAGAACCAATCATATTAGAGAATAACTATGCAATGGATCATGTCACCTTTGTTATGCACTTTTTCTATATAAACTGTTGAACTCTTTTTGTTAGGAGGATTCTCTGTGAAATTAGTCAGAGATCCTCCGTGATTAAAGCATATTCATTTGTCTTTGAGGCTTTGTCTGGAGTCTGTCTGGTTATTGCTGCGCAGCAGGTTAGTGGAAAACTAGAGACCTTTATTCCAAAGTGATAGTGTTCATAGGGGGCGAGAAGTCTTCTGACTCTAATCTTATAATAATAATAATAAAATTTAATTTGAAAATAATATTATAATGTGGTGTAGTCTATCATAATATACAGAGACAGTTTTACTCACTGCGAGATTTATTCGTGAGGGAATAATTAGATAAGAATTTAATTACACACTTAGTCTTACACACATAAGCCATGCATTAATTTGCAGCTATTAAGTCAGTGGTTTGATGCAGCGCAGGAGTTGTGCCATTAGAACTTTGTTTTTGACCAAAAGAAACTTTAATAAATGATGTTACTTAACAAATCTGATTCACAGGTCAAATGAAATGAATTGCTAATTACAACACTGAAATAAAATGGAAATAATGGGGAATCATATAGCAAACTAGTTTCCTTATAAAGGTCCAGGAATGTTGATATGATGTCATTACGTTGCTGTCTTGCCGCCAGCCAATCGCTGCATTGCTGATCATGGTTTCGAGTGTTGATATATCTGTCCTTTCCAATGAACACAAGAACGCGCAGTAATCTCAGACAACTTATTCCAGATATATCTTGATCAAATCCGCAAATTCGTTTGAAGAACCAAATTAACCAAATATCAATTATCATGATTAGAAGATCTGGCATCTGTCAAATCAACTCGGATGTATTAAGCAGCAGGTGCATAGGGGAACTTCTACCAGTTAATAATATTTCACAATACTACTGTTTTTACTGTATTTTTTTTATTTTTTATCAAATAAATGAATTTAAATTTCAAAAACATTAAAATTGCTTTTAAAAACATTAACCTTAATTATTCCAAACTTTTGACCACCAGTGTACATGGCTTACATTAAAATTCCATATCATTTATATATACATACTAAATAAATGTATAATTTTTACATTTAAATAAATTAAACTTATAATAAAATACAAGTGAATTTAAGACACTTTATAATGCACAGTGTGAAAAATGAGTATTCATTTAGATATTTGCTAAAGATCACTTTTAACAGTGTTATTAAATTATTATTAAAGATTACCTTTAAGTGATAAAATGAGCATTAAATATCCAATACTGACCAATACGATAAAATCAAAGAGGAATAATCAAAATGGTACCAACATATTGTGCATCCCTAGTTCATGTTTTTTTATTGCTTTTTATAATATATCCCATTACAGCTCTAAAATCTCTTACTGGATGAATCACGTCCGAAGATGTTAAATTGAATTCAACTCACTCGCGGTTCATTTCAATAGCCTGGTAAGCTGCTCGAATACGTGCCTGCGGGTTCCTCTCCCTCCAGGCCTTCTGCATTACTGCGCAACAAACAACAGATAACAGCCATGATTAAACGGCAGTTCTGATTAAATCTAGGCACTTTTTGTTTTTTTTAAGTACAAGCGCGTGAGACTAACCAGAGTCTTCTGGTCTAAGCTGCTGAGTGTCTCCCAAGAAGAAGGTCTGATGATCTTGTGCTGATAAATTCATGTCGTAATATGTCAGGGGCTCTTTACCCGTCACCCAAGTGTACCTGGAATGGAAGGATCATGAATATAATGTTTAGTCATTTATTTAAAAGCTCATAAATTAAGGCAATTAACTGACAGCATTTAAGAAATATACCTGCTGTACTCTGCACCTCTGAATAAGTTCAGTGGGTTCCTCCACACTTTACATTCTGAAAGAAAAATAACACAATAGCTCAAACATTACTACATTTACTTGAAATGTTTGGAAAGATAACCAGTAGCTAATAACTTAAAATAAAACCTGCAACGTTGCTTCTCTGCTCTGTATCGCCGTTTACTGAAGAGAAGAGTCCCGCGGAGCTGCTGTTCTCCACTCCTCCCAGTAGAGGGCGCAAGTGGCTGACAGAAACCTGCTCGATGAACGAAGTGCCGTACTTTCTGAAGTACCACCACTCGAATATCTGTAGGACAAACGAGCGAGTGTGTGTTCACAAAGCTTTGAAACTGAAGTTTGTTATCTAGCATAATTAGTTTACAACCAATAGATAAAAGACTCACCAATATAAGGCCCGAAATGAGCGAGGAGGTTCCCGTGAGCGCAACGTAGAATTTAGGTGTAAGAGTGTTTAAAAACACAGAGGCTGTGGATGAATTACACAAGATAATGAAACAGAAATTATGACTGTTTTATATAACAACTTTTTTTTAACAATTTTTAACTATTTTTATTATACATGTACCAACACAACTCTTATAAAACATGGCCACAAATGACTTATTTGCTTACAACTTCTATTTTTTTAACGTAGAAAAAAGTATTCAAAAAGTTAAACTTAACACATATCTTGCATAAAATGATGGTTATAAAATTATTAAATGTTAAATTAATATTAAAATAAACCGCTAAATAATGCTTCTACTCAAACATCACATTCACATTGCACTATTGAAATATATGAACATATATACATTAAAGTAATGCATGTATATATATATATATATATATATATATGCGGTCAATCGATTAAAAATTTTACTTGATTAATCAAACTTTTTTTCTGTGATTAATCACGATTAATCGCACACATTTTCATTGTACATTTTTTATATATTTTGTAATGTAATAATTTCACAGTTAATTTCCAAATTAAGACAGTATATTTTAAATATTTAAAAAAAAAATTAAATCTCCATGTATTCATTTATTCAAATTATAATTCATTAATTATAGCCATTCAAAATTACAGTGTACTTAAAAGCTATACATTTTTTAAAATGTATTAGGCTTCAAAAAATATAACAACTTAAAACAATCCTCACATAAACCCATAATACATGTCATATTTACCTGTGCCCTGTGAAATATACAGAAACTGAATAAAGTTATCAAAGTCTGCACTGCATCAATTATAATTTAAACATAGATTAATCCTTATTCTCAGTTACCTTTGTTCTTTGATTAACATTAATGTCAGGCAGCATTAGTGGCTGCTGTCACTTTAAGACCAGCCGCTGCTGACAATGATGCAGGTCATTCTCTCACAACTCTTTATGGTAATTTATGACTTTATTTAACTCATTAAAGGTACAATATGTAAGAATTTTGTATCAAAATATCCAAAAACCACTTGCAGTGTTATATATTTCTTTCAATTATGTACTTACATTTTCCTAAATGTTTCCAAGAATTTGTAAATTCAGAGAAATTCACAATTTTAAACAGTGCCCGTCCCTGTTCACTTGTCGCCTGTCAATGACGTAATATCCGCGTTATCCCTGGTTTCCGCTAGTACTACCATAGTAACCATGGCGACAGATGTGGACAACTACGTAATGTTTAGCGGCACGCTCACGGTGTTGTTGTTTCGTTCAAACATTATGGATCATGGCAAGCAGACTTTGGGACAAAAGAAGAAATAAAACGAGAATCAATATCGGGGTGGCGTTTTCGAGACGTCTTTCTGTGTGTCATAGACATTTACAAAAAGCGCGTTCTCTTTTGTCTTATCGAGCAAGAATGGTTTAAAAGCATTGGCATGAAGAAGAGCGTAATCATATAATGTAACTAGCAAAAGGATAACAGAAAAAACGGATGCTGCGTTAATTGTATGAAATATTTTTAAATGTTTATTTTTAAACTGAAAACATTTTATCGCATGTGTTAACGCATTAACGTTGGCAGCACTAATATATATATATATATATATATATATATATATATATATATATATATTAGGGCTGTCAAACGATTAATCGCATCCAAAATAAAAGTTTGTTTTTACATAATATATGTGTGTGTACGGTGTATAATTATTTTCTATATATAAATACACACACATGCATGTATATATTTAAGAAATATTTGCATGTATATACTGTGTATATATATATATATTATATATAATTTATATTATATATAAATATTTTATATAGAAATAACAAATTTTTCTTAAATATATATGCATGTGTGTGTATTTATATATAGAAAATAATTATACTCCATACACACACATACATTATGTAAAAACAAACTTTTATTTGGATGCGATTAATCGCGATTAATCGTTTGACAGCCCTAATATATATATATATATATATATATATATATATATATATATATATATATATATATATAATATAATATTCGCAGACGCGGAACGTGCACAAAAGCAAAAAATCAAGAGGCGGGATTTATCATGTGAACAAATCATTTACATTTATGCATTTGGCAGATGCTTTTATCCAAAGCGACTTACATTGAATTTCAAGGTACACATTGACATTCTTTACAGTTCTCGCTTTCCCTGGGAATCGAACCCATGACCTTGGTGTTGCATGCGCCAACGCTCTACTGTTTGAGCTACAGGAAAGCTGTATCAATCATAGCCAATCATAGCCAATCATAGCATGATGGAGGCATTGCCTCCTCTCACGTGACTTTCCTCCAAATTACCCCCCACCAAACCCACCGCACGCTTTAGAGGGTCTGTTTTAAGTCAATGGGCTCAGGGGAGGCAAGATAAATTTAGTGTCCCGCTGTAACTTTACCTGTATAAAAACGAGTGATTTATACACTTTTTAATGTCACATTTTGTATTTTTGTACTAAATATACAAAATGTGAAATTAAAAAGTGTAACTTTTATGTTAAAGATGCGATTAATCGTGATTAATCGATTTGACAGCACTAGTATATGTAGATATTCATAACAATAGCAACATTTCGAAATTTTAACTTTATTTAAACCCTTAGCTGATGTCATTTGAAACTGAGATGCTGGAGTAGTTTCATTTGTGTTAGACTGACATCAATGTATAAAACATACATCATTTTCTAGACTTATATGAAGTCAACCTCTGTTTATAAATTCTATGATCTTAAATGAAACATGAAAAAACACTTAAAGTCACAGTAAACAGAAACAATTTTTGTTTAGTTGATTATAAATATATAATAAATCTATGAACACAACTCATAATACATGGCCACAAATTACTTGATTATTTGCGTACAACTTTTTAAAAACATCTTTAGTAAAAAAAATTAAAAAAAGATTATACCTAACCCATATCTTGCATAAAAATATTTACATTCTGTTTATGTCATGGTAGTGTTGACAAATTCCTCCTCTGAATATTGCTATTAGTCAAACATCACACGCACACTGTACTGTGCAAAAATGTATATAATATATTAATATGCATAACAAAATGTGAAAATTATAATGGCATTTTATTTAAGTCTTTAGCTAATACAATTTGAAACTGAGATGATGGCATATACTTCTAGACTTGCATTTGACAGCTGCTTTTAACTAAAGTTCTTAACACAACACTGACTTAAACCCAGGTCTGTTTCTCTCACACTGCTACAGTATGACTTCAAATAAATTATAATTATGCACGAATCATATTGTTATAATACTTAATGGTCATTTTTAGTCCTTTTGGACGCTTGACATCTTCAGTCACCATTCATTGACATTGCATGGAAAACACCGACTTCAAAATCCCTGCTTTTATATTGCACAGAAATAGAAAGCCGTATGGGTTTGCGTGGGGATGAGAGAAATAACGTTTGAATATTCATATCTGTGTGAACTTCTCCTTCAGTGAACAGAAATGTACCCTGTGTTGAGCTGTAAACATGCACACAGCTGATCATAAACACACACACCTGCGTTGACGGTCTCCTGCAGCTTCAGAGGGCTCCTCAGCACGTAAACCATCGTCAGGACCATGGCGAACCAAAGCGCACATATGTACGTCCACGACCAGCAGAGCCACGATTTTAATTTCTCCGTGAAACCGGGTGATTGAGGATTACTGCCACTGCTGTCCGCCATCTTTCACCGACGAGCCGTAAACATTAGAATTGTGGGATACTGGAGGAGAGAGCGCTGTAGCGATGCTCTCCACCAGATGGCGCAGCTCCTGTTGATTGTTTTATACCCACTGTTGATGTAAAACTTAATGCAAATACATAATGGATGCTATCTTAACGCGCAGTATATACTGTTTTTATCACTTTTTAAGTAAATAGTGACATGGGATGTGTTAAGAAGAGCATGTTAACATACTATTAGTATTTTAGCAATATGTAGTATGAATACTGTGCACAGTACTCTCAAAACAATGCCCACATTTTATACATTTGTAAGCCTTATTAATAGATTCAAATTCAGTATTTGGCATACTTCAATGACACAGTGTTATATGTTAGGGAAAAAAAACATATAAAGGTTGAATAAATGCTAAATTCTGAGGGAAAACATCATTCAAAACTTAATTTCTGAGGCTAATGTATATTGGGAACAGTTTACAAATTACTACATTTGCCGAAACATAGTATACAAATACTTATTGTTGCATAATAATGCATAGTCTTTCACTTGATATTTAAATTCCTTTTTATAGAAAGAATCAAACATTTTAGCATTTTAAGCAGGTGTGTAGAAAAAAAACATTGAAAATATGCATCAATTACAGAAGTTATTATAATCTGATATAATATTTTATAGTTTTATATAATGTGTTAACAATATAGAAAATAAAACCTAGTATTTTCTTTTTAAAACAATTACGAATACCAACTCAAACAGAACCGATTCAGGGCCAAATTTCAGAATTCATGATGCATTCCTAAACAATACAAACAATCAGAACAAATTGATACCCCATTTGAAGTAAAATAAATATTAATATTCTATATAATATATATATGGCATTAAAATTGTGTTACCGTATATTATAACACAAAATAATGAAGTCAGTTTGGTGCAAATCATTTATTCCTCTGGGATCATATTTGTTCTTACATTTTGTAAAAAATAGTTAGCAATAAAAGCTAGGGTAGGAGGCTCAAGTGAGGGGTAACAAATATTTCGCGTAACTGCATACAGTATATATACCATTCTTAGACACCAGAGTACAATGATGGGACCATTTCCACACAGAACAGTAACCTGAAGCGACTTACTGTACAAATACAATGCTCACTTTGGCACAACCCTCTCTGTGATCAATTGACAGCACATTCAAACGATGGCACCTTACAACAATGCTTTAAAAAAAAAGACCAATTATTATGTGATGCGCAACTGGTGTAAAGATATTCTTCACAACCAGCCAGGGCTACGTATGGTTACATGATTTCTAATAGCTAAACATGAAGCAAACTTTGGAGTGTCGACTTTCTAAAAAAAAAAAGGAAACATAATGGACTCAATTGATCATATGGGCTAAGTGCAAAACGTTCAGTGTGTGTCAAGCATTGGGAGCGCTGATCTAGGGGGGCGGCGATTAGTAAGTGATATTGGTGGGGGGAAGTATTTGTGACGCTGTACACTGGTGTCATGGGAGGTATTTGTTCAACAGCAAAAACTTTTGCTAAACCCATTAAAACAAGCTTGCAGCCCTCCTACAATACAGAAAAGGAGGCAGTCTCTTCAGCTGAGGTCAAACCGTGGCTTCTGGAAAACAAACAAACGAAAAAAAAAAAAAAAAAGACAGACACATGTTTAGCACACTTCTCGAAGGACCTTCTCGCCTTGGCCCTGCCCTTGATTCAGGTATAGGTTCAAGTTTAGATATGGGCCCCTCGGAGCTTGTCTCTTGGCTTGTAACGCGAGCAGGAGCGGAGGCATGCCGTGTGTCTAAGCGTTTTGCATCTCTTTGCCGATCTTGTAGCTGAGGATCTTGTTCCAGTCGATCTTGGTACGGGTGACGGGAAGCTGCCGACGTAAGGCCTTGAAGGTGGTGTCAGACATGGTCTGGTAGTTCTCACTGATGGCCGTCTGGAAAGCAAACGGCAGGGGAAATCAAACTTTGCACGTTATTGATTTGATCAGGTGATCAATTCATTTCATTCTCTATCAAGAGTAACATTCAATGTCAGTGCTGTAAAACAATGACTAACCAATCAAAATCAACTGGAAAACTAACCTGATATTCATTCTCAGCATTTTCAATGATTCTGACAAATTCCTTGGCAGTCTGTACCTCATTCTGTTGAAATATAAGAACAAAAAAAGATCACTAAACCACTAAAACAAAAGAATTAAATGGATTTCCTGGGCAATTTCATATTTCTTTCCTCTCTTATTATCTTCTCAACAAAGAAAGGAAGCATGTAGCGCTAGTACAACTAAACGATAAGCGAAAGGAATAAAACATCAGGTGCTTAACTGATGCTTTTTCTAATTTATCATTCTCGTCTTGCTATTGCAAGCATTCGGAAATTGAGATTTGCAGTGAAAGTTTGAGGCAGCAAGATGTCTAAATGAATATTATATTCTGGAAAACTGTACATCCAACATTGACAATTAAAGGTTATTATAATTAATAGCAATTAGCTTAAGCAAAGATTCTTTTACATATGCTTATACTAATTGTACAGGCTTAAACAAAATCCCAATCTCGGTGATGTTAAATATATACTACTTTGAGTGGGACGATACTGGGTTATATTGGGTTCACGAGAACGAGACGATATTTCAACCAAAATTTTTTAAGGGAAATGATGCACTTGGCATTGAGAAAGGTCACATGATCGAAACATTTGCCATTAAAGCAGTGGTTTTATCTGGCAAATTTTGTCTTTCCTCATTGATAGAGTGCACTGGCTTTTTCTGAATCATTTCCCTTGGGGTTTTTTTGGTCTACGCACCAGATATGAACAGTTATTAAGGAGCGGTGAGTTTTTGCCAATTTCTCAACACAATTTTTAGGAAACCTTCGAAGACAAAATATATGACTGAAAGTCACAAAATGCAAAATAATATAGGTGCACTTTGAAATGTTTTAACTCATCTAGTGCTGTCACTAATGATTATGTTGTCAATCGAGTAATTAGTTGATTATTTAGATGATTAATCGGATCATTTTTGTGAACAATGCCCTTTAAAATGACTTAAAATTAGGGCTGTCAAACGATTAACCGCATCCAAAATAAAAGTTTGTTTTTACATAATATGTGTGTGTGTACGGTGTATAATTATTTTCTATATATAAATACACACACATGCATGTATATATTTAAGAAATATTTGCATGTATATACTGTGTATATATATATTTATATTATATATAAATATTTTATATATAAATAACACATTTTTCTTAAATATATATGCATGTGTGTGTATTTATATATAGAATATAATTATACTCCATACACACATATATTATGTAAACACAAACTTTTATTTTGGATTCGATTAATCGCGACTAATCGTTTGACAGCCCTACTTAAAATACATTTATAATATCAATGAGGCAATAATAATTGATCCAAAATCAAGTAATCTTAAGTAATCTTAAGCTTATATTGAACACTGTTAAAATACATAATGTTACATACATAATATCAACTTATGTATATTATGTATTATAACAAATGCCTGCAGAGGGCGCCAACAGCCTGGTGAATGTTGTTGTTACACGACAGCATGATCAAACCCTTGTTTAATATTGGCCAAACAACTTTTCATTTAAATGTCCACATAATCTTTCATATTTGGCCAATTCATTAAGATAGAAATGCTACAGCCACTGTAATCTCTTAAACAAGAATATGTGGACATCAAAACATGCAAACTCAGAGCAAGGGTTTAAACTTATTTTGAAATTGCGACGAACAATTTGCATATTTAGAAACATACTGATGCATTCTCCTGTGTTGGCATGGGTTTATAGTTGATTTATGTTACAAATTTGGTGAAATGACGCATGCTGCGTTCCCAGATAAACGTTAAAGGCAACCTAAACTCACGCACGTAAACGATAACAGTGGAACAATTCGCAATGAAACAAAGCGTGTCAGACTTTTTATGCGTTTCCAAATGCACGTTATTGGAAACCCAAACGAACAGCAAAGTTTGGCCACAAACTCAATGCTGATATCGTGAGACAGACTGTCACCTCGACGCTCGAGATCTCATCACGCCCCTATATACTATTGTTCAAAAGTTCGGAGCTGGTAAGATTTTTTTTAAAAGGTTTTGGAAGAAGTCTTTTCTGCTAAACAAGGACACATTTATTTAATCAAAAATACAGTAAAAATGGATTTATTGCAACATAATATTAGTTTAAAATTACTTTTCTATTTTAATATATTTTGAAAAAGCCATTTATTCCTGTGATGCCAAAGCTGAATTTTCAGCATCAATACTCCAGTCTTCAGTGTCACATGATCCATCAGAAAGAAAGTTAAAAAAACAGCATTTTTTTTTAAATAGAAATCTTTTGTAACATTATAAATGTCTGTCAGGCAGCAACAGAGCTAACAAATCCAAGAACTCAACAAAGCTCAGAAAACAAACAGTGTGAGCAGATGTACTAAAAATACTTCATCTGTCAATCCAGCACCACACCTACTGTCATTAGAAACGTCATTCTTAGGACAGCCGGCTGTTCCTTTATCAGGCAGGTTGTTTGTGTTGTACTGACTCATTAACAGGAAGTCTTGAGTTCAATGACTGTTTCAAATAACTTACGTTGATGACCAGAGACTCTTGCACATCCTTGTGGCTGACCAGCTGCACGTTGCCATCCTCATAATAATGAACCTGGATCTTCAGCACTCCCACCACCTGAGCAGTGGGCTGAGAAATGGAGAACTTCCATTCCGATCGGCAGCGCCCGTTCCTGTGTGCAGAGAAATGGAGGAAGTTTAACGGTAATTAATCATACAGACAAGAAGAACAAGACTGACAGTGTTTCTAGTAGTTTGATTGTGGAAAGAAAGCAATGTTGCATGCAATCCTCTATAATTATACTAAAAACCATTCACTATTTAGTTCCTAGAAATCTGTTATGGATATGACATCTCAAAGAAAGATGTTCTTTTGTGCCGTTAAGCCACGTGTTGTGCTGTCTGTACGCGTGAAAGAGCAAAACTAGTTTGTCAGTACAGTGTGTAGGTGACCTTTGCCGTCTAGTGCACCTGTTCTCCATTCAAAAGACACATACTGTAATTGTATCTAGAAACAGTAAAGTCACGATCTGGGTGGGGCAGAGCTCATTCCACACATCTAAAGATCATATATCATAATTGGAACAAAGCCGGTATCTGCATCAGGCATTGAGCCTCGTTCAAAGCAAAGAGTGAACAACTATTGTTTTTTTAAGAGCCATTCACACAGAATGTGTTTTTACTTTAAAACGCAGAGACGTGGGTTCTTAAACTTTTTAACTTGAGCACTTGCAAAAGGCAAGAGATGCGAGTGCAACAGTCAAACACGTCCGTCTAGCTTGTTTACCTAGAAAAGCAATGCAAATATAGCGCAGTGGAATAGAAAAACTTGTTTTGTTCGAACCGGCCCTTAAGAGTACCAATCAAAATTTTGGAAAAACAATTTAGTACAATGGGCTCTCTAAACCAACTTGACCAGGTGCATCCTGGGAAATTCACACATAAGCCCTATTCAAACTGTAATTGTTTTAAAGGGAAATGCAAGGTATTTTCAACATTAACTGGAGTTAGTCTGTGATTTTATTGCCGTCCAAATCAAGGATGTCGATTAATAAACATTTGACAGATGTGAATGCGATAACTTGTTGATGTTGCGACAAACACAACAGATATATTCGCCTCAGAGAAGAAAGTACATGGATTGTATTTTGTCGCACTTTTATTAATCTTGATTTCTCACTACATGTGTGCTTTTTCTGGGCAAGTCGGAGTGAGCTGCAGCGCTAATAGAGTCTCATGAACATGCAAAGACGACAAACATCCAAGGTCAGGATTTTCATTAAATAAAAAATAAAATGGGATTTCATGGGATCGTTCTGTGACACTTTTTATTCTCCCTTTGTGGTCCGAAAAAGAAAGAAGCGCATACAGCATTAGAACACCACCAGGGTGAGTAAATAATGACTTAATTGTAATTTTTGGGGTGAACTAAACCTTTAAAGCTCAAGTCATACTATTAAAAACAGGATAAACAAAGAAATTACCAGAAATTTTTGGGCTGAAACTGATGACCCTCGATACAGGCAATGATGGTTTGCTGTCCATCAATGGTTTTCGCATAAACCTAAAGACAACAATACAAGAACTGTCAGCAAACGTGTCTTACAAACTGCTTTATTAAACTAGCTTTTCCTTTAACATAAACCCAAATGAGATCTAGTGAACTCACAGTGCAGACTCCAGTGGGGTAATGGTCTTTGACATACGCCCTCAGAGCTTCGTCACAAGCATCTCTCCACGGCCTGAGGGCTGCCTCACCCTCATAAGACTGTAGGTCACTCGCCTCTTTCCTCAGTTGGTCAAACTTGAACGACTGTTTCTTACGAGGGTCAAAGAATCGGCCGTGGCCAAGGTCTCCATGCTCTGTGATCAAAACCTGCAGTTTGGAAGCAGTTTGAGTACAATTTAATACAATATTCCGTTTAAAATACACACTTTTTTCCTGCTGTAGATTTAAAGGGATAGTTCACCCTAAAATGAAAATTCTGTCATTACTCACCCTCATGTTGTTCCAAACCCATAAGACTTTCGTTTATCTTCGGAACACAAATGAAGATCTTTTTAATGAAATCTGAGAGCTTTCTGTCCCTCCATTGATAGCCTATGCAACTACCACTTTCAAGCCCCAGAAAAGTAGTAGTAGAGACTAGGGCTGTCAAACGATTAATCGCGATTAATCGCATCCAAAATAAAAGTTTGTTTTTACATAATACATGTGTGTGTACAGTGTATAATTATTTTCTATATATAAATACACACACATGCATGTATATATTTAAGAAATATTTGCATGTATATACTGTGTATATATATATTAATATTATATATAATTTATATTATATATAAATATTTTATATATAAATAACACATTTTCTTAAATATATATATGCATGTGTGTGTATTTATATATAGAAAATAATTATAATCCGTACACAGACATAAATTATGTAAACAAACTTTTATTTTGGATCGCGATTAATCGTTTGACAGCCCTAGTACAGACATTATAAAAGTAATCCATGTGACTCCAGTAATTTAACCTCAATTTTATGAAGCAAGGCAAGTGCTTTGTTTGTGCAATTCTTTTTTTACCACTTTATCTACAAAATATTAATCTCCAACGCGTGTTCTCGAGAGAACCACGACGCATGCGTGTTGTGTTTTGACGCAAGAGCAGATGCTGGAGACGTATGTCGGAGATTTCAGATTTTATTAAAAAGATCTTCATTTGTGTTCTGAAGATGAACGAAAGTCTTACGGGTTTAGAACTACATGAAGGTGAGGAATTAATGACAGAATTTTCCTTTTTGGGTGAACTAGCCCTTTAAGGGTTTTGACTAGCAGCAGATTACAATTACCAATCAAACTAAACACACCAAAGGCAGCCTGAGAGCCAAAACGTTTGCGTACTGGTGTGAAATAAAAAATAAAATAAAAAAACCTGCTGAATTTTGAGTGCGAATCACAGTTGAATTTTTTAATTAAAATTCAAATACTATTAGTTGTTTTCTTTATCAACAGAAAATGGCATTAACAACCCATTTTATTCCAGTAATGTGATATATTTTAGTGAAACAGAATATTCTCTGAGAAAAATTAACAAAACGTATGGCAGGACCTGGTTTTATTCATTGATATAATGGATAGTTAGTTACAATCCATATTTTATTACTCTTAAATATGAGTTTGCTAAAACAATGGCTGAAAAATATTTGGCTATTGGTTAAAATTAAGGTGACCGTCTAGGTGAAGTAATTTCATGCACATTTTTGACAAGCAGTTTCCAAAGACAACTATCGTTTTCTTTGGAATAATGTGCATTGGTGAATCGTGCACAAAATGACCAGGAATGTGTGTTAAAGGGATAGTTCACACAAAAATGTAAATTCTCTCATTTACTCACCCTAATGCCATCCCTGATGTATATGACTTTATTTCTTCAGATAAACACAAACAAAGATTTTTAGGAAAATAATCCATAGTAAAATAAGCCATTAAATGGGTGTCGCTTGAAAAATCACACAGAGTTTGTGATGGCAACACTTCTCACGCAGGCTTTATAACACACATCCCTTTTGTTAACGCTCATATGACAGCAGACCAGAGGCAATTTTATATTTTATTTTTTAGTTAAAAAATGTATAGTTAAAAAAGTTCAAAATATTAGTATTTTTCTTAAACACCTATTGTTTCGCATCAGAAGACATTTGATTCATCCACGGGGGTTGTATGGATTATCGCCACGATCGCTGTGTGTGGTTTTCCAAGCGTCAAACAAGCAGCAGCCTTTCAATGGCATTACATGGACTCACAAAGATGGATTATTTAAAAAAAAAAAAAAATCCTATACTTTGGGGATGGCATGAGGATGAGTAAATGATGAGAGAATTTTCATTTTTGGTTGAACCATCCCTTAAAGAAAGTAAATAGGGTCCATTTCACTTCCTGGTGAACGTTAAGTGAACGTTAATCACCTGATCTTCACTTCCATCAAGTTTAGCAGGTGTGAACTGATCCATGTTGTACTGGGCAAAGGCACTGTCACAAACAGAAAACAATGTTTAGTATCATACTTAAAATTTGCAACATTAACAGATAATCTCTGATTAATGATTCACAAAATGTTATCAAGGACTTTTTATAAATCCACTGAGCTAAATATATCACTTCTCCATAGACATATTCATAGTGTGAAGGGGATTCTGAACTGAAAGAGACACTGAAAACTGGTTGTGCACAAATGGCCTCTGTTGGACAGAGTCTAGACTCCATTTTATAGTACCATAATAGTACAATAAAGACAGGCTACTCACTGAGCCGCCCCTTCCCTGAGCAGATTGTCATTATTGAGCAGTAGCCGCACATCTGAAACCAAAGAAAAGGCATCATGTGATATCATGTGAACATTATGATGTCAGCGAGTCAAGTTGCGACTTAAATATATAGTCATTATAATGTGATTCCTCCAAACATGTACTACTATTCAAAAACTTTTTTATTTTTTTGGAAAGAAATGAATACTATATATTCAGCAAGGATGGATTGAATTGTTCAAAGTAACAGTATAATGTACATTTATAATATAACAAAAAATATTTTGAATAATTGCCATTTTGAACTTTCTATTCATCAAAGAATCCTGCAATAAATGCATCACGGATTCCACACAAAAAAATTAAGCAGCACAACTGTTTTCGACATTGATAATGATAAAAATAAATCAATTCTTGAGCAGAAAATCTGCATATTAGAATGATTTCTGAAGGATCATGTGACAGTTTCAGTTTTGCATCACAGGAATAAAATACATTTGAAAATATACTACAATAGAAAACTATTATTTTAAATTGTTAATAACCTTGCTGAGCAAAAGAGACTTTTTTTTTTCTAGGGCTGTCAAACGATTAATCGCGATTAATCGCATCCAAAATAAACGTTTGTGTTTACATAATTTATGTCTGTGTACGGAGTATAATTATTTTCTATATATAAATACACACACATGCATATATATATTTAAGAAAATGTGTTATTTATATATAAAATATTTATATATAATATAAATTATATATAATATATATATACACAGTATATACATGCAAATATTTCTTAAATATATACATGCATGTGTGCGTATTTATATATAGAAAATAATTATACACCGTACACACACATGTATTATGTAAAAACAAACTTTTATTTTGGATGCGATTAATCGCGATTAATCGTTTAACAGCCCTATTTTTTTCAAAAACATTCAAAAATCTTAAGATCTTAAAATGAAGGAAGTACACGATATGCCAGGTGTGCTTTTCTGTCTTTATGATATCTGTATACATTTTTCATGAACGTTTTACCATTGAAGACTTCGTTGAACTCTCCAGGGGGAGCATGGATGACAAAATTTGCAGCAATGCGGACCTGTGGAAAAAGAAGAGTAAAACTTATGAAGAAAGTGCGAGCGCTTCATACACATGCAAAATTCATGTCAAGTGTTTATTCAAACCCTAAGCTTCCAGAAAACGTCTAAAACCTTAAAACAACCCCAAGAAAAACGGTCACTTTTGAGAATCGTTGGGGTGTTATGCATATGGTACACACATTTCCATAGTCTCTAAGAGCCACAAACACTTATCAGCTAAATGAAGCCGGTATCTATGCACTTCCTTTGAAAAGAGGTCAAATGGTGCCTTAGCAACACACTGTGCCCACATCGGGTCACTCCTTAGAAGGCGGCAGGGTTGAGGCTTTTCTTAGCAGTGCACATGTAAGCATTATGGGCCAGGCAGTGACACCGAGTCCTGCTCTGACTCCCATTCTGGACTCATTCCAGTGGAAACCACTACAGGGTCTGTCTTCACTGACAAACATAACAGACTAACAAACAAATATGGTAAAAAAAAAAAAAAAACACCTGTTGAGTATATTTTGTCCACAATTAACTGAGAAAAAATATATCTGGTTACGTTATTTGGAAATGAAATGGTTCAAATCCAAATAATTGTAAGAATGATCAAACCATCTAATGAAGAAAATATGTCAACTTACACATCGTATAACAACTTTCAATTCTATTGAAAGTGAAGTTATCTAGGATGCCTAAAAAAAAGTTTTGTTTCTCCAAAACATTCCTTGCATCAAAGCTAAAATATGTGCAACAAAATCATGCCTGATCTTGACGGTTGTTCTGATTGGACCTTGGGTTGTTCTCATAACAGCATTTCTAAAACCTAAATTTGATCTGTATGTAGAAATAATGCACATTTTCAGACAAAAAGAATTGTGTTTTTGGTTTCGTTGTCCAATCACACGTTCAAAAAAGTGAACCTTTATTACTGACAGGCGGTGAGGTAAAATTAATACATTATTGTAGATGAGTTAATAACTGACCCACACAATATAGCACTTTATTATGTACTATTGTACACCCAAAGTGCTTTACAATCATATCAGCCTCAGATTTCTGCAGAATTTGAATTCCTGTCATTAATGAAAATCTACAAATTACTCATAACATATTGAAAAACAGCCTGTTTTCCGCTGGAATACTACAATAAAGTTTTTTGTGTGGTTGAATTCTCCATCTTGCTCACACTTTTAGTTGGAAGAAGCAATCTGCTCAATTCCCGTACAACTGCTTTAATATAACAAACATTTTAAAGGGTTAGAAAGCCAAAAAAAATGTCCAGGGTGCTCAGGGAGTTCAATAAAAAGTGTTTGAAGGTGCTCTTTGGGATCGGGAATTCAAATAAATGTAGGAAAGAGAAGATCCAAGGCAATCTTCAAAATTATTTAAAAAGCCTTTATTTAACTGGCTAGGCCTATATCATGGTAGAAAATTTAAAAGAACCACGCGTAGCAGCACAAACAGCCTTCTTCAGGGTGTAAAAGGGTTTTTAAAGGGTTAGTTCACCCAAAAAATTTAAATTCTGTCATTAATTATTCGCCTTCATGTCATTCCAAACCCATAAGACTTTCGTTCATCTTCTGAACACAAATGAAGATCCTTTTAATGAAATCTGAGAGCTTTCTGACCCTTCATAGACGGCTACACAACTACCACTTTGACGCTTCAAAAAGTTCATAAAGAGATTGTAAAAATAATCCATATTAAGCAGTTTAGTCAATTATCTGAAAAGACTTGATCGCTTTCTATAATAAACAGATTTAATTTAGGCTATTAAATATTCACATATAACCATTGATCAGCAAACATAAACAGAAGCTCAACCGAACCTGCTTGATGCACAGGAATGAACCTCATTGGTTCTCGCATGTGAAGCGAACACGCTTGAGCTTCTGTTAACCACAACTGATGTGTGAGTTGATGAGAGTTCATATGTGAATAAAAGCCTAAATTCAATCTGTTCATCATATAAAGCGATCGAGTCTCTTCAGAAAATTTGGACTAAACCGCGTTTTACAATCTCTTTATGAACCTTTTGAAGCGTCAAAGTGGTAGTTGCGTAGCGGTCAATCGAGGGCCAGAAAGATCTCAGATTTCATCAAAAAGATCTTCATTTGTGTTCTGAAGATGAACGAAAGTGTTTGGAGCAACATGAGGATGAGTAATTAATGACAGAATTTTCATTTTGGGGTGAACTATCCCTTTAAGATTTCAAAACATACTAAAATAGTGTGTTCAACATTATTATCCTATACGTATGACTAATAATATCCAAATAAAATTTTAAAAAATCATTATTTTCATCTTTTTTTTTTACATAAAAAAACTGTGCCCTCAAGTACAGGATAAGTTAGGCAATCTTTAGCTCTCACGGATGTTAGACAACATATCAGGGGTATCTAAATATCACATCTACGCTACTCAATCTTCAGCAGTTTGCAGCTGCAACAAGCTTTCCACATCTAAGCATTTCTGAAATGCTTCTTTCCTCCTTCAACTGGCCTCAACACGACTGCTTATCATTTGCAGAGGTGGAGGGGCGAGTTCGCGCATAGGAACAGCCCGTGACTCGCGTCGGCTCGAGGCAGAGGGAGAGCGCGTGAGACCGGAAGAGCCGCGCGCATGTAAGAGCATGCAGAAAGAGGGCTGGGTCACCGACACTCAGCTGAGAATACAAACAAGACCAGAGCTGAGGTTGCGCCCCTGTTTCAGTGCAAGGAAAGAACTTCCCCTTGGCCTCAGTCAGCACATAAATCCAAAACGGCAAATGAAATGAAGCCATTTATATATGCGATAAGATTAGAAACAAATACACATATATAGCAACAGTGATCTAAAATAAGTTTGTTATACGACACTCGAGTGTCATAACATGTTAAGTTATATGACAGAGAATAAAAAGTGCATTACTGTAAATATACATGATGTTATATACAACACATAAATTGTTAATACTGATGAAGTTATTTCCCCGCTTATTTAGATACCTCAGCAACCAGCCTCTACGAATAGTCCGTGAACTCAACAATACTTCCAATGTTGATGCGGAACCGCTACTATTATCTAATAGAAAACATTTTCTACATGTAAAAAATCATATTAATCGCAAATCTCAGTCACCTTCTAACACAGTCTAGCGTCTCTGAGAGTGCGATCTTCGATTAGATCGAGTTTCAGTTAGCCTGCTAGCTTCCTTAGCACACTCTTCATCGCGGATTTTATTGACTTTAAATCATCCATTACGCATAATAACGTATATGACATGTTCATGAGAGTATAAAAGGTGTACATATACTAATAACAGACAAGGGAAGATAAATCAGGGAGCCTGAATAGATAATCATATACCTTCTCCTCGTCGGAAAGCTGTTCCTCAAAGTCCGCCATCTTGGCTCAATTGGACCTGCCCTGTCAAAGTGCACCACGGGAAAACAATCGTAAACATGACAAAATAGTTAAAAAATGCATATTTACCTACTCAACGTAAAGTTTATTTGCTGCACTCTGCGACCTCTGTCACGTAAGTTTTAATGAAAAAATATTAGCATGTTTTAGCAGAAATTTCTTATTTTATTTTTTATAATGTTTTGATTCAGTAAAGACTAAAAAAAGTTGTCATTCATGTTTTAAGCGAATTAGCCATTTACAGTATTATCCAAGCATATAACCTGTAGAGTGTTTTTGTTTAATTTTTTGTAGCCTGTTTTACTGTTTGTGCTCTTAAATTTCCTTTAAGTATGTTTGTTGTTCTCAGTACCAAATATAAAAAAAAAAGTATTTAAGTATATTTATTATATTTAAAAATAAATAAACACGTCTTGTTTCTATAATTATGATATACCAACTGTTTAATGAATGAATGAATGAATGAATTTCATTTGTACTGAGATGCTGGTATTAATATAATGGTATTAATGGTATTAATATAATAATGTCAAAATTTCCATTATTGCTCTGCTCAATACAAATTGTATCAAGCCATATTTGGTTATGCATACACTAATACTGGAATATATAAGTTTCCCCGATTTGACGGAAATGAAGACGCCTAGTTTGTAAAATCAAGATCTACCAATTTTGATTGAGTTTTGAATTAAATAGCCCCATCCAGGTGATTAACTATCCATGAAAAGGGTCGCTCCATTATGGCTGTTATGTAACGCCACTGTTTTAGGGAGTGTCGCAAAAGAGTGTTTCTCATTATGGAATTTTATTTACACCTAACGTTATATTGACCAGTAAATGCGAAATATAAGCTAGAAAAATTGTCTCTCTTTGATGTTTATGGAGTGGTTCCTTTTTTGAGCAGTTAAGTGCATTATTTAAATAGTAAAGAAAATGTCAATTCTCCTTAGTGCGGTAATTTGTTGATGTACCCTTGCTTGGTCAATGGTCACTGTTAGACTGCATTCAGTCAGTTTCGATTCCGGAATCGCCTAGCCTTATACCAGACAACATCCTAAACATACACTACTGACATAAACAACAGCACAATGCCTTCGCTCAGAACATCATACGAAGTAGGGCTTGATTTCCTCGAGTTTCTGGGGCAGAGGATCTCGAAAACAGACATAAACGAACTTCGGGATATTTACAACTTTGAGTTTAAAAGGTTTGCAACAGTGACTCAGAGTCAACAGTTCAATGTCTGACTCATCTATTTGATGCTATTAAATCATGTCAAGTTTTGCTTTATTTTGTCTTTGTAATAAGTGTGTTTTGTATATAATCGTTTCGTTTGTGTATGATATTACTGTCATTTTTTTACATTAAAGCAATAGCCTTGTTTTTCCAGGCTGAACTCAGTTGCATGCTATTGTTTATTTTCAGGGATGGAAGAAAAGAACCCTCATTTTCCAGTGTGATCAATGCCTTAAAAGTTTTCCACAAAGCTACTACAGGGCGTGGGAAAGTTATATTTCACGGAAAACCAAAGGTGAGAACTTAAATGATCATATTTTGTGTCTTTGGGTCCATTTCTGTAAGCTTTGAGATCTTCTAGTGCACTCATAAATGTGACAAACTACTTAACTTCAGCATCAAGCCATTACAATTCGATTTTAAAGCAAAGAAGATAAATCATTGTGTTTTCATCTCTCTTCTCTTCTCCTCCTGACAGGTGCGTGTGTACTACTGCGATCAGTGGAAGTCCTTCACACAGCAGAACACCAACATGTCAGCCACAGATTCTGTCCCAGCATCCTCTTCCTCATCTCCTCCGACCACTATGCCTGTCCTGACCCCTAAGAAGAAGCTCGCTTCAGAAATCCTCAACAAACTCAGAGTGAAACGGTGATCATCAGAGATATAATTCTGGCTGTCTAGGAAAAATAACATCAACTTTAAATATATTATTAATAGTGTGAAGGTAATCACAGGCTTCCCTTCTCAATGGCACATTTTCCTTTTGAAACTCATTATTAGATGTGTCTGTCTTTGTTTTAGAGCTCAGCTCACCAAAGACAAAGGAGGTGTTGAAATAACCTCTGACCCCAAGGCCACCAAAGGGAAGGTTATGTTCATCACCAAGGAGCTAGGGAAGCTGTCCGTGGTGAAGTTTCACATCGTAAACCGGGGCGAGAGCTGCGTCTACTTCACGTACTACACAGCCTTGCACAAGATGCGCTGCTTTACTCTCGTGGATAAGAGGAGAGTGAACCGTGTTTCTCCTCTTCTCCTCTGTCCAGGTGAGAAAAACTTTGAGACCATAATCTAATAGAAAGATAGATAAGTAAATGAAAATGTATATAGGTTGTCAGATGCTCACAAAAATGTCACATTAATGTCTTCCTGCTAGGTGAGAGTTATGTTGTTGAAGTGCATTACAAAGTCCACCATCACGGACACTTTCCAGCCACCATGTACTTTGAGTTCTGCCCAGAGGCGGATCCTCCAGGTCCTGCTAAGCCCTTCTGCATAGTCCGGGAACTGGAGGCAGTGGTTCAGACTGGACTAGCTGAAACATTGGGCCCAGAGAGCCCATATAACCCCAAACAGAACAGACGACTCCGCTCAGAGAACAGGATTGTGGAAGAAGGGGTCCCACCTGAGAGGTTAGATCTATCTATCTATCTATCTATCTATCTATCTATCTATCTATCTATCTATCTATCTATCTATCTATCTATCTATCTATCTGTCTGTCTGTCTGTCCATCCGTCCGTCCGTCCGTCCGTCCGTCCATCTTCTATGTATCCTTCTATGTATCTATATATGTGTCTGTCCATCCATTATCCATCCATCCATCTGTTTTCTATGTATCCGTCTATATATGTATCTATCTATCTATCTATCCGTCCATCTTCTATGTATCCGTCTTTATATGAGTCTGTCTGTCCATCCATCCATCATCTATCTATCTATCTATCTATCTATCTATCTATCTATCTATCTATCTATCTATCTGTCTATCTATCTATCTATCTGTCTATCTATCTGTCTGTCCGTCCATCTTCTATGTATCCGTCTATATATGAGTCTGTCTGTCCATCCATCCATCATCTATCTATCTATCTATCTATCTATCTATCTATCTATCTATCTATCTGTCCGTCCGTCCGTCCGTCCGTCCGTCCGTCCGTCATCTATCTATCTATCTATCTATCTATCTATCTATCTATCTATCTATCTATCTATCTATCTATCTATCTATCTATCTATCTATCTATCTATCTGTCTGTCTGTCTGTCTGTCTGTCTATCTATCTATCTATCTATCTATCTATCTATCTATCTATCTATCTATCTATCTATCTATCTATCTATCTATCTATCTATCTATCTATCTATCTATCTATCTATCTATCTATCTATCTATCTATCTATCTATCTATCTATCTATCTATCTGTCTGTCCGTCCATCTTCTATGTATCCGTCTATATATGAGTCTGTCTGTCCATCCATCCATCATCTATCTATCTATCTATCTATCTGTCCGTCCGTCCGTCCGTCCGTCCGTCCGTCATCTATCTATCTATCTATCTATCTATCTATCTATCTATCTATCTATCTATCTATCTATCTATCTATCTATCTATCTATCTATCTATCTATCTGTCTATCTATCTATCTATCTATCTATCTGTCTATCTGTCTGTCTGTCTGTCCGTCCATCTTCTATGTATCCGTTTATATATGTGTCTGTCCATCCATTATCCATCCATCCATCTGTTTGCTATGTATCCGTCTATATATGTCTCTGTCTGTTCATCCATCATCTGTCTTCTATGTATCCGTCTATATATGAGTCTGTCTGTCCATCCATCCATCAATCTATCTATCTATCTATCTATCTATCTATCTATCTATCTATCTATCTATCTATCTATCTATCTATCTATCTATCTATCTATCTATCTATCTATCTATCTATCTATCTATCTATCTATCTATCCGTTTATATATGTGTCTGTCCATCCATCATCTGTCTTCTATGTATCCGTCTATATATGAGTCTGTCTGTCCGTCCATCCATCCATCATCTATCTATCTATCTATCTATCTATCTATCTATCTATCTATCTATCTATCTATCTATCTATCTATCTATCTATCTATCTATCTATCCGTTTATATATGTGTCTGTCCATCCATCATCTATTTATCTGTCTATCTGTCTATCTATCCATCTATATATGTGTCTGTCCATCCATCCATCCATCCAACATCTGTCTGTCTGTCTGTCTGTTTGTAGTATGTCTGTGTTCTATGTATTCATATATATGTGTCTGCCTGTCGTTTGTCTTTTCTATCTACCTTTTAGCATACTAGCAGCTCACTTCCTAGAATGGTAAGCAGATTCTGTGTTGTTGAATCCCTCTTCTTCCCATTCTATTTTTATAGTTTCATTAAACATAATCTGGAGATTATGGTGAAGTTGAAAACATTTAAGTACCCATCCTACTTGAAGGAGTTGGCCAAACACAAGCTGGAGGACTCCGAGCACCTATCACCCTCAGTAAGACAGCAACTTCCCAGAGTGAGGCAAGCATGGACTCTTTTAGAACAAAGAAATTGTGTTGAAAACACAGCTCTCTCTCTTTCTGAGTGTGCATTGGTCTTATCTGTATGTTCTCAGGCGAGTGCTGGACACTGCGCTTTGCATGAAGAACTACACTGAGCGCTTTCACCTCCTCCTATACCTGGAAGAGATTCAGATGGAGGTGGACATCAGGAAGTATGATCTCTCTGGCAAGACCATGACCCTCGACAAAGAAAACAAAAGGTTGCTCATTCTCAAAGTGAGTGAGAAGCAAAATGATCACCAAATGTGTTCTTGTTTATGTCAGATGTTACTACAGATATCATGATGTCAATCACAATCTTTTTTATGATCACTTTATCTCTTTAACTCAGGTACCAGGGGTGGCAGAGAACAGACCGTCCGTACTGCGAGGAGATAAACTGAACATGTGTGTGTCAAAGGACAAGAACCAGCCCGTCACAGTCTATGAAGGCTATGTCCATCGTGTAGAACTTGAGAGAGTTAAACTCGGCTTCTCAAAAAAGTAAGAAATATGTACTATTAGAAACACTGTTAACATACATAGCTTCCACTGATAGTAAGTACATTGTGAAATATTTTTTAATGCACTGGTATTATGAATATTGTAATTAATTATATATTTAATAAAATATTGAATTACTAAATAGTTTGACAAAATTACTAATTAAATCTCAGATCAATAAGTTTGGGATCAGTGAGATTTTATTTTTTAAAGAAATTAGTACTTTTTAACAAGAATGCATTACATTTATGAGGTCACAGTAAAGACTTTTACATTGCTATAATACAAAAACCAATTTCAGTGCTGTTCTTCTGAACTTTCTGTTCAACAAAGAATCCTGAAAATAATGGTGTATAATGGTTCCCACAAAAATATTAAGCAGCACAACAGTTTTCAATATTGATATTAATGAGAAATGTCTCTTGAGCAGCAAAACATTATATTAGAATGATTTCTGAAGGATCATGTGACACTGAAGACTAGAGTAATGATTCACAGGAATAAATTGCATTAAAAAAAGGAAATATAATAATATTATATTAAATATATTTCTTTCAACAGTTTTTCAAACTTGACAGACATCAATAGCCTTCATTAAGTCTTAAATAATAATAGCCTTCATTTAAACCATGAACTTACATTTCTAAATTACAAAATAGTTAACAAATCCTTAGCCAGAATGTTACACATTTTTTAATAGATAAAACCCTGGTTTTGGACGCATCTTATCCGAGCTGTAAAAAGTTATTCCTTTTTGGTTTTGTGTTTGTAGGCTTCTCCAGAAGTTTGTCAACAACATGAAGTTTGATGTGGAGTTCAACATCAATCGCTTCCCCTTGAATCTTCAGCACAGGGCGGTGGAGCTCGCTGCCAAGCACAAACTGGGCGATGTGTTGTTCCCCTCTGATAAGGGCATTGGACACACTGCACTACCAAACCTCAGGTCTGCACACGCATGCGCACACTCACACTCGTCTGTTTATAGACAGCTACAGTACATCCACACATGTGTTAGGAATTTCCTCCTTGATGATGTCAATAAGTTAGGAACACAAACAAAATGTAACTATATATATATATGTAAAATATAAAAAATAGTAGTCAGACTTAGACTTTTTTCCCCCACTGTATGTTTTTTTTTTTTTTTTTTTTTTTCATAAAATCTAATTGTGTTCATCCTCCAGGATGTTCAACAAAGATTTAGAGAACAACCCTGAGCAGAAGGCGGCAGTGCAACACATCCTGTCAGGCTCATCCAAACCAGCACCTTACTTGATCTTTGGACCCCCGGGTACAGGCAAAACTGTCACAGTAGTGGAAGCCATAAAGCAGGTAAAGGCATTCATTTGGACTACTTCAAGTGTTTATTGCAGTATTAAACATCTATGTGACTCATGACTCATGTGTGTTTGTTTGTTGCATCAGGTGAATAAGTCAGAAGCCACGACCCATATCCTGGCCTTGGCTCCCTCAAACAGTGCCTGTGACCTCCTGTGTGAGAGGCTATTAGGATATGTGGACGGCCATCGCCTCTACCGACTGTATGCCCCCAGTAGAGACCCGCGCACTGTACCGCAGAAACTGCTGGTAAGACATATGCATGGGGTATGTCCAGAATGGCATACTACTGATTCTTCTCGTACTTTTTGAAGGATGTATGTATCATGTGCACAAATGTTCTGTATACATGGAATATGCAGATGGCATCTAAAGTACACTGTGCAGAATACAATACAATGCAGTTTGTTTCAGGATTGACAAATGTTAATATTAATAATATTATTATTAAAAAAATATGACATATATATATATATATATATATATATATATATATATGTGTGTGTGTGTGTGTGTGTGTGTGTGTGTATATGTTTTTATCATTCTTAACTATGTATAGTTTCCTATATATAGTTAAGGTAATAATTATTTTAATATTTTATTTATATATTAGAATTACTCAAATTATTAAATATTTTATATAAATAAAATGTTTATAAATATGTGTTATATATATATATATATATATATATATATGTGTGTGTGTGTGTGTGTGTGTGTGTGTGTGTATGTGCATGAATATATATTTATAATACTCTATAATATTTAACTATATATTATTTAACTATATACTATTTAAATAATATTGATATGTTTTAATATATATATATATTGAATATATATATATATACATTGAATATATATATATATATATATATATATTCAATGTATATATATATATAATATATATACATTTAATATATATATTATATTTAATACATATATCAATATTATTTAAATATTTAATATAAATAAAATGTGTGAAATATTTATATTAATAAATATATATTAATAAATGTATGTTATATTTATCATACTAACCTATAATATTTAACTATATTAATAAAACAGAAGATGTATTCCTAAATATCCATTCCTACAGAAACACAGTAACTGGAATAAAGAACAGGACAGCTTCCTGCTCCCATCTCAAAAGGCTTTGATGAACTACACTGTCATTGTGGTTACACTGGTCACCGCTGGAAGGTACTGTCACAGTCCAGTCATATCCTCTGTCACGTTACCTTGTGCTAGCTAGGATGTTCTGCTGTGATGGCTAAAAAGGAATATTCATTTGTGTGCTCTTCAGGCTCGTGTCAGGAGGTTTTGCTATTGGTCACTTCACACACATTTTCATAGATGAGGCTGGACAAGCAGTGGAGCCTGAGTGTATCATCGGAATTGCGGGTAAAGGAGGAAGGGTTGGGAGAGGAGAATGAAAACATGAATTAGAACACAAAAAGAAAAGCAGATTGTTTATTTCTACATTGCGCTCGCTCTCTGTGTCCAAGGTTTGCTTCACCCTGGGGAGGGCCAGCTGGTTTTGGCCGGAGACCCGCAGCAGTTGGGTCCTGTTTTGAGATCTCCACTGGCACAACTACACGGACTGAGTACTCAAAATATTTTTCATGATTTCCTTTATATTTTTACATTGGTTGTTTCTTCTTTAACTCAGTTTGATTTCAGTCCTAACAGATATCGTTTATTATTAAACAGGTCAGTCCCTCCTGGAGAGGCTAATGAAACAGAACACTCTCTATCAGAAGAGCCAGGATGGTCATTCTGGATATGACACCCGCTTCGTCACCAAACTTCTCCGCAACTACAGGTACCGATGGGGTATTTTTTCTCCCATCAATTTTTGATATCATACAGTAAGTGTTGATGGATGACTTATAATTGAGTTATTCTCACCCCATCCCAGGTCTCATCCTGCCATCCTCAAGATCCCCAACGAGCTCTTCTATGAGAATGAGCTGCAGGTGTTTGCAAACCAGATGGAGCGGGAGGCCTTCTGTCGCTGGGAGCATCTCCCTAAAGAGGTACCAGACCGCTCCACAAAAGCTCATTTGGGTTTTTTTGTATGTCGAAGATGCAAGAAGCGAAGAAATTTGCTGTTTTTTTAATAGATAATTTAGATGTTCAAACAGAATTAGTCTTGCCGAAATATACTAAACACATTGTAAAGTGGATAAATCAGGCTAAATCATTATTTATTTTTGAATACACTCTTAAAAATAAAGGTTTCTGATTCTGATGCCAGATAAGTTTCTTAGTGTGTAGAACAGTGTTATTCAAATGGCTGACCATCTGGACCGCGGGACATAATTGCGCCATTTTACCGTTTCTACAGATTAAAGTGAGCAGCGCGTCAAAACAACGAAGCGGATACACCACAAGCGCTCGTTTATGGTAATGATCTTTCGGAGCTATATCGATAATATTTTTATCTAGAGCCCAAAGTGCTTCATTCAAGCGTCACATTAAGAGCTGCAGATGACGCGGTTATTTTAATAACAACAGTAGCAGAAACACGGGAAGAAGCAAAATAGATACTAATAATGTAACTGTTGTCTAAACCTCTGCTGGGAAGGAAATATAGAGACCGGACCTCTTGGAACTTTAATTGAATTCCCCTGGTGTAGAACCCTTTTCCACTATAAAAAACCTTAAGTGCAATGGGAAGGTTCCATGGATGTTAAAGGTTCTTCATGGAACCATAAATGCCAACAAACAACCTTTATTTTTTAGAGTGTTGTCGAGTTATCTATGTGTTAGAGTATGTGTCACTATTCAGGGGTGCGTGTCCCGTACAATGACGTAACTCACTGCTTAACCACCATAGTATGATGCCTTGTTGTTTAAACTAATTAGCCAGTCACGACTGTTTACCGAAACCGGTCACACCTCTGTCGTCTGAACCACTTTAGTTCAACAATATAGGACAGTCAATAAAGGGATAGTTCGCCCAATAATGAAAATTCTGTCATCATTTCTCACCCTTATGTTGTGCTAAACCTCAACTTTGAAGAATGTTGGTAATCAAAGAGTTGACGGTAGCCATTGACTTTTATAGTAAGAAAAAATAATAATATGGAAGTACCACCATTCTTCAAACTATATTATTTTTTCGTTTTTGCTTCGCAAGTAATGTATTTAATATTATTATAGTTAATTTACTTACACACATTTATCACATTAACATGCAGTATTCGGCATACTCCTGTACATGCGCTACATGCAATCTCCACGTAATGTCATTTTTCTGACATGCTGCTTATTTTGTTTTATTTGAAGTTTGATTCATCGCAGGTTCCCTCATACATCATACTCCCTTAGGCATTTATGCACATGCGCCCTCCTCAAAAACAGCGCTGATTGTTGACATGCTAAAATATATAGATTAAGTATATTTAGATGGGATAAAAGCTTGCTTATTGTACCCAAGAGCAGTTTGTGATGCTGTTTGCGTATGTTTGTTGAAACTATGGTTGGTAACGACAGAACTTGCGGACTCTTTTGGGAGATGCAGATACGATTTTTTTTTTAAAAAGGTGAAAATGGGAAGCTTCAATATTGTACAATAAATGAATAAAGCACTTTTCTTGTTTCTGTGACGAACAGGGATTTCCTGTTGTGTTTCATGGAGTGATGGGGAAAGATGAAAGAGAGGCCAACAGTCCTTCATTCTTCAACGTGACAGAGATCGAGGTCATCGTCAGCTACCTCAACAAGCTCATGGAAACGCAGGGCAAGAAGGGCCTGCCAAAACTCAGCGCCAATGACATTGGCATTATCGCTCCTTACAGGAAACAGGCAAGAGTCTGAGAAAGTACTGTGTTGTAAAATTAGCTTAGAATAAAATATAGGATTTTAAATCCTATTGGAGACATTTTTTATAGAAAATGTATTCTATTACTAATGAAAAATGGCAAAATTTGGAGCAAAAAAGGTTCAAACCCATCTTTAAATTTTAACAAAAGGTTTTTCATTAATTTAAGGTGGAAAAAATGCGGAAAGCTCTGAACACTGTGACGGAGTTACACAAGTGGAAAGAAATCAAGGTTGGCATGTGAATATCTTTTTTCTTTCCCCCTTAAATTGCCTCTCTGAACTCAGAATAAGTGATTTCTGCTGCTTGATTATTTGACTTTTGCAGGTGGGGTCAGTGGAAGAGTTTCAGGGTCAAGAGAGAAAAGTCATCATAGTTTCTACTGTCCGTAGTAGCGTCAACTATGTCAGGATGGACCAAGACTTCAACATTGGCTTCCTCTCAAATGAGAAGGTGTATATACTTAATCTCTATTGGATAAGTAGCCATTTTTACTGCACTAAATCAATTATATATACATATACACAACCATACAAAAGTTTGGGTTTGAAAGAGTCTCTTATGCACTCACTAGGGCTACAATTAATTGATCAAAAATACAATAAAAGAGTAATACTGTGAAATATTATTACAATTTAAAATGACAGTTTTTTTATTCTTAATATATTTCAAATATAATTTATTCTTGTGACGACAAAGCTGAATTTTCCAGTTTTCAGTGTCACATTATCCTTCAGAAATCATTCTTACATGCTGATTAGCTGCTCAAGAAACATTTATTATTATCAATGTTGAAAACAAATGAACAAATGAATAGAAAGTTCAAAAGAACAGCATTTATGTGAATTGGACTTTTTTTGTGTGACATTGTAAAGGTTTTTATTGTCACTTTTGATCAATTTCATGCATCCTTGCTGAATAAAAGTATTAACTTCATTCAAAAAAAAACAAAAACAAGCTTACCATCCCCAAACTTTTGAACAGTAGTGTATATAGAGATAAACAAGAGCTACTGGTTGGCATTTGTGGAATCTAATACCGGTTGTTTTAGCTGCAAGAGTAAAAGTTAAAAAGTTTATCACAGAAGCTCGTAATCATTGAAAAATTTGGAAAAGAGGCCTAATGCATGTTTCTGACCATCTGTTTGGACTTAGTTTAGAGAAATGATGCCATCCTGTAGTAAACCCTTTCTGTTGCCCACAGAGGTTTAATGTGGCCATGACGAGAGCCAAAGCCCTGCTCATTGTGGTGGGAAACCCAGTTATCCTAAGCAAGGATCCTACTTGGCAGAGGTAAGACCCTAGTTATGGTAACCCGATGACAACTAGTCCCAATCTTTAATGGCATCCCCGCAGACAACTTCCAGACCATTTTGAAGCTTGTAGCACTCAACATGAGCAAACAGCCAGCTTCAATCTGATTGGCTGCCAGCATCGTTTATAACATACCATATCAAAACATCATGTCATTAATCACTAACCCTCATGTCATTCCAAACCCGTAAGACTTTCGTTCATCATCTGAACACAAATGAAGATCTTTTTGATGAAATCTGAGAGCTTTCTGTCCCTCTATTGACAGCTACGCAACTACCACTGTGACGCTTCAAAAAGTTCATAAAGAGATCGTAAAATGAATCCATATGAATTGAGCGGTTTAGTCCAAATTTTCTGAAGAGACTTGATCGCTTTATATGATGAACAGGATGAATTAATTTGTATTCACATATAAACATTGATCAGCAAATATAAACAGAAGCTCAAACGTGCTGCGTAACACGAGAATGAACCTCATTGGTTCTCGCACGTCAAGCGAACACGCTTGAGCTTCCGTTTACCACAACTGATGTGTGAATTGATGGAAGTTTATATGTGAATAAAAGCCTAAATTCAATCTGTTCATCATATAAAGCGATTGCGTCTCTGTAGAAGATTTGGACTAAACCGCTCAATTGTTATGGATTCATTTTATGATCTCTTTATGAACTTTTTAAAGCATCAAAGTGGTAGTTGCGTAGCTGTCAATGGAGGGACAGAAAGCTCTCAGATTTCATCAAAAAGATCTTCATTTGTGTTCAGAAGATGAACGAAAGTCTTACGGGTTTGGAACGACATGAGGGTGAATTATTTAGGACATAATTTTCATTTTGGGGTGAACTATCCCTTCAACTGATAATCTGTTCCACAGTGTATGCAGTAGTTTATTAGTGTGCATTTATTTGTGTAGGTTTATCCGATACTGTGAGCTTGAGCAGGGCAACACTGGCTTTGACTACAAAGATGCTGAAGGAGAGGAGGATGTGGTCAGCCGTCTAGCATCTTTAAAAATCAGCTCTGAAGGTACGCACTACGCAGCCTTATGTAACACATCCAGACCTGAAGTGTGAGTGTGTTATGTGCTCGTATGACTCATCGCGTGTTCATGTCTAGATACGGACGAGAGCCCACTACAGCAGCATGTGCACCCGGAGTGGAGAGCTGAACAATGAGGACCAGATTCACTACAATCAAATGAGACCATCAGTTTACATCTCGAGAAAATGTGAAATTGCTTTTTTATCAGTAAAGCAGTATTGATATGTCACATGAACTCACTCTAATATTGATTGCAGCCAGTAAAACAATGCAAATGACCGATTCATTTCATTATTCAGCAAAACAGACAATTTATATACTACTGAGTTAATACTGGAGATTCTAGAAATTATGCAAACTGATGTAGATCAAAGATCAGTCGCAATATCACTTTTACTAATCAACAGTTTATTAATACTTCATTTCTTTCATTCAAACAGCTCTATTTTACCAACAATGCACATTTATTCATTTCAAATTCATTGAAACAGTGTTTCCAGCAAGTACATTTTTAAAATGGCTATTAAAAACAATATAAACCTGTTCTGAAATTTATGTCAATATGTAATTGCAAATTATGGCAATATATATCTTGAACTTTTTTATTTTTAGAGAAACTTTTTGTTTAAAGAAATAGGTTTTATATCATGGCATTAAGAATATGTTCTGGAATGCATGACTTTATTGCTGCTAATTTGTTGTGGTATTGTTTTGTATGTCTTATGATTGTACTTTAAAAAAAAAAAGAAGAAAGAAAATGGCAAAAATACTTGGCAAATTCTTCTTCAACAGTAAATTATCCAACATTTGTATGCTGGATTACTTTTCATTGCCTGTCATTTCACACAAAAGAAGAAAGAGTGCAACATTATCTTGTTTCGAAAAAATAGTTTATTAACATAAGTTGGTTTCACTTCATTCAAACAATTACTACTAGTCCCGTTTACAAAGCATTGTTACTATGAGCGCTCATAAAAATCTGGATTAATAAATCAAATTGAATACTTCCAGAGAAAAGGAGACCATATGAACACAGCTGGTTGATGCTAAGACTGGTTTGCTGTAGTCTTTTCCTCATGCGGTCTATTATCATTCCTGCATCGAGGATTTCATCAAGGACTCCACAAATTAGTACATTAAAAAAAAGATACAGAACAAGATCCTCCTTTATTTGTGAGTAGTGTGTAGTTTGTACGTAGTCTAATGGGATGTTCCTTGTGCATTCAGTGCATTGCAGTCAGTATTTCAATAATGCCCTGTTTAATAAATTAAAATCCATGGCATAGTGTTCCATGCCTTCAAGAATTATACAGATGGTTATTATTTTAACAATCTGTGTGCTTCTGATGGACTTAAACATAAAATACCCCAAGGAAGATATCAAATTTCCTCACTCTTTTTGGATGAACCTCACAAAGAAATGCCTGGGTCATATTTCAACTTAAAATAAAACATATATATATATATATATATATATATTATGATTCTAACCAATTTTAATACATACATGTAATTTGCATGAATATATATGTGTGTGTGTGTGTGTGTGTGTAGCATTAAATAAAAATTTAGAATCATAAATTCTATATTTAAATTTTTAATGATACATCAAATTTTCCATCCAAATCTTTTTATTTTCTCAATGCAAACTATTTTTTTTATTTCATTTTTAGCTGATATATGACCCAGAACATTCTTAATTGTTTTTTGTGATTTTCTTATTTTACAATATCAGACCAGATTGAAACACGGCTCCACCATGCTAATGAATCAAAGTCAACAGGGACAGGAAACATGGGGCTGGATTTATGTAGCATTGATAATTTACCTCATGTCAGACATCTCATGGCACCAGCAGCACAGTAGTGGAAGTGGATTCTACACCAGCTAATAAAAGCTACAGCTCTTCTAGAAGCACAACTCTGCGTGATTAGCTAAGGTTATTGTCAGAAACACGATGATCCGAACACCTCATGATTACTGGCATGCAACATTACAACACTGATCGTGACCTAACGCATGCATGGACATCTCATCTCCACCCGAGCGCATTACAGACTGATAACTAAAGGCACACAATTCTGCGGGAACTGGAAAGGCACTCGAGGCCTTTTCTAACTAATATACATTTGTTAACAATCATCAGTTTGTGAATTTATTTGATGTTTCGCAATGCTAGAAACCTTCAAAAGTGATCGCACCTTAAATTTAATATTTGCATTAACAATACTCAAGCATGTGTGCCGGCTAATGTGAGGACAATACAGTCAGATTATGTGACGGCATGAGCTCAGCCTGGATATTTGAGGCAGGTTCAACCAGTTAGAGCTCAGTCCATGTGCACATGTGTGTGTTTATGCCTGTGTGGAGGACAAAAACGACAACTGTCATGCTCCTGGTTGGTTTTAGACCCGACTGAGCCTCCAATTTACATGTAATTGATATTTATTTGGGGAATGAAAGCTATATACTCAACATTACTGAAGATTTAGCATTTTTAAATACATTTAATTGGCTCATTGGAGTTATTCACTACTATAAAATTGTGTAGAAGACACAGAGAAGCTCAAAACACACACACTTTACATTCAAATTGTGGAGGGAACGATCATGAAGGCACTGGTTTTTATTACCAAATTCTGTGCTATTAAGAGATTTCTACGTGGTTAAATTAATTTCGATTACAATAATATGAAGATGTTCTCACCAGATTATAATGGTCAACTGATAAATATGCAAAAATACAATAACGTTGTGACTGACGCCATCCGTACAGTACAAACTGGAGGAAAAAAAATTGTGCCATAGAGGAAAACTAAATCAAGATATATAGTGACATAGATATATTTTGATCTAACCTGCCTTTCTGCCCAGCCTCTGTCCATTTAAAGAATTTTTTTTTTTTTTTGACTTTCCTCCATTTCCCACCTGTTGGTTTGCATGAAATGTGACATCCAGTCCAGTGTATTTATGTTTGTTTGGTCAAAAAAAAATGTTTTGTGGAGTTTGGCATTTCCTGGTCAGCACGGGGAGATCCTTCTGGAAAAAGACCGGAAAGTTCTCTTACAACAGCAAGCACCCGTTCCTCTTCTTCCTCTTGCGGACTTGCAGCGCCGCCCTGGTGGCCATTTCGAATACTTCCCTCACGCCCTCCTTAGTCTTGGCTGAGCATTCCAGGTATCCAAAGGCGCTAATACGGTTGGCCATGTCTCTGCCCTCCTCAGGTTTAACCGGCTCCTGCGAAACAGATGAGTTGGAACTGAATCATCACATTCAATAAGATTTAGAACCAAAATACTGTGTGAACTGTGTATTCACACGCAGCACTGTCTGCAGCTAAAGCCTGACTTATGACATGCAATGTCAATTCCGCTCGCTAAATGAATAGATTTAACGGAGGCCATCTGCCCAGATAACCGAACACTATTGCTGACACATCATTTAAGGGGCGAGGCATGATAGCATCAGTCATTGGTTATTAGAGGTTGGACTGATCACTCGAGTACGAGAGGTTTGACAAATGATAATGATCAGGCCTTCTGGAGTGACAGTAATGCTGGCTTCTAAGAGCTTTTTAATGGGACTCCCCATCGTGGTGATGCGGCAGGCCCCGGGAACACACCTGCTTCATCTTAGTCAGCTCTCTCCGTGTGTGCTCATCGTTCCGCAGATCCTTCTTATTGCCCACGAGGATTATGGGAACGTTGGGGCAGAAGTGCTTCACCTCTGGCGTCCACTTTTCTGGGATATTCTCTATGAGATCACACACATTCAAGATTGATATATCATTTTAACACAAATTTGAATTTTATAGTATAATCATGCACATAAATAATTAAAGCTGCAGTCCGTAACTTTTTTGTTTGAAACATTTACAAAATGTATATAATAAGCAATTACACCATGAATCCATTTTCCTAACCGTGTTTTTGTCTTATCCTGAATCGCTACGGCCCACCTATAATAAGTGTTTATATTGGGACTATTTTAGACTGGTACGGGTCGTAGCCCAGTACCTGTAGCTCCGGCTACAATGTTCTCCCGCACAACACATGCAGTTCTGTTTATTAACCACTAGAGCTCCAAAAGTTTTGGACTGCAGCTTTAATAAAATAAAAATAAAAAATATTATAAAATATAGAAAAAGAGTTTACAAACTTTCAAATATACATTATAAATGAATTTATATATATATATATATATATATATATATATATATATATATATATATATATATATACACACACACACACACACAATATATACACATATGTATGTATGTGTATTTTTCCCCCAAATTATCAAATATACATGAATAAAATAATATATAAATATATAAAATACATACACACATGTAGGTACGCATGTATACGGAAAAATCTTTTTCATGTATATTTGATTTTTTTTATTATACTGTACAAATTACAGTCTCCATAGTTTGAATAAATCTGGAAATACTATATTTATTAAACAAAGTAATACATAATATAATAAATATAATATAATATAATTAGTGGTTGACAGGCAGATATATCGGTGGATATTTGGCATTTTTTAAATATCATCATCGGCAGATGAGTTTTTCTGTTTGGCCGACCTGTTGAAGCGGGACTTTTATTTTGATGGCGCTGCCTGAGCACATGGTGCTCCCATTATCCATATTCATTATTCACGGTCTCTGTTTAATAGTTTTGTATAATACGTTAGATAGAAATGTTAAACAAAGAAAGTAAACTGTATACGAAAAAGAATTGTATAGTAACAGGCAAACACTACAATACTTTCTCATTTACCGTCAAGCATTCAGCGAATACGCATTTATATCATTAAACAAATCTTTGTATATCGATTTCAATCTATGCTGCGCTATATTCAGTTGCCCACTATCATATTCATGTCATTTAATATAATATATAATATAATGAGAAAGTATTTGTAGGTACTGTAATTTGAAGGAAAAATATGGTGACAAAAAGGTTAAATAATACTTACAAATAGTGTTATAAAACCTTGTTATATGATGTTAATGTGACCCAAAGAAAGTGTGAGTGAAATAAGGGATTTGCCCAAACAAATCCAATCCTATTATTGATATTAAGTAATTCATGTTTGGTGGTTTCATTCTATTTCACTGCTGGGGGAATTATGTGAGTGATTTATAATATTGATCTTTTGAACTCTGCTGAATCAAGTGGCTGAATTCTGAATAATCTCAGAACTGTCTGCGATAACTTTTAAACACAAACTTATATAATTTGTTCAAGCTTCCCGACATCTATTATAACAAGGAAAAAAACTGGGATGTTCCTACGGGAAGCTGGTGGAGATAAAGGACAGTGATGTCATGGACACAAGTGTTATCATGATGCGCCTCGACTCTTAGACAAAACACAGGAACTTCCTGCACAAGTTGATGACTTAGTGAATTGTATTTCCAGTAAGAACGGCCTTGACACTAACAAGGATGACTCACAATTAAAATATAAAGCAGATTTTGGACTCTTTAAAAAAATATGTTTACCTAAACTGTCGGGACTGTCTATGGAGAAACACATGAGGATGACATCTGTGTCTGGGTAAGACAGAGGTCTCAGGCGATCATAGTCTTCCTGTCCTGCTGTGTCCCACAAAGCCAGCTCCACCTGTGGATCAAAATTGGACAGGATGAGTCAGACCTCAGTTGAAACAGCTAGTCAAAGGCTTTAATGATCTCTACAGCACACTGGACTTCGCATCTTGGGTTATTTAAAACCAAATAAGTTGGACAAAAGCAGAAGGGCACTTAAAGGAGTAGTTCACTTTAAAATGAAAAATCCTAGGTGTATATGACTTTCTTCTTTCAGACGAATACAATCAGAGTTATATTAATAAACACCCAGGCGCTTCCGAGCTTTATTATGGCAGTGGATTGCAAACATTTTCATTTTAAAGTTCACAGCTCCTTTAATACACACTTTAAGACCATGCAACCCTAGTCTCTCTTAGGAGTGTACAACCCACTATACAATAAGTGAGGCAAAAAAAAAGAAAGAAAAAAAGAGATTACACATTCCTTAAAGAAACAGTTCAGGCTTAAGACAGCTTACGTGTGTAGCTCCCTCCTTCACACAAGCCCTTTCTATTTAGACCTATACAGACCAGATATATTCATTGTCATTGTCATTGTCATTGTCAGATATATTCAGGTTATTATGATGCAATGTCTCTCTACACTAATGCAGATGCACCAATATAGAATTTTTTGGGCTTATAATTAATTTTTTCATGATTTATTTATTTATTTGCACCTTTTTAGATGACTTGAAAGATTAAATTAAATAAAAAGATTAAATTGTTTGATAAGTTTAATAAGCTCTTCCAAGCCTTTATAATGGTAGTGAATGGGGGGGCGAGATTTTGAAGCCCCAAAAAAATGCATCTATCCATCATAAAAAAGAATCCATACGGCTCCAGGGGGTTAATAAAGGCCTCCCATTATAAAGGCTTAGAAGAGTTAGGACATTTTAAATATATCTCCGATTGTGTTCGTCTGAAAGAATATAGTCATAGACACCAAGGATGGCTTGAGGGTGAGTAAATCATGGGATAATTATTGGGTGAACTATCCCTTTAAGCAAACTAAATTTAAATATTTAAACAATATTTATTTGAAATATTTAAATTTCAAATATTATTTATTTATTAAGACAACACCATAACAAAAAAACAACCAAAACATGGTCAACAACGGTCATTTTCAAGTCATTGTATGTATAAAATGCATTTAATGTTTTATGAATAAATTAATAGTGAAAAAAATGAATGTCTGGATGAATGTAATCGTCTAAGTGGGTTAAAACCACCTTTCTACACTGAAAAAAAAAAAAAATTCATTCAGAAATTGCTAATAAATATAACACAGCAATTACAATGATTGTACAACACTAAAAAATCTATAAAAAAAATGGTATTTTCTTGTAAAACACTCCAATTATCTTCATTTTATTTACAACTGTGAAAAATCATTTTGAGAGTTTACTTTCTACTTTCAATGTCAGAGCAATGCTGATTATTTTGCAAAACTATTATCAGATTCAGCCAACACTGATATGTTGTCAGATATATTGAAGATCCCTACTGCAAAAACAAATGAACTTTAAGGTATCAGTCCTTCACATATGTCACTCTTTCCTCACATAATCTGCACAGGGCAACGACAAGCCTTGGCTTATCCAATCACAAGCCTAGTTAAACGGGAGATTAGAGGGAATCAAACTACATCCCTTCTGCTCTGCTGTAGGACTGAAGCTTAGTTTCATACCGCCGCTGAGTCATACACCGAGCCTGATGCCACATCATTACACAACCTTTCCTCAATTCACTGAGAGAGGAGACTATTTGTCCCTCCGTTGTGCACTGATCTGAAGCTCTACATCAAAATAATCTGTTCAGCGCAGAGTAAAGAAGCCCATAATGCTTTGAATGGCTCATCGTTTTTCAAAGAACATGCATTGGTGACATCAGCCAAAAATGAATGCCATATCGGTTGCGGGTCTCAGAGAAAGATTATGAAGATAAATGTATTTTTCCTCTTTGGAGAAACATGCACTGCTGAATCAGGAACGTGTATTAAGAAAGTAAATGGAGCCAATTTTTATGTTGACTTTAAAATATATGTTTATCCACCGGCGCGAATAAAGTAGAGAATGTTCCCAAACGCCGGAAAGATTTATTCTCATTCGCCACTGGGAAGCTTCTATATTTTGAGAAACACTGCTGAGAGAGCGAGGGGGTTTAAAAGAGATGCCATCCTGCTCCTTGACTTCAACATTTCCTGTGCTGGAGACACAGAATGAGCCCACCTTCCCCTAAAAAAAACCCTCTTCCATCACAGGAAATGAAGTGGTCGGTTTAATCATGCTATATAGGGTTGGCGAGTCACAGCAACAGGGGCGGGGATATCTTGAGTCCAGTCAGGAAACCAGAGAGAACAGCCATTTCCTGTTTTGCCAAGTCCCCTTTAGATTTCGTAGTGGTCAGGGCTGCAAAACATCAGATCTATCAGACCCCTTCACGTCACCCATTCCAATGCACTGTTATTTATATACTATTATAGTGTTTATTCATATTTTGAATTGGCTTACTTTTATATTTTTAGTTAAAATTTTATTTTAAGTTTTAGTCATTTTTATTCTTTGTTTTCTTTCTATATAGCTTTAATTAATTTTTATTTTAAGTTAGTTACAAGGCAACATTACTCATTTTCAATCTAATATTTATATATTATTTTATTTCAGCTTAAATTCAATTACTGAAAAGGATTTTTCGGTATAGTTTTAGTCCACAATAACAACTGTTCCAAAACAATGGCTATTCAATTAGTTATTTTGTTCTATTTTGTCTGTTTTTTTATTTCAGTTTTGGTAATTTTATTACTTAAACCTATTTTATTTTAGTTAACCATAATTTTTTTAAGTTTTTCATCTAATATTTATATATTGTTTTATTTCAGCTTTATTTCAATTACCGAAAATTATTTTTAATAGTTTTAGTTCTCACTATAACAACACTGTTCCAAAAATTGCCTATTATTTTACACTTACTGGTGCAATTGTTTGGATAAATAGTCTATAGAGGATATACTGATATATAATTAGACTAAAACAACAACAAGTGTTCAAGATTCTAAGCTGGTTTCAGGATGAATATGACGGTAAAACTGACTAATGAAAACAAAACTAATGACACGTTCTGGGTTACTTATAGATCTCAGCTTGGGTTTCACAATTAGCAATTTCCAAAACTAACCCAAACCTCAAGGCCTGAAAATATTATTAAGACGTGTTGTATAGAAACTGGCTTTAGGGGGGTTTGGAGGCGGCCAAGAATCAATACATTACCAACCTGTTTGCTGTCAACTTCGATATCTGCAATGTAGTTCTCGAACACAGTGGGCACGTAGACTTCTGGAAACTGATCTTTGCTGAACACTATGAGTAGACAGGTCTTCCCACATGCTCCATCTCCCACGATCACCAGCTTTTTCCTGATAGCAGCCATACCTGGAGAGGAAATACGAGATTTGCTTCAACCACAATCGGCTCCATGTCATGAAAATACTCTTTCATTTTGATCTTTTGAAATAAGAGCTGATTGCACTATGGAAACGTACTGTAAGTTTGGCTCCAGTTAGAGCTGCACGATTCTGGATAAATTGAGAATCACGATCTCAAACAGAGATCGCGAATCTGATCAGACAACCAAAAAAAATAACATGTAATTAAATTTACTAGAGGTTTAGGTTTAAAAAGTTTAATTAATCTGAATGAATAATTTAAAATTATTGTTATTATTATCAATTGTGAGATATAAAGTCCAATTCTAAGGAAAAAATTAGAAAAAAAGACGTTTTTTTTTTTTTTTTTTACCTCAGAATAGTTTGTATCTCACAATTCTGACTTTATAACACGCAATTGCGACTTTATATCATGCAATTCTGACTTTATATCTCGCAATTGCGACTTTATTTCTCAGAATTGCGACTTTATATCTCCCAATTGCGACTTTATATCTCCCAATTGCGACTTTATATCTCGCAATTGCGACTTTATTTCTCAGAATTGCGACTTTATTTCTCAGAATTCTGACTTCATATCTCGCAATTGTGAGAAAAAAAGTCAGAATTGTGAGATAAAAAGTCGCAATTATTATTATTTATTTATTATTCAGTGGCGGAAACAAGCTTCCATATGTGGGTGTTTGAATCAAGATCGCAATATTTTAACTATTAATCGTAGGCTACAGCTCTAGCTCCAGTCCAAAAAGTCTGTCTTTTGAGTGCAAATTGTTCTCAAAAGTCATATGGACCACTTTTAGGACACTTTTGTAATGTTTTTGTCATTTTGAAGCGTGATAGACCTGCTATCATTCACTTTTATTATTTATTAGAGTGGCCAGGAAATTCTTTAAAATTCAACACTAAACAGCTCTTCAATTATTTCCATGCTTGGTCCTCCAGCGTGACACAAAACTACTTGTTTTGCTCTTTTTTAAAGTATAGCCTATCCCAGTGTTATCTTTATCGCTCAGCCATATGTTGTCCACCATGACAAAACAACAGACCTGAAGGCAAATGGAAGCCGCTGAATCAAGAGCAGAAGCGGAAAACGTGTACACAAACATGATATGAACATCTGTTTAATGTGAACCTGATGCAAAACTCAGAGGACTACAAAACACATATCACAACGCACGCAAGGCTTCTGAACACAAATAGACGTCAAGATCATTTCATAGTGATGGCTATGGAAATTGTCAATTCATTTAAACAATCAAATTCTACATCTTTTATTTTAACGACAGACATAGTTCTAACAGTTTGATTTAAACCTTGTATAATGAGGTTGCATTTTATTTACTCAGCAAACCTAATATTTATTCACATCTGCCTCTTGGCGAGTGTTAATTCTGGACTACACAATTCAAATCAATTTGCATTATAAACTGCAAGATGTCAGTTGGGCGAAAGAGGAAAGCATTTACTCAATCTCTGAGGAGAATGTATTATCGCATTGATCTGTCACACTTTTGATCACCAACATCAATTTCAAAACTAACTCGCTTGTTTATTTGGAGCTAGTGATAGTGTGACAATTCTGAGGAAGGCGTTGTGAGCGAGGTTGCACTTGGGTCTTTGTGTGGGCGATAAAGGAGATTTGTCCCGCATCCATGATGAATATGTGCCAGTAGGGAAGCACAGCTGTGCATATCGTCGTTCCAAGCCTCCCAATACTCATCTATTCTTCCTTAGTATTCAAAGATTACAAACACAGATAAAACACACACTCTTCAACACTGTCTGGGCTTGTTTTAACACGACTACTTATCAGCCGGCCTCCATCAGATTGTGCATCCTCTGAGCAGAAAGAACTTTATTTTTAGTACGGCCTGGGTTTCTTTCTCTCTCGCATCAAGCTCCATCCACCCACATAAGCAGGGGCTTATTTCCTAGAAACAGAGAGGGAGAAGAGAAAACTAATGGAGAAAAGAAGCTGCAGTTTCTGTGACAGAATAAATTAGACAAGTTTTGTTGCTCTTATGTGATGCTATACAAAACATTTTAAGAGAATTTAATTGAGGAAAAAAGCAAAAGTTCAGTCTGGAGGGACGCCTCGGAAAATAAATACAAGATGCAACTTAAAGGGATAGTTCACCTAAAAATGAAAATTCTTACTCACCCTCATGTCGTTCCAAACACGTAAGACTTTCGTTCATCTTCAGGACAGAAATTAAGATCTTTTTGATGAAATCTGAGAGCTTTCTGTCCCTCCATTGACAGCTATGCAACTACCACTGTGACGCTTCAAAACGTTCATTAAGAGATCGTAAAACTAATCCATATGAATTGAGCGGTTTAGTGAGTGATCAGTGAACATAAACAGAAGCTTAACCGAACATGATCGATGCGCAAGAACAAACCTCATTGGTTCTTGCTGAAGCTCAAACGTCCTGAGTAACACGAGAATGAACCTCATTGGTTCTTGCTGAAGCTCAAACGTCCTGAGTAACACGAGAATGAACCTCATTGGTTCTTGCTGAAGCTCAAACGTCCTGAGTAACACGAGAATGAACCTCATTGGTTCTTGCTGAAGCTCAAACGTCCTGAGTAACACGAGAATGAACCTCATTGGTTCTCGCACGTCAAGCAAACACGCTTGAGCTTCCGTTTACCACAACTGATGTGTGAATTGATGAATGTTTATATGTAAATAAAAGCTTAAATTCAGTCTGTTCATCATATAAAGCGATCAAGTCTCTTCAGAAAATTTGGACTAAACTGCTCAATTCATATGGATTAGTTTTACGATCTCTTTATGAAATTTTTGAAGCGTCACAGTGGTAGTTGCGTTGCTGTCAATGGAGGGACAGAAAGCTCTCAGATTTCATCAAAAAGATCTTCATTTGTGTCCTGAAGATGAACGAAAGTCTTACGGGTTTGGAATGACATTAGGGTGAGTAGGGGAGCGCGGGGCACAACGTAACACGGGGCTAGTTGTAACACGCTTGTTTTAAATACTTCCGCACATGCTTGGATGACGAAACTTTGTGTATTTACTAGTTGCCATATCAACACTATATAGAGAAAAAATTCCACCAAAATTTTTTTTTTTTTTGGAAGATATCCATAGACATTTATTAAACCATAGCAAAAGTAAATTTCTTACTTAAGTTAATTTTTCATCTCTATTTTTTGTGTTTATTTAAAATAAGACAAATCTGATATTATTTTAATCTCCAAGATGTTATTTAACAGCTGAGATAGTTCTTTAATGCTTCGCTAACTAGCGGAAGACACTAGCAGGGTTTAAATCCCAGTTGTGCAGGCGGGGGCATGTTGTAACACTGCGTTACAATGTGCCCCTATTAGAAATATGCTATTATATTCTATACTTTTATTAATTTTATTGAGAAAACGTGAGAAAAAGGTGAATAAAGACAGAGTCAATGTTCAGAAATTACTAATTATTTATTTGTTTTGAACTATTGTTCGTAGTCAAAACTTAAAAATTAGTTTATATTTAATTATTAAAAATTGTCATTATTTTATATGAAAAGGTTTTTTAATTGTATTTTATTTAGAAAATATTTTAGTTTGTTTTGTATATTTTTTTTATTAGATCAGATAACATTTTAAGCTGTCATATGTTATGTTACAATGTGCCCCACACATGTTACAATGTACCCCACCTATGGGGCATGTTGTCACATTTCACTTCCATTCTTTCGTGGTATATCAAGAAAAAAGTATATACTGTATTAATAAAACAAAACCACATAATTGTACTAGACATGTGGGAAATTAATGTGGGAAAAAATAAATACTCTGAACCCTAAGTAGATTTACACAAACTGAGAAAGTCAAAAAGCGTTACTTTGTGCCCCGCTCTCCCCTAATTAATGACAGAATTTTCCTTTTTAGGTGAACTAACCCCCTTTAAGGGATACATTTTATTTAAATAAATAATGTGTATATATATATCTATATATCATAGTATAAATGTTGCAAGGAAGGAGAGATATTCTTCAATATTGTGACAGCCAAACACCACTATTAATCATATCTTTCTTTTTTCTTTTTTTTCTTTTTTTGACAGTAAAGGTTTCGTTATTTTAAATGTTAAGCAACGCCGTCTAAAAGAAATCCTGGTTGATCGGAGAAATCTATCCGAGATATCAAAAGAGAAACAAAAGCTCAGAGGAAATTTGTTGATGCTCAGGGACACTTTTCTTTGAAAGAAAACAACTCATCAGCATTGTATCTTTTGTGTAGCAGAGTCTGATATGCATGGAATTCCCTGCTGTTTTCCATTTCCCTGTAAGGCTTTAACTGAAGTCATGATTCATGTGTTCAAAAACATGTTAAACCCTCAAATGAGTCATCTGAAAAATGTCTGTACAATTATTGACAAAAGAGAAGTACACAAATAAAGGAAAGCAGGTAATTCAGGTTACAGAAGCAAACAGACTCATGAGGTAAAAGAGAGAAACTCAAATCCATGTGAACAGCACCAGCTTAAAATAGTTTCCTGTCACATATCTGGACAGGACACATCCCAAAGTTTTTCAAAACAAACATTGTTTTTATAACACAACTAGTATTAGTTTCTAGTTAAGGGTGGGGGAACTGTCCAACTAATCCCAAAAACATCTATTTTGAGGTTCAAACTACATAGTAACTTGCAATAAGTTGCAGTACGATATATTGCAGTTAAAGGGTTAGTTCACCCAAAAATTAAAAAGTTGTCATCGATTACTCTCCCTCGTGTTATTCGTCTTGTCTTTAAAGCACAAACGAAGATATTTTTAAGGAAATTTGTGTCACTCCATTCTTGGGTTGGGAATCAAAAATGGATTTCAATGCTGGAATCAGATACTTAGGTCAGTGTGCACATTTTAATATTCAAGCACAATAAGACACAAAAGAAAACTCAATTTGGTACTGAGCTGTTTTCTTTGCGCACACATCCAAAGTGTGCACATAGAGCCGTCTCTCATATAGTGCACAATACTGAATTAAGTTCTCATATGCGTCTTCTTGTGCTTGAATGCACAAACGCACATAAAATGATGGCAAAATATCTTTGTGTAAACAGTCGATTTTGTCCTAAGTGAAAGTAAACAGTTGAGAAAGAAAACGCATGTGTAACAGTATATGGGATCAAGCGTGACACCTTAAAGTGACAGCAGCCTAATAAACCTGCTGCCGTCTGTGCCATTAATGTTAAAGAACAAAAGAAAAAGATACAAATTACACACTTATCTTGACTGAATAACTTTTGTAGCTTTAATTATGAATTATTTAGCCTATACAAAGTTAACTATGCAGTGTTATTTTACATTTGATTACAATTTCTGTACCTGAACTTTGTTCAGTTGTATTTATTTGTGCTATTGCTAATTTGTTTTGATATTATTACTGTTTACATGTATTTAATAATGTTTGAAATTTAAATTAATTAGTCCAGTTGTTTTTGCTGTGTTATTTTTGTTAAAACCATAGGAAAATGATAGTGTTGTTTAGGCTGCTTTTAGGCTGTTCATGTAAATCACAAAACAACGTTTTGCCAAAAGACAGAATAATGTTTGACTAAATGTTTTTTTTACCTAAAGGAGAAGTTCACTTTTAAAATGAAAATTCTGTCATCATATACTCACCCTCATGTTGTTTCAAAGCTGTATGAATTTCTTTCTTCTGCTGAACAGAAAGGAAGATATTTAGAAGAATATCAGTAACCAGACAGTTTTTGGGTCCCATTGACTTCCATAGTAGGAAAAACATATACTATGGAAGTCAATGGGACCCAAAAACTGTCTGGTTACTGATATTCTTCTAAATATCTTCCTTTCTGTTCAGCAGAAGAAAGAAATTCATACAGCTTTGAAACAACATGAGGGTGAGTATATGATGACAGAATTTTCATTTTAAAAGTGAACTTCTCCTTTAATAAGAGGGGAATATTGATAAGAACGGAAGCTCAATCATGCTGCGTAACACACATGCATGAACCTCATTGGTTCTCATTCTCATTTTTGGGTGAACTAGCCCTTTCCTTTAATAGACGGTTTACAAATCTATCCTTTGTATACGGTCCTGGAGGGCCACTGCCCTCAAGAGTTTAATTCCAACCCTAATCAAACACCCCTGAACAAGGTCTTCAGTCAAGGTCTTCAGAGTAACTGTAGGAGAGTGAGTTTGATCGTGGTTTGAGCTAAACTCTGCAGGACAGTGGCCCTCCAGGGATGGATTTGAGGAACCCTAGCCTTAAATAAGGTTATAAGGTTCAGAGCAAAGTTCTCAAATACAAATGCCAACACTTGAATGGTCTCCAAACAAAGTGTTTGTAGGAGTTTACCGTTCAAAGTCCAAAACTAACGTGTGAATAGAATAAATAAAACTGAAATTCTTGACAGTTGGCCAAGAATTATATTAGGAACATTTAATAGTACAGTAAGAATAACAATTTGACTCTTGCTGGTGTAACGTAACAAAAGAGAAATCAACTAAATAATCTCCTAAAAAATGTTTTTGCCATAACTCACACTTAAAATCACAACTCTTGTTTTTTTTATGGAATTTTGCAGTATTTATATAAATGATTTATCCATGCATGTCATTACTTTTTTTTATTCATGTGCCCTCATAATCTTTAATTAAAGTAACTTCCCCTCCGTCTTGCAGCGACTTCTCTTCTCTGATGATGTTTACTGGCGTGAGGGCGGGACAACCTGTCACTCACATGAGATCAACCAATGGAAAACCACAACCATCCAATCAATTCCCAATAGACAAAATCAAGTGCCGTCCTACATTTTTTTTTTTTTTTTGATCGAGAAGCTGTTTGACTCAGATATACATCACAACACGAAAGAAAAGACTATTGCAACTTCCGTTTCAAGCCAAGTTTAACTTTAAAACGTATTATCAAACTTTACATGCATACCAAGTAAAAAAAATCTCAAACTCAAAAATACGCATCACATTAAGTTTATTAGTTTATGTTAAACTGTAATCCAATTGGATAGAAAATTTGATATGCAATTCAAATATATAAATCCTTTTTTGAGAATGAAGCCACCTGAAGAAAATGTAATCACCTTTGTTTGTGACGAGGGACAGAAACTGACTCATTTCATATGACGCTGCAAGTGATACAATGACCTCATGAACACCTCATCAATGCAGAAGATAATAAACTGAAGAGATCTGGTTTAAGTAAACAGTGATAACATCTTTGTCCTGGTTTGACTTCCTCTTGTCCATCAGAGTGTGTAGAAGAACCTCTCACTGTATTCACAGTCCAAGTTTTCAAATGTAAAGCTTCTATATTTTGATCCATTTTGGGACTGCTTCAGTCTCAGAACACTCTGGAATTTGGTCTAACTAGTGTCTGTCTTATCTTTAAAAGTTTTGACAATGTGTCCTGTCATGTGACTCAAAGATGCCACATGGTCACTCAAAAAAATAAAAATAAAAATAAATAAATAAATAAAATGGTGTATGAGCCTTTAGATGTTGTAGACCTTAAATGCATTTCTGCTGCAGGAAAATATTTGAAAAGTGTGGCAAAGTTCACCAGATGGCAGGTTGACAAAGGCAGCCAGGGGCTTAATGCAACAGGAAGCACACTGGAGCAGTTTGTAATGCTGAGCTGGTCTGAAACCAGTCAATTTTCATTTTCAGCAAACCTAATCCATATTAGCTCATTTATCTTAGTCTGGGGTCAGACTCCAAGTGACGTTAATGCACCAAACTATTACATGAGAAGAGTTGTTCAAGATTTGAATTGATTTTTGCAGAAAACAGCAACAAGTTTTACCATTATTGCATTTATTTGATGCATTATAAGTCTTAAATCATTCAGCCTTCAATAGTTCAGCAGCATGATATAACTTCTTCCTCTCTCTTCAAATGCGAAATGCATTTAATAATCAGAAAAGCAATAAACAGACAGAAGGTGGAAACAGTTAATAAGCTTTGGATTTAGGCGGCGCTCAGTTCTTGTCATTTCCCGAGAGGCCTGGTTAATAGCCTTTTAATTCCACTTGTGGCAGACATTATGTCTTACATATGCGTCAATTGGCCTCCACATGTCTAAAAGTATTTTGAAAAGCATTTTTCTAAAGAACCTGTTCAGTTCAATTTGTAATCTGGGTTTGGTTGAATTTGTTTAGGTTGTTAGAATGGCATTTTTCAGTTTAGTTCTAAATTAAGGTCTGGCGTTGACATTATTAGACGTTGAGGACTTTGATGTTTTTGGTCCTACAACCTTAAATACACAAAGTCAAAACCTAAACATCAATTTCATAAACATTGCATTTTTATTTTTTAACAAGTTAAATAAGTACAACTAACAAGGATGTGGGTTTACATGCTTGACAAGGACAACCATTGTACTAGCAACCTATTAGCAACTTACGTACAAAAAAAAAAGTTATGTATAACAAAACCTGTGTAAAATAAACTTCTTATGTTTTAGAATCAACCAAATTTTGAAACATTAGTTCATGCCCATGCTATTTTGTTTACCCTTAAATATCATGGTAACACTTTACAATAAGGTTTCATTAGTTAACTACTTTTCATGAACTAAGAATTAATCATACTTCTACAGCATTTATTAATCTTAATGTTAATTTCAACATTTACTAATACATTATTCAAATCAAATGTATTTGTTAACATTAGTTAATGCACTGTGAACTAAAATAATCTATCAATGAACAGCTGTATACAAAATGTATTGCTCATTGTTATTTCATGTTAGTTAATACTTTAACTAATGTTAATAAATGAGTCCTTATTGTAAAGTGTTACCAATATCATATTACTGATAAAGTGAGATTACAACACTCTTTCCGATCAAAGAATATCCATTTGATGACTAGATGATTATTAAAAGGTCAGGGGGGAAAAAAACTGAGCATAGACTATACAAATTTCCAAATCCTTTTACAACTTCACTAATTTCCATGAGAAATTTCCCAGGCCCCGAAGGAAAAAAACACACACTTTTGACATTCCCTGACATTTCTAGGAATTCCACTTTCCAGAACCATGGGAACATGCTGACACAAACAACAGTTTTCCCTCATATCATACAAAATACGGAAATCTGGGTATGAACTATGAAATATATCTCAAAGGCAATCTGAACTCAAGGCTAGGAGTGTAAAATGGCCTACAACACCTCAAGGATTAAAGATCAGGCCTGTCTTAAGTCTTATCCAAGCATTTGGTTGCCACAGAACACAGCCTTTGGCCTAAGGCGCATTTGAAGACGGCAGTGCTAGTATAGATAAGCAGACATGGCATCTTGACAGACTCTCTTCGGTGGAACAACAGGTTAGTTAGTCGCTCGGCTGGGTTTAGGGGAAAAGTTTTGAACTCAACTGAAGCGCTGTCGACTGCAACGCCCTTGTATGACTGAAGGAAACTGATTTCCGCACGACTCGAAACGCGAGCAATTAATTAGTTCGCAAGAATATATCCAAAACTCACGCGGAGCTTTATGATTCGCAAATGTGTCATTTTTAATACACTCTATAGAACTCTAAAATGTGGATTCTCACTGTTTAGTATGGGTCAGTCATACTATCTCATCTTTAAACTATAAATTTGACATAATTCCCACGTAACCGTGAGCGCTTAAAAACATTTAAACGAGCTTGTATGCGAACTATCGCAGCTCGCAGTTCACGAGCCACCACCTACTTTTCCCACACCGCCTCGGCAAACTTGTTTTCTACCAAAATTCCTAAAGTCCGACATGTCAAGTAAAGATGTCATGCACACAAAATGAAAACATAAATACCTTATATCCTCGCGGGGGTTATATTCCCTGTCGATAGCGTGTCCGAGTTTTAGGCGCAATGTGGAGAAATTTCACGTTGTTATTGCTGAGAGACGAAGCTCGACTCACAGAAGACCCGCCCGCAATAATGTGAATCAGTGTCGACTGTCGAGCGCTGCGCTGCTGGATGTTGACTCTGGTGAAGGAGGAGGCGGTTCGGCTCTGAGGACTGAGGAGGATCACTGCGGTCCCTCCCTCCGACACCGAGAATAATGACATCATTCTTCTGAAGCTGTGGACTGGAGAGAAGCTGCCCGGTGTCGTTCACCACACAGACCGCTAAATCAAGCAAGCTGTCTGTGTTGCCTGGTTCCTGTGCTATGATCAGCATATTTTGCAAGTGAGCACAATAAAACCTCACTGACATGCACTGGGACAAGAACCTTATAATTAGGATGTAATCGAAATGTGGAACTGTCTTGTTCTTTCCAGAACAAAAAATACTTTTCATGAAAGCAAAGGGAAGTTGTCACATGAGTTTTAAATGTGATCAATATGTTATGACCAAATTGCTGTATGTCATAATTGTTCCACTGTTTAAATTGGGCTGAAAAGTCTATAATAGACTAGTCTGTTCCATTGTGACATAATTATTCTATTGTAATAATAAAGAAAATATCCAAAGTAACCATAAACAGACCTCATTAATGTTACAAAAGATTTCTATTTCAAATAAATGCTGTTATTTTCAACTTTGTATTCATCAATAGGTTTCCTTCATCAAGGTTTCTGCAAAAAATATTAAGCAGCACAACTTTTTTCAGCATTGATAATTATAAGAAATCTTGAGAAGCAAATCAGCATAAGAATGATTTCTGAAGGATCGTGTGACACTGAAGAATGATGCTGTAAATTCAGCTTTGCCTCACAGGAATAAATTTAATTTAAGACTAGGGGTGTAACGATACCCTCATGTCACGATTTGATACATATCACGATACTGAACTCACGATACGATATTATTGCGATACTCCAAGACATATGATAAAAGGTTAAAAAAATTTTTACTGTTTACTAAACTGATAAATTTGATATTACATTGTGTGTATAAATGAATATTCTTGGACTTGGTGCTGGAAACCCAAAGCACAGGACAATAGAGACACCAGAATAAAAATATTCATGATTCTGAAGCTGAAAATACAGAGTTATTTTAGACGAATATGTTTCTCTGTCACTGACTAGATACATTTAAAATAATGTAAGCCACTTTTTTACACAGATATTCCCCTATTGCATTATTATACATTATATTCAACATTATATATAATATTTTAATGTAGTACTGACACTAAAACTCTGAAAACTTTAATTTTTTCTCACATAGTCATTTTTATTTTGGGCGAACTATTCACGATACATATTGTCACTTTTCACGATACATATTGTTGCATTTTTGTATTGCGATATATTGTGACACGATATAAGACACCCCTATTTAAGACATTGACAAATTAAAATAGAAAACAGCTATTTTCATCTGTAATAATATTTCAAAATATTATTGTGTTTACTGTACTTTTGATCAAATAAATGCAGCCTTGTTGAGAATAAGAGACTTTCAAAAACATTATGTTTTTATATGTCTGAATTAGATGACAGTGGTCACTAGGTCACAGTGAATTTGCCAATTAAGGCATGTTCCTGGATCCACATATTTTGTTGACTTTGGAACAACATTCCTGAACGAAAATGTAATCCTAACTCTACCCCTAAACCTAACCCTACCCATAAATTATCCCTAAAATCAGAGGGAAATGATGGATGAATAACACTTATGTAGAAGCACCTAACCGTGGCTGTATAAGCCTAAACTGGCCATAAACTGTAAACTTGTCCCAAATCTGATTGGTTGATTGGAATGTTGTTCCAGGATCAACAAAGATTTTGACCCAGGAACATGTTGTACTTGGTGAAATCATGTTCACCCGTGGTCACTATCTGGAACAGCAGGTTTTATAATCCTTATTATAGTCTTAATAAGTATCTGTAAATAGCTGCAATTGTCCCGCCACAGCAGGGTGGTAGCACAAATAACAAGCACATCATAAACCATTAACACCAGTAACACTCATTTCTCTTGCACAATAGAGCAAATTTATGTAGCACAAAAAAAATACAACAACAGGGTCATTATAAAAAGGATAGATTTATTTAGAATTAGTCACATAATTTGCAAAGATAGCTCCTTTGACAATGAATCATCATTTGAAAGGCAGAAATCAATTTATATATGTACTATACTACACAGACACAACACTGACATCAAGTAAAGGAAATAAGGTACATTCAAGGTGTACAAAAAGACCAATGACTAAGTTCAGGTTTCTCAGTGTCAGGTTTGGATCTACATGGTTGTTTGATTTGCGATTCTTTACTGACACAATTTCAGACCAAACTCGGTTTTATCTACAGCAAAATAAACAGGTCATTCAGCAGCTCAAGCAATCAGTTCATTTGGGTATAGAAAGCCTGGTGCATGTCAATGATGTTTTAGGTTATTTGTATATTATTTGTACATGTACATATTTGTACCCATGTAGGGAAAATGAGCTTGGTTCAACTAGTTTTACAGAAGTGTGATTAATACTTGTTCCAGAATATAGACATTTGCATTGGGTCCATTTAAAACTATGCCTGACTGAACCCGAAACAGCTGAGATGAACAAAAAAAACAATGCATTCACAGGAAATGTCCACTGTTTTTTGTTGTTTGATTGCATCTTGCTATAGAAAACCTTAAAGCAATAGTTCACCCAAAAATGAAAATTCTGTTATTCATTTCTCACCCACATGTCGTTTCAAAGCCGTACGAGTTTCTTTCATCTTCTGAACACAAATGATGATCTTTTTGAATGAAATCTGAGAGCTTTCTGTCCCTCCATTGACAGTTACGCAACTACCACTTTGACGCTATTCTGAAGAATGTTTATATGTGAATAAATGCCTGAATTAAATCTGTTCATCATAAAAAGCGATCAAGTCTCTTCAGAAAATTCTGGACTAAACCGCTCAATTCATATGGATTAGTTTTACGATCTCTTAATTAACTTTTTGAAGCGTCAAAGTGGTAGTTGCATAGCTGTCAATGGAGGGACAGAAAGCTCTCAGATTTCATCAAAAAGATCTTCATTTGTGTTCAGAAGATGAACGAAAGTCTTACGGGTTTGGACCAACATGAGGGTGAGGAATTAATGACAGAATTTTCTTTTTTGGGTGAACTATCCCTTTAAATTCAGTCAACAAAAACATTCTTTGGAGACAGAACAGTTAGGAAATATAATCAGCAGTTTAAATTACAGCTCAAATGGATTCTGCTACATATAAAGTGCTTCGTTTTTATTTCCCTTGCCATCAGGGCGTTGATGTTTAAGCAGTATTGGCTTATTCCTTTGCCACGCTGAGATTCAGATTCAAATGACCCACTGGTGTTAAAGAATACCCAAACATTATGAGCCCTCCAGTCCCGTACTGACTTGCGGAGGTTGCGTTCGACAAATCAGAAAGGAGATGGAGAGCGAGAGGAATGGCACTTGATGACGTCACCTCACACCTGACATGGGCTTGACGATATTCATGGTACGACTCGGAGGAGGAGAAGGAGGACAAGGGAAAGTTGCATTTAACGTCTCTCGCATCCGAGCCATTGACAGATTGAAAATGGATTTCTTGGTTTTCCTAGCCCTTTCTCTGGGATGGAGCCAAGGACGTGTCCTGCTGTGCTTGTCCAGTGAAGGTGGACCAACCTGGTCATGTTTCTAACTCTGCCCCGGCCAATGGAATGACAAATGAGGTGATGTCATCACCCGAGCCAAGTCTTTCATTGGGCAGCCGCCAACCTCGCTCCTTCAGGACTCCACGCGACCGCATCAGGAGGTCTTGTGCTGCTAGAGTGTACCTTTAAAAGCAGAAAATGACAAACATGACATCATCATTTGAACATTAAATTAAATTAAAAATGACCATAGAGGGCCTTAGTCATGACAAACTGTATACTGACATCTGCTGGTGCAACTACTACAACACACCTGATTCACACCTGATATACACTACCATTTCATGAGCAGCACCCTGGTCACATTGGTCAATCTTTTTAAATTGAGATTTATACATCATCTGAAAGCTGAATACATAAGCTTTCCATTGATGTATGGTTTGTTAGGATAATATATGGTCGAGATACAACTATTTGAATATCTGAAATCTGAGGGTTAAAAAAAAAATCAAAACATTGAGACAATCACCTTTAAAGTTGTCCATTTATGTTCGCAATTATTCTTCATTCACTCACAAAAATAAATGTTTTATTTATTTACAGTAGGAAATTTACAAAATATCTTCATGGAACATGATCTTAATGATCCTAATGATTTTTGGCACAAAAGAAAAATCGATAATTTTGACCCATACTATGTATTGTTGGCTATTGCCACAAAATATACCCGTGCGACATGTGACTGGTTTTGTGATCCAGGGTCTCATATCAGAATGATTTCTGAAGGATCACGTGACACTGAAGACTGGAGTAATGATTCTGATAATTCAGCTTTACATCACAGGAATAAATTACATTCGAAGTTATATTAAAATAGAAAACAGCTATTTTAAATTGTAATAATATTTCACAATATTACGTTTTTTACTTTATTTTTAATCAAATAAATGCAGCCTCGGTGAGCATGAGACTTCTTTCAAAAGCATTAAAATCTTACTAACCTCAAACCTTTTGAACAGTGGTGTTTAGTTGCATTTTATTATTTGCCTTTAGCGTTTCAATTTTGTGAATGTGTGGGAAAAATGTGTGCGCTTCATTATGGCGAAATGAAGTGATCTCCAGGAGCTCTACCTGTGATCAGGTCAGTTATGATGTAAAGATCAAACGCTCACCTCATGGGATCATTGGGCTCACGGCCAGACAGGAAAGTTGATACTGCGTCCGCAACATCTCTATCAGTTGTAACGTCCCACAGTCCATCACTACCCATGACCAGGACATCATTAGGCCCATGTTTGTGCTCAGAGATGTTGTACACCTTGACCTAGATAAGAGCATGATATTATACTATTTTCATGCAGTTATGCTGTATTTTTAAATGTACACAAAAAACACATTTCTTGGAGGGTGTACTGTCCACTTAAATCAAGAAGAATAAATGGCTTTGCAAATATTTTCACATAAATACCCATTTATATACTCACTTCTGGGCAACAGGATAGGAAGGGTTTGATATGAATGTTGGAGTTGTACACTTTCAAGTCATGATCCCCTAAACCACGCGTTACTCCAATAGTAGCCATGACTCGAGCCTACGAGCACACACACACACACAGTTGGGTTTTCATGTTTTACGGGGGCATTTCATAGACATAATGATTTTTATACTGTACAAACTGTACATTTAATCCACTAACCCTGAATCTACCCATCACAGAAAACTTTCTGCATTTTTAGATTTTCAAAAACAAACATTCTGTATGATTTATAAGCTGTTTTCCTCAGAAAATGTCTGGTATTGCCTTCCTTGTGGGTACATTTTGTCCCCATAATGTAGGATATACCTGAACCACACATACACACACAGTTGGAAGTTTATGTGCCATTACAGCAAAAGGGTTATTTTATATACATACAAACTTTATGAAACAAGACATTATTCTGCCTTACATCTGGCAGAACATTATGGCAATTCCCATTTGCAACACCTCACTACACCTGCTTTGTAATAAATAGCTGTGAAAACTGTGGAAAAAGCTTCAGACACCTTCATTAGTTTATATGTTAAGTCTGTAACAGATTTTACTGTTGTGCAGCTTAAAATAAAATCCATTTACAGAACCTTTTCAAGTTAAATAAAAGTCAAATAGAAAATAAGCTGAATTATTCACTTACCTTTTTCCCCTCCCCATAAATCAACGGGAACTTGAGATCATCTTCTACAATTGTCTTATATGCCCTGAAATAATAACAGGTAATGGTTATGAATGCAATAAAGTAAAAGACTTGAATACAGTGTATATCAAAATATAGTTTGGTATAATAGCTGCTGCTATAATTCATCCTCATGTGTGAATCTTAATTACCAGCCAGTCATTGTGTGGTCTCTGTAGAGCATCTTCTTGCCGAGTTCCTTGTGTTGGATGCGTCTGGGGAATTCAATATGTGTAAACTCGTTCCCAAGCAGCTCCGGTTTGAGGAAGCCCTAGACAAAAGCAACACAAAAATGATGGAAGTGTTACAGAACTGAAGATCTAAAATGGTAATGGAGCAGTCATGCAGGATAATGAACGAACAGGATTTACAATGGGAATTCTATAGGGACAATAACACAGGTGACTGACTCACCAGGTACTGTAGCCGCTGTCTTTCACTTTCTGGTGTGAATTCGGTGGACATGGGGATGACCTCATTGTTGTGGACAATTATGGCTCTGTGGGGAAATAATATTATTTTAGGGGATTGTGTTATGTATTATACAACCTACAGAAACAATGGATGGTAAATAGCAAGAAATATATGTATTTGATTTGCATTATTTTGATATTTCTCATTTATTGCTAAAATCCCCAAGATGATCATGATACTGTCACAGTAATTGAGTCATCTGGAAACATCCAAGGAAACATCTTTGAAAAATTAACATGGATTTTACTGTTTCTGCTTAGAGACAAATTTATGTAATCTTTTCATTTTAGGCAATAACAATTTCCTCCAACTTTCATTATAAAAATCAGTTTACTGCGGAAAAAATGTAATACAATGGCCTATTATAAAAAATACAAAAATGACATTACACTCGCTAAACTCTTATGAAATGAAAGTTCACAGCTTTAAAGTCAATGCATCTTTTCAAGATTAGGGTCGATGTTTAAAACTTTTTGATTGTACATTTCCTTCTTTTATCTAAAGATAAAGACCATGTTCTGTTAGCCTTCTAATATAATATACACATTTAATTACTGTATCTTTTTAAAGGCATCTTACCTGCTGTCTCCTGCGTTTGCTACATAGAGTTTCCCCATCAAGTGAATTGCGATCAAGGCACAACAGCCACCGGAGATACTGTAAGATTCTTTCTCCTTCTCGATCAGGTCGTCCTGTTGAGTGGCACAACACAGACTCAGTGTTTTCTTCTGTTTTCAATGCATACATCCGCACAACATTCAGCAAAATCACATTCTGAAAATCTGAATTCTATGTATAATGCCCAGTGTTATTCGTGCCAGTAACACATGGATGTTAGATCTAACAACATGAATTCTGAAGTCTATCCTTTGCCGGAAAAAAAAAATTATAATAATAATAAATCTAAAAAATTAAATGTCACAGTTTTTTTTACCGCATAAAACATGCCATGCATGTCTTAAAGGGGATCTTTTATGATTTTAGTCTTACATTTTGTTTGGGGGTCTTCAAGTTTGAATTTTCAAAAAGCACTTTATTTTTAAGGCATAAAGGCATTATGTTTTATTTCGTTTTGTTGTAAATTAATCACATAATGCTAAACTGTGCATACTGTAAAACACTGGGAGATCACAGGGTTGTCATTACCTGTACTGTATTAATAGAAAAACAGTTCTATTATTTTTTAATATAAAGTATTTTTATTAGTATTTTTGCGTCGTGACCACGGGTCGGAAACATTTATGACCAGTGCATTGTGATTGGTCAACTGCTTTGAGTGTGTTTCGGAAATGTCACAGCCCTTACCATAACCGCAAGTTTCAACACACTACTAACGCAACTCAACAAGCCCACTAAAGAAAGCTGAAAATGTAAAAAGGCATAATAGGACCCCTTAAAAATGAATTGGCTCCTCACAAGTTTGAACTGTCCAATAGCATTATTAAAAATTATTAGTTGCCAAATGCTTTATAATAATGCAAATTTTGCAGTTAAAATGATATATAAATGTAACATTTGTTACATCTAAAAACATTTAAACATCATTAAATCAATTGTTTTAAATATTTGTCAATTTGTAAAGTGATTTATTTATTTACATTGGTATTTTTGAATACATTGATAATTATTTTCTTTTTTAGTGGCTCGGCTAGTCCTCCAAAGGCAAAGAAGAGTGAAACCACAGGTCTATCTTATCCTTTCCAGTTCTCACCATCTGTTTGAAGGCGGTCTCTATGATGCCCATGACCAGGCTCTCCACACTGATGTCTTTCTCCATGTGGAACCGCGGCTCATCCGGGGGCCCGTCCTGGTCCTCTCCATCTAGGCAGGCCCCTTTCTTCGCCTCAGCCTGGAAGGGGCTCCCGTTCTTGGCCAGGCAGATAGGCGGAGGGCTGTTTTGATTTTCTAGAAGATGGGCGACATCGCAAAGCCGATCGCGGATGATACGGTGGAGAACTTTGGACGCCATGAGAGCAGCACCAGAGCCAGCGTGACCATCAAACACTCCCCAGAAGTGCATGGGAATGCCTGAGGTGTCCTGAAGGGATGAGGAAGAGGAGAAGGTGTGTGATTTCTGCATCATTAGTGGCATGAAACAGAATTGCAAAAACAGTTTCTTCTCTCCTACACTGTATGTCATTGTTCAGATAATTAGGTAAACTTATGCATTTGGGCGAGCCACGTTGACCTGTTGAAACACAGATTTTTAATTGATAATATTTATTATAACAAATATTGTTTAAAAAACTGCCACTTTACAATAAGGTTTCATTTGTTAACATTAGTTAATGCATTAACTAACACGAACTAACAATGAACAATATATTCTTATACGATTTATTAACCTTTGTTAATGTTAGTTAATAACAATATTCATGTTCATGTTAGTTCACAGTGACATACACATGTATTAGTAAATATTGAGATTAACATAAACTAAGATGCTGTACAAGTATTGTTCATTGTTAGTTCATGTCAACTAATGCAGTTAACTAATGTTAACAAGTGAAACCTTTTTGTAAAGCAACCAAAATGTTTTACATTAAATATTTTATATAAATATGCATGTATACTTTATTCTTATTTACTTTAATATTATTAACTGTCAGAATAAATAAACAGCTACTTTTGAAAGTGTCAGTTAAAGGTGCTCTTTATTTTAATGCTTTTTAATATGCTCCATTATGTTGCAGTATCAGCTTCTACCAGTAGGTTTAAAGGGATAGTTCACTCAAAAATGAAAATTGTGTCATCACTTACTCAACCTCGTGTTGTTCTAAACCTGTATGGGTTTTTCTGTTCTGTTGAACACAAAAGAAGATATTTTGAAGAATGTCAGTAACCAGACAGTTGATGGACCCCATTGACTTCCATAGTATTTTTTTTTTCCACTATGGAAGTCAATGGGGTCCATCAACTGTTTGGTTACCGACATTCTTCAAAATATCTTCTTTTGTGTTCAGCAGAAGAAAGAAAAAACAGAAACTCACAAATATGAATTTTCATTTTTGAGTGAACTATCCCTTTAAACTGGATCATGCCAACTAGCTGAACCTTGACCTCTTAGTTCAAACAAGTGAGGCAATGTTTTCAAATAGCTGTTTACACATTTCAGGAACTCAGACTACCAGTGGCTTACTTAAAAATGTCTCTTCACATCATGCTGGAATAGTAGACACTGTATTGTATATATATATATATATATATATATATATATATATATATATATATATATATATATATATTATACGCTTCCCCTTTAGTTATTGATTCGTGAAAAAAAGTGGTTTAAAATCAATAATACTAGCAGATTAATCGGGTTTCTGGGACATAGGTCATTTACACAATTTAAAAAAAAGGTTCTACAAAAACATCTGACTGTAGAATGCCACAATGGACCAATCAGTATCAAGTATTTCAGAGAGTCACATAAGACGGCACAATAACATGCAAAGCCTTATTAAAACCACAGGGGGGCATCTCGACACTTTCCACAGCTTTTCTAGAAATACTGTCCTATCTCAATTTCCTGTCATTACCTGTTGACAAGATTACACCCGCTCAATCATGTCAGATCAGCCGGGAAAGCCTGTGTCTGGCAGCAGCAAATGTTTGTGGCTGGATCTCTGTTTCTAAAGAGCAAGAGGTCCACGTCAAGTGAATACGTGTTCTTGGTATCTTTTTATCTGCCTGTTTGTCTGACTCTTGCGGACAGGCAACACAGCAGATGATAGGATGATGTAATTGATTTAGAGGAGTTGAAAAAGGGTATTAAGTGGGGGAGGGCAACGTCACGTGATTTAAGCAGAGGCGAAAGAGAGACAGAAGTCACTGTCCTGGTTAATAACCTCTCGTGGGTAAATACTGCTGGAAATACCAGTCCATTTCTGATTGTTTGAAACCACCTACGCAAAAGAAATAATAAGAGAAAATAATTGTTTATCGTAAACATCAATTAGATTAAATAGGGAGCAAATTGAGGTAAATAATGTCCTAACAACCATATAGCAACATGAAAAAAAAGAAGAAAAAAAAAAGATATAGAAATGCCCTGGAAACCCATTATACACTAGCAACCATATAGTAATTCTCTGGCAACTGACCACTCCTTCCCTTAATCAAATTAACTTGAACTATATTATTTTTTTCCAAGTATACTTAAGTATACTTAAAAAAATGTGTATACTTAATGTAGTAAGTATACTAATATCAATGTACTAGTAGTCAAATTGTAAGTGTACTATTTCATACTTCTTAGGACTAAATTGGCTCACTTTTAGTGTATAAATATATACTTTAAGTGTGATGCTGTGCCCGAAATTGCATACTCTCTTGAGTAGGTCCTTATTTTGAATAACTAATTACTCCACACCTGCTAAAAAAATTATGTTCTATATAGTATGAGTCTGTGTAGTATGTACCTACTCTTGTATGAATACTGTGAATTCGGACATACTTCTTTTGTAACATACTGTTTTTCAGCAGCTAGTAGGGAAGTATGCGATTTCGGAGTAGTAGTAAACTTTGAGTATACATCTAGTTTACAACTACATTTTTCATTTGTCCTGCAACTATACTACAAATTAAATTATAGTTATACTGTTAGTTTATACTTAAATACTTACTTGTAGCACATTTTTTTAGTTTATGAAAGTATGAAAGTAATATCATACTTAAAGTGCAAAAAAAAATATATATAAATAGTAAACTGTAAGTATTATGTTCCTATTTATTCATTTTTGTAATTGAAATATACCTTTAACTGTACCTTATCTATTTCCTCGCCAGCATTTTTTAAAAAAACATTCTCATCCAGCGGATAATACCTAATTATACTTTTGAGTATATCTCAATCAAAAGATTGAGTACAAGTATAGGCCAAATATACTTAGACTTTTCTGTCAGTATAAGTCAAGTGTTATTTTAAGTATATTTCTGAGATGTATATACAGTACATTTTTGAGAAGTACATAAAAAGTAGACTGAAAGTATACTTTCTTGTTTTTAGTTTTAAAAATGCATACTAATAGCACACTTGAATAAACTTTTTTTTTTTTGTAAGGGTTGGAAAACATATAGCAACTTGAAAAACACTTGAACTGCACAGAAACAGCAGCATGCTAAAAAAAATACTCAAAATACTTTAACAAGTGCACAGCAACGCCCTGGCAACCAAACACATTTATTTAGTATTTTCCTAGAATTGTGGTGGTAAGTTTTACGCTTTACTGTCAACAATACAGATCAACTATTGTCTCATTTATTTCTATTTTTTATTTCTTCTGTGCAATTTTAGGAGAAACATGAGATACTTGAAAATAAGTGAGAATGGCGAAGAGAGAGGAATGTAACAGAGGGATCAAGAGAGAAATACGTCAGTCTGCACAACACCAAAGCCTCCCTTGAAGAGATGTCACAACCCTTCTTATTGTCAATGCAATATTATCTAAGGAGACGTTTTAATCAATCAGACTTGAACAGCTTTCCACTTTGGATTACGTGTCATTTTGAGGTAAGACGGAGGGGACATAAGGGTCGACTGCAGATGAGGATCAGAGAGATCAGACTTATGCCCGCATACAACACACAAACACCAACGCACACTTTGAAGGTCATAAGTCCAGGATAGGTGAAAACATTGCCTGGACCACATCACATGATCAAAACTCTCACAAAGAAAAAAAAAGAAAGAAGTTTCACTTCAACATGTTCACAAAGACAAAAAGGCCTTTTGAAAGTGAGCTTGTATTGGAAACTTCAGCTTTATAAATATATCATTCTAGAAATGCAGTCATGCAATGAGGCTGTTCTATATTTTGATTTAGTTTTCTGAGTTTCACATAATCTGTAAAATTGATTTAGCTGATGTTTATTGGCGGATTTAAAGGGGACTTGTTATGCAAAATTCACTTTTACACGGTGTTTGAACATAAATGTGCGTCGGCAGTGTGTGTACACAACCACCCTATAATGGTAAAGATCCACCCACTCCTTTTTTTAATCCCCATAAATCATAAGCAATGTCTCAGAATAAGCCGTTTGCAGTTTCTATGCAATATGATGTCACATTGTACAGGCCCCGCCCACGACTGCTGTATTAGCATAGACCCGTCCTGAGTGATCTGTACACAGTCCGCCATGTTTATCTCCTCGCCAGAGCATTTAACAGCAGCATTCAACTAAGAAATGTATTCTTATTAAAGCTACTAAGGTTATTCAAACAAGAGCATTGAGAGATTTTCTGTTTTTCTTCTGTGGTTTGATTCATATTAACAGCATATATAGCAGTAGGTACTGTATATTACACTGCTTTCACTTTAATACTCAGATCTAATATACACATTCGATTTCTTTACTTGCTGTTTAGGTTCACACTCACAGACATAACCGACTGTTAATGAGAACTTTGTGTGTTTTTGACTTAACCTTGTGTGTATTTGACAGTCTAAGTGCAATAAGAGTGAAAGAGAACTTAAGTTTATTACTCACAGGATGTGCCGTCTGACATCCAGCTTTATGTGCGCACAGAAACCATTTATCAGAAGTTTAGACTGATATGGCTTTAAAACGCATGCAGATAATAAACATTCCTGATGATGAAGAACTGCAATGTCACGTGAGCGTGACCGCGATAAGAGATGATAATCAAAACCAAACAGATCTTTTAGTTTTTGGCAGAGTATCGGAGGCATGAGCTGTAAAGGCTCCGCCCTCTTCTGGAAAGCAGGATGTGCAGCAGAATCTCATTTGCATTTAAAGATACATGCACGAAAACAGCATGTTTCTCCTTCCATTAAAAATGGGCATTTACAACATGCTATAATCAATTATCTGTGGGGTATTTTGAGCTGAAACTTCACAGACACATTCTGGGGACACCTAAGACTTATATTCAAGCTCCTCCAGGCCCGGGGTGGGTAATCGGGAGAATCAGGAGAATTCCCGGTGGGCCGCTTCACTTTTGGGCCGGTCGAGGATTTTTTTTTTTTTTCCACATTTGTCACGTTAGTTACATTAGGCTACACACGTTCCGCATTCTGACACTGCAGCGCGCAGCCTCTGCATGGGTTGTACCATGTGAGGGAGTTCTCCCCTCCCCTCCTATAGAGTTGGTTGGGTCCATAGCCCGTCTTTTCCAAAACGTTTTCTCAGGTAGGCTACCGCGGCACCGCCTACCGATAGCTGGGCCGGCCCTACCGTAACGGTACGCGTCAGGGAGGATGGATGGGAGGAAGAGGCCAGGAGGTATGGAAGCTTGTTTCCGCCACAGAATAAAACATTTTAAAAGATAATTGCGACTTTTTATCTCAGAATTGCGAGATATAAAGTCAGAATTGCGTGAAATAAAGTCGCAATTGCGTGTTATAAAGTCAGAATTGCAAGATATAAAGTCAGAATTGCGTGAAATAAAGTCGCAATTGCTTCTTATAAAGTCTAAGTGAATTATTATTTAACCTTTACATTATTTGTTGAACCATGGTATTAATACAAGCTACACAATAGTAAGAGTTGAACTGTTGCTTCATTTATCCAATTTGGAAAAAGTGCTAATTTGGAATTCCTCCATGGAAAAAGTGGGCTGGTCTTGGGCCTGAAACTCCCGGGCTGAAAAGTGGCCCCACTCCGGCCCTGAGCTCCTCTAAATGTAGTCACTGAGGCACCAACAGACTTTTTTTTGATTTTCAGGAGGAGATTGGAGCTTCAACTTTAATTTCTACATGTCCACAACTGTTTATTTCACACAGTAAACTTTGTACTAACCATTTCTGCGGGAGTGAGGGCAGGACCTTGATATCGGCTTCACTTCACGCTCACTACTGCGCAGACTCAAGTCCCGCGTTCACTACTGCGCAGAATCAGGTCCCAAATCAGCACTAAGAATAATCAGCACAATCAGAATAAGATGTCAGCGCCATATTAGGACTTTGGTGGCTTCACTTTTCACCAATGGAAGAGAGTGAAGGGGCGTCGTCCATCTTTTTTCCAGTCTATGCTTATATTACATCTTGTAAAAGATCCGGTTGATGCGCGTGTTTATGTCACCCCACGAATATACAGAGTTTCCCGCTGTTTGCGCATTCTCATACCATAGCTTTTTTCTTTGTTTTAGAAAGCAGACTTAATATCCATTTCGGGTCCTAATTAGGAGACAAGCACATTAAGCTTTGTGCCGTGCTGCTTTAGGGTACATTTATGCGACAACGATGGTCTAAAAAGTTTTTTCTTTGCGTTGTTTGCATACATACATACAGACAACGTTGTCAAAATGATCCCCGTTCACACAGATCCATGAAAACAACTAAAAACACTGTATTATCCTGTCTTCAGTATTAAAGAACACTACACACATATAGACTGAACACGTACCCATGCCCATGACGTTTTCACAAATTCGCGCTTTTGACAATAATGGTATCGGTTTCAAAAACTTGCACTTTGAATCCTGTTTTCAAAAGTTTGCGTTTTCAGGCCCCCAAAACACCGTAGTCGTGTACATGAACGCAACAGATGCCAGAGCTCAATGTGATCGCTAGGGTCAGCGAGCTGAGCGTCCCTCAGCAAGCTAAATCTTTCATAATCTTACCTGAGACCAGTTTTGTCCAGTTCAATTGATCCACAACAACTGCATTGCAAAAGTAGATCAGGGATCTTTTTTATATAGGTGTTCATAAGTATTGATACCAAGAATTGAAGTGCACTGGAGACTCACCTCACTATTGATTTGAATTGAGTTTGGCATTAGAATGTATCTTGCAGTATTCAAACGCAATTTTTTTTTATCCAAAAAAAAAAAAAAGATGACAGTGACACAGCCACAAAACTGTTTGGCTGCATCCTGTTGTTTTCAGGATGTTGTGTCATAGACCAACTTACCCCACCGTCCTCCAGTAACATGGAGCTGCGTTGATGCTTGCTACTTATCTTCTTGACATACATCAGCTCACAGGAAGCCTGGTCTTCATTCAGCATGCTCTTCCCAGCATTTATCACCCTGAGAGAGAGACAAAATCATTGGTGTCATTTATTTATTTTCATAAAATTAAAAAAAGAATATGTGTGTGTGTGTGTGTGTGTGTGTACAAACAGGAGAACACCTATTATAAAGCTAAATATAATTTCTAGTATGATGGCAGTCTAACATGAAGAGAAACATAAAGCCATTATTCCCAAATCTGGATTATAAAAAGCCATACTCTTCCTAATCTGCTGAGAGCAGTAAGATGCTTCAGAGGCCACAGTCATGACCCAGCAGATCTGATGAGATATTTATATAAATGTTAGGGGGTTCTCTTCAAAAGTATGTGACCCTTATTCAATATTTCTTCTACAAATCCCTACGCATTAAAAAAAAAAAAATAAATAAAAAAAAAAAAATTATTTAAGACCAGATTTAACATCAGAAACTGTACAGGAAACAGGCAAGTCTATGTTTTATTTATAATTATGTACATTTGTCTGTCAAATCATACTCTCTCTATATATATTTATATGCCCATTTAAGAGAAAAAATAAGATGTAAAAATAAGAAACAAGTACCAAAGATGCATTTCAACCAACTTATTTTATGCATACTTAAAATTGTGATGTCGGAGACATACTACTTCAAAAGAGTTTTAAAGGGGTGATGAACTGAGAAATCAAATTTTCCTTGAGCTTTTGACATATAAGAGGTCATCATACTATAAGAATATCCTGTAAGTTTCAGAACTAAAAACTTCCTTGTTAGTCCAATAAAAGCTTTTATTGACACCAGGCAAAGCGAACGACAGGTTTTTCAAAGTGGGGATCTATGACGTCAAAGGGTATCAAACACCGCCTCCGCTACAACACTGCCTGTTTAGCCCCGCCCACCGATTCACGCTTTACAAGAAACTCATTATAATATGCAAAACTGTTATCCAATCATAGCAGTGGGCGTTTACTTCCAAGTCTTCAATGCGGCACGAGCGTTTCAGGAGCTAGGCTCAAAACCAGGGTAGAAAATAGCCTATTACTTATTCATTTTGATGTTTTTGAATGTAAAAACCAAGCGAACGTCATAAGTTGATCTCAGACAACAATATAAATTTTTTTTTAAAAGCCAGTTCATGACCTCTTTAAGCAATATACCCATAATAATAAAAGCATAATAGTACATCATTATACTACACACGTATATCTTTTTTTTCTTTATGCTGCGGTTTTCGTTTAGAATCAGCTGACAAAGCCCCACTGTAGCTACTCTCAAAAGAGGAAGTGTCTCATTGTAGCAAGTTCCTTCTTCTGAAGTTACAACTTCTTTACTTCTGCCACATTAGGTTTCAACATAATGTGATTTCTTTAAATGAAAGTAACACACATTAAATGGAAAATTGTGCTTTTTAAGAGAAGCACAACCATTGTGCGTGCAAAAGAAAAAGAAAGCAGAACTAACTTCATGATCTGTGGAACATACAGAGTAGAGCAATGAGCTAAAGCCACAAAACAACCCTTTATTAGCAAGGCTTACCACCACTAGTGTTAAAGTGGCAACTAGCATTTCCTGTCTCAGGTGACTGGTTAACTGACAATGGTTTTCTTTTTTGAGCAGAAGAGTCATGCTAAGCTGTCATTTTATTTATCCATTTTATTTAATTTTATAATCAAAAGGGCAAGGTTTGGCTGATTAGCATGAGCCAGTTTTCCCCTGCTGGTGGAATCCCAGAACTACACCATTCTGTAGGAAAAAAACGTTTCTCTTTATTGACTGTGTATTAAAATAAACATGTTCCAAGAAACATAAAATATTTCATTTATAAGCTGTTTTTCCAGTGAATATTTTATAATTTTACTAAGTGATTAATCACATGGCATTTAAAAAACTTGACGCTGGTATGGTGTGCACTAGATTAGTGCATTTTCACATCATTGATCTGAAAATCTGAGAAGAGTTTTATTAATGCAGGGCTTCAGGCCAGACTATATAAACATAATGTCTTCATGTGAAGACATTCAAATGACCATTTCATGTTACAATCATGTTCTGAGCCTTAGATTGATAAAACATACACTGAGTTTAAAACATACACTGGCATAAAATATCCTTCCTCAAGCAATAACCTTTTTAAAAAATATATTAATATTTGCATTTATAAATGTGTATAGCTGTATCTTAGCATTGCTGTGAGCTCAGAAGAGAGATGCAGTTTCAATACTGTATATCTCGAAAAACCTGATGAGCAATTCTTCACCTCCACCCACTGTGCTTAATAATAGAGAATAAATAGGCACTTTTTATGGCACTGTTTATTTTGAATTGTGCCTCCTGTCTTAGTTGTCGAGTAGATTAAGAAATATGAAAAGCAAAGAAATAAATGAGTATCCTATTTGACTGATTAATATTGTTTGCACCGACCCATCCCTCAAAATCCACACAGAAATGCGGCACACAAACTGTGATGACAATGAGATTCTTAATACAAAAGTGATTTTTTTTTTTATTGACTAGGTTTAACGTACAAATTAGGCAAAGTGCAGTGTCAGCATGCTAATTAAAGCAGACACCCAAGATATCGAAACTGAAACATGACTAGTTTATCTAGAAAAAATCTAGATGAACTAGTCGAACTCACTAACAGACATGCTGGTTGTTGGGCGACTAAAAAATGACTAGTGTCGACCTATCCCTATAGAAAACCAATGATTACAGTTCACTTGCACTCATACGTGTATTGACAGGAATTCACCTATTGTGGCGTGGGTGAATGCTGGATCTATTTGACTTTGCCAGATTGGCAGCACCATGTTCATAGAAAGCCAATCTCCATGAGCCACAGTGGATGACTCAGTAATATCTTATAGAGAATGAGTGTGTGTTGGGGAATCTGAAGTTGCTAAAATTGCTGCCATTAATCTACAGCCAACAATGTGTCTTTGAGAGGCCATCAGAGTTTTAAAGTCAACATGAAGCATTAGTTATGATCATCTTTTCTTTCTTATTGTCATGTATATCCAAGTAAAACGGTGTCTTGTACAAGAACAAATGTAGGACGGGACTTGATTTTGACCATGGGGAATTAATTGGATGGTTTTGGTTTGCTAATAGTCGATCTTATGTGAGTGCCAATAAACACGTCATCAGAGAAGAGAAGAGATGCAAATGGGAGGGTAAGTTCTTTTGATTAAAGGTCATGAGGGCACATGATTGATGATAATGATGTGCATGGATAAATTAGTAATTAATGACAGAATCTTTATTTTTGCAAGAACTGTCCCTTTAAGACTGTGTTACAAGAACTAATCTGACCAAATAGAAGTTAGCTGTAATCAGTCATATTTTTCAGATTCAAATGTAACAGACTCAAAATTATGACAAAGAAAATGAGATGACTACATTTTTTTTAATGCACAGCAGAAAAGGAAAAATTCGGAAGAATTGCGTTGGCCGCTTTTTCCATGCAATTTCAATAAAACTTCAAAAGCAGTATAGATGTATTCTAAAATATTCTCGTGTGCTGTAGTCGTCTGAGGCCTTACTGGGAGGGAACCTTATTTTGACTATTTTGAATCTAAAGAATCGGTTGTTCCAGTTTACAAAACCTATTTGAATGATTAATTTATGTATCAAACTGATATGGCTCCATGATTCAATGATATGGTTAACAACTCACTGCAGGAAAAGATTATCAATGAAGATTAACTTCAATTTTGGTGTATTTGGTCTGTCTTCAGAACATGTGGACATATGGAACACCTCCATGATACTAGTATGGTGCTTTTGCATCCTCCTCACAGCTTGAAAGCTTTAGTCTTCAATTACCTGTAATTGCATGGAAAACAGCAACTATACAATCTTCTCTTTTTGTGTTTTTCTAGTAGCACATTTTACTCAATACATCATGTTAGAAGTAAAATGGATTGTGAAGACTGTTTCATGTTGACTTATTGAAAATTAAGAACTATAAAAACTTTAACTTGTTTGTTAGCCTGTGTATGAGAGCACATGCTAAAGCTAACAGCTAAAGAGGATTTTTGTTTCCACGCTTAAGAGAATATATGCTCAGTTTCAAATTCTGTCATCACGCAGCCCCAGACAAAGTTCTTCTCTTGTACTGTAGTTAATAATAGATGAAATAGCCAGAGGCTAACAGGGCATATTTCAGTATCAGTGCCTGTTTTCTCTCCAACTCTTCTTCACACTGGGCTCTTTTAGGTCTGAGTCACAAAAATATGAACATTTTTCCAAAACCACCTAACATTATAATCATTAATTTGATGGCATGACTCAAGACTACATCATCTCACTGGCTTTGATCTTGGGCCACTTAGTGCAAGTATGGTCTTGATCTTCACTCAACAGATCACGCCTGATGAAAGTCTGGATTCCCATCCCTTTTTACCAATACATTTCCATGACTTTTCTATTTGCTTGTAAATAATGAATTTTACAAAATAAAATACGCTCCAGTTCCTTAAATGTATACACTGATAATGCAGTTGTATTTTTACTAGAAATGTTTCATTAAAAAAAAGTCCTTTATCACCCATCACTAACATCCTTCACCTGTACCAAAGTGTGATGTTACTGCAACATTAAATTTTTTTATTTGTATTTTTCTGTTTTGTTTATATTTAATTCGTGATTATTAAAATTTGTATAATAATTAATAATAAAATCTAAAATGTATAATAAATCTAAGAATTTCTGATCAAATAGACTATAAAATCTCATAAGATTACCATTTATTTTACAGGAAACATAGGTAAAGAGTAGATAGGTAACATTTACAATTACTTATTACCTTGATGTTTTTAATTCCACCAACTGTGAAAGTCATGTCCTATAATATCCCCCCTGGAAATTACGACTTTAAACAAAACTTAACACTTAAAGGGATTGTTCACCCAAAAATTAAAATTCTCACCCACACCATTTACTCATCCTCAAGTTGTTCCAAACCTGCATGAATTTCTTTCTTCTGCTAAACAGAAGATATTTGAAGAATCTGGGTAACTAAACAGTTGATGGTAGCCATTGACTTCCATTGTATTTTTTTCCCTCCATACAATGGAAGTCAACGGCCACTGTCAACTGTTTGTTTACCCACATTCTTCAAAATATCTACTTATCATTTTTGGGTGAACTATCCCTTTAAATATACCATCATTCTGACATGACTTGAATGCACCAATATGATGCCCTAATGCATCAATGGAGCTCAGGACAATGTTCCCAGGTGTCTCCCAAGACAGCAGCCCTGAAGCTGAGCATTAACTGGAGAAATTCCTTTATGTTCTTATTCATTTCCATGACTCTTTTAGGCCTGGAAATCAGGTAGCTGCAGGTTTTTAAAGCTGCATGAATTCCCTACTCACTGTATACCAGTACTCACTGTCCTGTGGTAAAGACGCATTCAATGACCACTATAGGATATCCATTAGTAAAGCTATACGTTTATCACCTGACATATGCAGCATCTTTCATATTTAAATGCAATGATTAATTCACGTGAACTGTAAGCTGCGTCATCATCAGAGCAGTTACGACACATTTCAGTGGAAACATTCCAACATTCCAGCTGACTCTAGAGCGCTTAGAGAATGATGATGATGATGATGATGATGATGAGCCATTGCCCTTGGTTAGGCGTGACATATAACCTTCCTCAGTAATGACGTCACTTCAACCGTATCATTTTAAAACAACAATTCATAGTATGCGCATCTTAGACATACAAAAACACGCGAAAGACTCACTCCGCGTATCCCGTTCGCCACTGCAGCCTGCTGTCTCTCTTGAGCGTGATGACCGGTCTGGACGCGTGTTCGGTGGAGTACTGCAGCAGCTCCGGGGTCAGGTCCAGAAACTCGGGGCGGCTGTAGGGGAAGCGCGGCGGGAGCCCGTCCGTGCCGCCGTTCTGCGCGGATCCGTGCTGTTGCTGCTGATGGTGGTGGCCGTGCGGGATAATTCCGCCCACCAGCGAGGACATGGCATTTTTAACTTTGCTTATCATCGCAATGAAATATGTGACATAGGCGGCGCGCGAGGAACGGTGATCTTAACGAAATAATAACACTATACGATCCAAGCGGCAAAAACGAAGTAGTTCAGTCGCGATGCAGGAAGCGATTGACCCCATGTGACGATTTGACAGAGAATGTTTTCCTCGTCGAAAAAAACCCTCTCCCTGCAGAGTGTGTATCATCACCCGATAGAGGCTTATATCCGCCTATGGCACGGAAGATGTAAGCGCTGCCTATGCTATAGCACTCTCAGCCGACCAGCCTGTGAATGTACACTACACACCGTCCGAATTAGACAATGACTACCGAGGGGCCAACTATTATAAAGGAATTTCGCCTTTTTAATTATTTTTTATAATAATAATAATATTAATAGTAAAAAATAAAAAAAGTAAAATTTAAATTTAAAGGTAATTTCAGGACGCTATCTGCTGAGGTTCATCTGGCGAAACGAAAATCTTCATGATTACCACCGTATGAATAAAATATTTAAAATGTTAATTTAACAAACAGTTTATTATTATGATTAGAATAAATTTATTATTATTATTATTATTAGATAGTATATATATATGATATGAAAGTGATAATGGCATTAGGCTACTTAAAGGGATAGTTCACCCAAAAATCTTTTCATTTACTCACCCTCATGTTGTTCCAAACCTGCATGAGTGTCTTTCTTCAGTTGAACACAAAGATATATATATTTTAAAGAATGTTGGTAACTAAGCAGACAGTTGGCGGTAGCCATTGACTTCATAGTATTTCTTTTTTCCTGCAAAGGTAGCCATTCGTCAACTGTTTGATTACCAACATTCTTCAAAATTAATTTTTTTGTGTTCAACAGAAGAAAGAAACTCATACAGGTTTGGAACAACTTAAGAGCAAGTGATGACAAAAATTTCATTTTTGAGTGAACTATCCCTTTAAATAGACCTTATTCACAGCAACGCCATCTTTTAACGGGAATGATCAATGAAAGCGAGGCTGTGACTTATGCCTACATATCTTCAGTGGGTTGTAGTAGCCTATGTGTTTTTGGATTGTTCTGCCGATGAAACACCACAAATCTTTCAAAGAAACTTCAGTAGATAAACCCCCCCAGAAAACATAAGTGATTAAAAATTATAAGTGATGTAGGATCTTAATACGGCTTTTACAGCGGATGCTATTGAAAACAGCCTTGCTTTCATACCTGTCATGGCACTGCTCTGAAGGTCTAGATACTTCTATCCACATACCAAATGAAACTGCAATGGAAAGCTACTGTTGCTATCGTTCTTCGCTCCTCTCTGTTACTTCTTTAGCGTCTGTTTCCCAATGTAGGATTGAAAATAATCCAAGATATTTTAAATGAACAAAGATATTTGCTTTACTGTTTCCACCCCCTCTTTCCACCACAAGGACCATTTGGAGTTCCAAAAGGCACAGAGGTTTCTGATAGTGATCTAGGCCTGTAGGCCAATATGTTTATACTTTGGGGGTTGATGAATTGTCACACCTTTAGTACAGTGGGGGAAGTGTAATTATCTGATTGGTCAGTTTGAATGTCTCACATCTGGGTTTTAGTCACATGGTCAGGAAAGGATAAAAGAAGATTGAAACTGTTGCTCTGTCTCTTTTGATGCTCTGGCTCTATTCTCCTCTGGGTCCCTTTCTTGGGGCTCTCTCTCTTTACCTCCTCTTTCCTCTTACTCTCTCTGTCTCTCTCTCTCTCTCTCTCTCTCAGGTAACATTTTTCATGTATGCTGGGTACAATTAATAATATAAGTTATCATCATCTCATACATCTATTTTGTAACTATTTTAAGTGTAACCATAACCATATTTTGTCATTAAACCTTTTCAATTACAACTAATGTGCTAAAGTTTTGAATTGGTATTGACTTTGAAGTGCTACAAATTGCAATACAATATTTTCACTCTCTATAGCAACGCTCTCCCACATATTAAGCTATTGTAACTGCGCTTATTTCCGTCGTTGGTATAAGTGGCAGTGGGTGGAATAGACAAGAAATGTACAGTTTTCTACCATCTTGCTAATAACGTTTCTTTAGTCATTCGGCAGTCTTGCTAGCTTGAACCACTGCAGGAATCCACCCTTACACCGAAAATACACCATCTTGACTTGTAATTTAGCCTATTAGTGCTGAACCGTTTGAAATAGAGGTTAAAATCTATACTCTAATAAAAGATGGTTCTTTAAAGGGGTGGTATAATGCCCTTTTCACAAGATGTAAAATAAATATCTGATGTGTATGTGAAGTTTTAGCTTAAAATACCCCACAGATATTTTTATATAGCATGTTAAATTTGTCACACGGGTGAGCAAAAATGCACCGTTTTGTGTCTGTCCCTTTAAATGCAAATGAGCTGCTGCTCCCAGCACAGAGGGCGGAGCTTGTGTCCTTTTTCTGTCTTGATAATCTATAAATCATGTTCTGGGGGCGGGGTTTATGTAAATTTTAGGGTTGGTGATGTCACTAACCCAGGAGGAATGTTGTGTAGTCCCTATCAGCCATTTGTTGTAGTCCTGAAAAAACGATTTCTTTAAAAGCAAATATCTTCCTTTGCACTTTGAGCGTTGTAACTTTGTAGATGTTGTTTATGCACAAACAGCAACATTACACACTAACTAAAGTTAGAAAAGTGAAATCATAATTAGTGGTCGACCGATATATCGCCAAGGCCGAAATCTTTCCGTTTGGCGATATATTTCAAAACAGTTTGTGACTGTGCATTCGCGCTTTTTTCCACTGACGCGAACAGAGCGAGCGTGAATGAACTGAATACACTCGCTCTGCTCCGCCCAGCACCGTAAAACAAGCCACTCAGAAGTGAAGCAGACATCTGACAGACACAGTAAATGACCATTCGCATTCGCTTTATAACCTGACGCTACATTGTGTTACACACAAAAACACTGCAGCAGAGTCTATTCAAACAGTACCGTGATATGTCAGATCCGCAGCCCAGCGGTAGCTCCAGTGGGGGTCACAGATGTGATATAAACGAATTAAAACACAACTGAAAACATTTTACCTCACAAACAGTCAAAAATCCTGTGACTGGCTGTTCCTCAGATACGCGCGTTGTTCTCGGGTTACATTTAAACTAGACGCTGTTTTCCAACGGACTCGCGTGCACGGAAAAGCTGGGTCGCGTGCATTACCGATTAGTTGGTCGCGTGAGGTGGATGAGAAGAGAACATGATGTAATAATATTACATTTAAAAATAAATCCTTGAAAATGTTATTCACTATCTACTGTATTTATTTATCCATGATTGGCGTAATATCGTGTGTAGTATACATTTTCATATGTTCATGTATGTCATGCAAATACATGTGACGGCTTGCAACTTTTTAAAGAAACACACAAGCAAAACTAAACACATAAATCATTATTATTTAAATATACTTGAAGTAAAACAACCTTAAAAAAAGGTTGAACTATTTAAACTATTTTAAAGTAAATAGTGTAAATAAACTATGTGAGATTTATATTTAACTATGTTGTACATAAAATGTATGTAATCTCACATACTATTTTGTCATTATGAATATTCTTTAGATTGGTTCATTAATGATAAATGTTATTTGTTGTAACCTGCAGTAAGCAGCAGTAATTATTTATGTGACTGAAAAAATTACTGCTGCTTACTGCAGGTTACAAATAAATAGTTTTAGTTGCACTAAAACTTTATTTATTGAAGTGTTACCTTACCTTTTTGTTTACATTTTAATTTCTTAGTAAATATTTTTTATTGCAAAAAGAATTTTGCATAAATAGTATGTACAATAAATGTTCATTTAGTTTCACCAATATTCATGTCTCTCATTTACTGTATTCACATGTATTGTATCGGCCTCATATCGGCCAATCGGCCAGATTGCTTTCTCAATATCGGCATCGGCATCGGACATTAAAAATCCCATATCGGTCGACCACTAATCATAATAAACCACCCCTTTAAAAGTCCTTTACATGTAGTGATAGTTCTATTTAGAACCGTATCGTCCTGAAGAACCCTTTATGCTGTAATGGTTCTTTGCGTAGAGTTTAGGGTTCTGTATTCCAGCCTTTTTGTTTTTCAAATCTGTAAATGTCAAAGCCTCCTCATTACTGATTTTCTAGAGCTCAGCTATACAACTATACACAGACTGTCAACATACTCTCAACAGGTAAATGATTTCATTCTTAAAATGTCTATAAATTATAACTTTAAAAATTGTAACAATCATTTCCTATCATGTCTTTTTCTCGTTTTAGTTTAACGAGCATGTAAGTGTGAGCAGCTCTGTTCAGTTAAGGATACTCATCTCCTCTTCTCCACAAAATAACAGAGATATAGAATTTATGGATCCATATTGATTCATATTGTTTGATTTTTTTTTAAATTGTGACTTTAATGTTTATTTGTGACTGGGTATGTTTAGGCATAGCTATCCCATAACTTTATATAAATTTTTTCCTTTTAACATGGTAAAGGACTCATACTCGATTTTTGCTAATATTGGCCTTCATGAACAGAATTGTGGATAATCCAATGGAAGAGACACAATGTAACTCTAAACTGAATTGTTTATTTCAGATGCTGTCACGTACCATAATCTCATCATCTGCAGAGAGAAACTGCCACTCAGAATACACACATAATGAAGGACATAAAGACAGAGGATTGTGAAGATATTTCACTGGAACTTGGACTTCATTACATCTATATCGTGTCATCTATATCTATGTTAATTGTAATTTATTAATGTAATCAGCTAACAACTGTTATTAGAGCACTGTCATTTTTGCTACAATCTACCATGTCAATAAAAAAAAAATTAAAAAACCTATAGTTGACACAACATGCTGTTTTCTTTTTTAAATGTAAAACCCAAATCGAGGCAAAAATATATAAGACCAGGCAGATAGAGGACTAAAAAACAATATTAAAGGGGTGGTATAATGCCCTTTTCACAAGATGTAAAATAAGTCTTTGATGTCCCCAGAGTGTGTATGTGAAGTTTTAGCTCAAAATACCCCACAGATATGTTTATGTAGCATGTTAAAGTTGTCACTTTTTGAGGGTGAGAAAAAATGCACGTTTTTTTGTGTCTGTCACTTTAAATGTAAATGAGCTGCTGCTCCCGGCACAGGGGGCGGAGCTTCAACAGCTTGTGTCCTTTTACCTAACACAGACATGCACTGAAAATTTCAAAAACTTTTAGCCTTTTATGTTCAAACCGAAGTCATAAAGATGGAGAGACTCAAGAAGAAGTGACAACATGCAGACAACATTTCTGAATGGTTAGTTGATGAATTTATGTAGCTTATGTGTAGTTATCTTTTAGTCATTGACTAGCATATTCTGTCTTGATAATCTATAAATCGCATTTCCGGGGGCGGGGTTTATGTAAATTTTAGGGTTAGTGATGTCACTAACCCAGGAGGAATGTCGTAGTCCTTACCAACCGTTTGTTGTAGTCCTTAAAAAGCGATTTCTCCCTTTACTTTGAACTTTGAGCATTGTAACTTTGCAGATGTTGTTTATGCTCAAACAGCAACATTACACACTAACTAAAGTTAGAAAAGTGAAATCATATTCAACCACCCCTTTAATACATAATATATAAAAATAATGTTAATAATAGTAAAATGAAGATACTAATATACTAATTTTAATGAAAATAAATATTGTTGAAAAGGTTATTTATAACACCATTAAGGTCCTATAGAACTTTCAAAGCATGGTTGTTTATGGAACCTTATAAAAAGGGTTCTACTTGGCACCAAAAAGGGTTCTGCTATTGTTACAAGCCGAAGAACCCTAATTTGGTACTGTTTAGAACCATTTTTCTTAAGAGTGTATAGGAAAAAAATAACTTGACTCACAATGGAAGCATGCTGTTTATAAAAGAGTAGCTATACTACTTTATATTTTAGTGAAATCCCTTTAAGACGAACTACATACACTGTCTTGGATGTGGATATCAAATGTGACATATTAACACATGATTTAGCATCATCTTTATTGAATCAAAGCCAAGGTGTTTCTGACAGAAGCTCTCTGCGGGGGTGCAGTGTTTCCCTTGAGATCCTCGAGAAGGAACGATGCACTACGGTCTGAGACGCCATCACATTGTATTCTCAGTAACACTCACAGTGAGAGACGAGAAATACACTAAATCAAAGATGCCTTCAGATGTTCTCTATTCTCTCAGAACCTTCTGAAGGATCCTCTCTCTTCTCCATGTTCTGAGACCATGAAGCATCCATCACTGAGAGATACGGCCTGCCCTGTTGTTTCATATGACACTGGTAAACATTTAAATACCATGTCTGACACTTCTATCATCAAAGCGTGTCAGGGTTTAGCCACACTGGTTCTCTTTTTTTGAGCCTGCATGCAGCCAGCACTCAGCAAATATTTTCACTACTTCATATAGCAAGCAGCTAAAAAAAAATAAAATAAAATAAAATAAAAATGATATATATATATATATAGCAAGTAGCTTTTGATATGTGATGAACCCTAGTCCTCTAAATTACATAGCAACACCCTGGCAACCACCTACAACACCCTAGCATCATGGTGGCAAGCACTCACATTTTCTTCGGAAAATGTATAAAATCTATTGTTACTATTATGGTTACTATTATGTCTTTTTTTTTTTTTTACATTAAAATATTCATTTTATCTAGATAATCATATTCATAAGAGTGTGCCTTCTATTGTTCAGGATGTTGCTTTACCTCCATCCGTTCTCTCTCAGTTTCTCTTAGCACTCAGAATGAAGCAGGTGCTTGAAAACAATCATCTTTGAGTGATATCAGCAGTATTATCATTGCAATGATTGTCCATAAGAGTAATTAACATTTAGTTGCCTAGCAGACATCTTAATGTGGAGAGCAGCTCTTCCACCTCTTCACAGTCAGAGCACATACACTTGTCATATGAATATGTTAATTCATCTCATTAGTTTGGGGCCAGTATGCAAAACGATCAAATTATGTGGACATCCAAGGAATATTTCATCTAAATAAGTAAACAAACAAACTTATAAATTAATTAATTAATTAATAAATATACAAAATGAAAAATAAGACAACAGGTTTTGAAATCTGCCATGTTTGCTCATGGACGGTAAGTTCTGGACCCCCAATCCAGCCAATTATTAATTAAGCCAATTATTAATTAACTGAATAATTAAAATCTCAGTTTGTTCATCATACAGAGCTAACAAAGCAAAGCTGCTTTATTACAAAACTTAAGAAGAATTGTAACATAGTGCAATAGTATTACTCATGCAATATATCACACTACTTTTAGTATTTCTTGCTCTTATTCCAGGTCACGCATAGCATGCAATTGAATCAACATTTTATTTTTTCACTAAAAGATTGTTTCTCGCTTGTTTGATTTTTTTTTTTAGTTAATTAAATTTTAAAAATGTTGAATTTCTTAACGTGTATTACAGTTTTTCTCGATTGCTTAAACACTATAACCAGGCTTTTGAACTAAAATTTCAAAACCATAATGCCATTTATCAAAAAGCACACCCATTTCACTAAACTATAAACACTATTCCCTGTTTTGACACATGAGTCAAATTTGTTGAACTGTCACTGCAAAACTCTACACACAAATCCCTTCATTTCTCATTGCCTAGACCATGTTGTCATTTATAAAGCACTAGCATTCAATATTGTTCACTCAAGTCAGCACAGCTTCAGCTCAGTTAGCACACAATTACCCAGGTGGAAACACTAAGAGTCAAAATTTAACACACATCAATCAGAACCTTCAATAGATATATAAAAGGGCCCAAATCAGTTTATTGAGTTTTGGAACAATGGATCCAGAAAGACATGAAGGAAGAGATTGAGGAGGGATAAGAAGGAGGAGGAGGAAGGGCAAGGACAAGAAGACAAGCAGTGTCAAATGAAATTCAAGCCACTCTAGTTGCCCATGTCTTAGTCAATGGTATGACTATGAGGGAGGCTCGGCTACGAGTAAGGCCAAATTTGAGTCGCTTTACCGTCGCCTCAAGAACCTTGGTGGAGGTGTGTTGATAAACAAAATTCTATCACTGAATAAAAGACAAACATTTCCAATAGTCTTTGATGAGGTTTATTTTCTTGCAAGAAAAGGCCAGCAGTCGTACAGTCACACAGAGTGGCTGCAGAGTGTGACAGTGAAGGGAGGGCATCCTTTCTCCTTTATAATCTTGACTCCCAGAATGTTATCTTTCTAGGCAAATGATGGTATTTCAACCATACATGAAACATTCTTAGACGTGTTCATATTGTCTCCTTGAGTGGAGGCCCTCCTGTCACGACCAACACTCTTTACCATTCCAATACAATTCCATATTAGAATAAGGTTTGTGTGTGCTCTTTTACTGTCATATGATGGTCACACACATCTTACTGTAAGTAAATACATGTAAAAAAAAATTAGAGAGAGTAAAAAAAAAAATTTTTTTTTTTTTTTGTGTGTGTGTGTGTGTGTTGTAATGTGTAGTACATGAATGAATAAAAATGTGCCAATGTATCCATTGGTTGGGTCTTTTGTGTTCATCATGTGAAAATGTTTGTGAGGAATAACAAGCAACATAACTTACCAGTTTTGGAAATGTTGTTTTGAATTTATTGCACCAGTGTGTTAGACTATGTTGTAGTGTGTGTGATTTTGAGGGCTTGTGTGTCCTGTTTGAGGGCAAAGTTTGGTTTTTCAGCAAGAGTGAATGGTTTTGAGTGTAGAGCTTCATTTTGACCTGAAAATAGGATGTTTGGGGAATTGGGTGGGACGTTATGGATTTGTGTTTACAGTTTTGAGAATACGAGGCATAGTTTCAAGAAATGTGTTTAAGCAACTGAGAAAAACTGTAACATGAACCACGAGCAATTGTAACTGTATTTGTTAAAGTTTTTTAAATTGTTTGTTCATGTTACTTCACTGTGCATTAACTAATGTTACCAAATACAACTTTTGATTTTAATTATGTATTAGTAAATGATGAAATTAACAAAGATTAATAAATGCTGTAGAAGTGCAGTTCATTAATAGTTCATGTTAATGAATGTAGTGTTACCAAACATAAGAGACTTCTTTCAAAAACATTAAAAATAGTAATGTTTCCAAACTTTTGACCTGTACTGTATGCTATTTATTGTGAGAGATGCTGCCTTTTCCTACTTTTCCTTCTGGTACTTATAACCTTTTCAAATGAACTCATCACAGTACACTGTAAAAAATAATATGATCAATAATTTGACAACATGTGTTTTACATTGCGTTAACTCACCAAAATAAGTTAAGCCATTTTTAACTTTTATAAGTTATTCCAGATTCAACTATTTTTTTAAAAAGTCAGTTTAATGTAATTTAAGTTGAAATGACTTAAAGGGGTGGTTCAGGATTTTCGACATCGGACCTCATTTTCAAGTGAGCCTGGTTGTTATTCATCAGTGGAGACAGTTTTCAAAAAAATTCATCCAGTCCTTACTTTTGGATAGTTCGCCGGTGCTAGGCTAGCGCGAGTCAACGGTGCATGTTAGCCTGCCATTAAAAACAGTTTTACCCTCTCCACAGTACACCAAAAGCAAATAAATTATAACGCCAGACTATCGATGTAAATGTCTATTGAGAGAATAATGTTAGAAATCAAAGTACTCTTGCAGGTACACTTGTGTGATTGTTATGTGGACTGGCTCTCTCGGTTTCCTAGGTAACCAAATATAACTCCACCTCTGCTGTAGACTATAAATACAGGGAACAAATGATAACTAATGGAATGTGATGAAAGAGTACTTTGATTTCTAACATTATTCTCTCAACAGCATTTACATCGATAGTCTGGCGTTATAATTTATTTGCTTTTGGTGTACTGTGGAGAGGGTAAAACTGTTTTTAATGGCAGGCTAATGTGTACCGTTGACTCGCGCTAGCCTAGCACCGGCGAACTATCCAAAAGTAAGGACTGGATACATTTTTTGAAAACTGTCTTCACTGATGAATAACAACCAGGCTCACTTGAAAATGAGGTCCGATGTCGAAAATCCTGAACCACCCCTTTAAACATCCAAGTTGATAGTACTTAAAATTTTAAGGCAGCAACTTTAATGACATTTACACTTAAATGGTAGATTTTAAAATTCTACAATCGAACATTTTCCATTATAAAAAACAAAAGAAAACGGTAGATAAAATCTTTCACTCACTCATGAATCACTAAAGTTTTCCAGGACTCTTTCTCATTCTAAGCTAAAGACTGACATCTACTGGCTCTCACATGAAATTGCAAGTCCCCCCAGAGCATAGCTGAAATATTTCTATTTGATTTTCCACAGGAAATGCAAGGTACTGGATCAGCCATTGTATGACCAGCTGCAGATAACAGGTTATATTGGGAGAATCTATTGATTAAAGTGTAAATGAACACACAGTAATGTGTACATAACTCTCCATGATTGTGTGTTGTGAACCTGTTGCATCATGTTGGCAATAACAGGAACTCGTATTGAATTATTGATTCACAGCTACTTTCCCCCGAAACCATTAGTTGCCTGTTCTCTCTCTCTTCCTCCACATTCCCCTTTAATTTTGTTTTAAAGCTCAAGACAAGCTACATTCATCACATTCACAGAGAGTTCAAATGAAGAACATGGTTTTGTTCGAGCCATCTTATTTTGACTCAATGAATAGCTGTACCCTGTTAGACTGGAACACACTTTAGTATTCCTGGAAGTGAGGTTTTTTTTAACAAAGGTGTTTTGTTTTTTTAGCAAGGTGTGCATATGTTTCAGAAATATTTCTTCTACCACATCTTAGGAGGTCAAACCTAATATTTTATGAACTCCATCCATCTATTCTCCAAACCCTCTGTCCTATGTAGGTTTTAACATAACAAACTATTAAACTTAATGTGTTGCATATTTATCAGTCATGCATAAATGAAAACCGATAATAAACAGGTAATATTTCTACACTCAAAAATCATGCATAGTTTACTGTTAACTTTGCATCTATTTAATTTCATTTAAATAATGTATTTATTTAAATTGCTTAGAGCAATCAGTATGAATCTGTTAATTTTATTCAGTTAAAAAGTATGAACATGGTTCAGTTATGGATAGCTGTGGAACAAGCAATATTCATTTAGTTAAAATGCATGGATTTATTGATGATAAATAAACCTGGTTATTTTGTATTGAAAATAAATTCAGTTTATTATTACTACTACAGAAATCTTACCCGTTTCATTTATGACTGAAATATGCATCACATTAAGTTTATTAGTTTGTTTATAATAAAACTGTAATCCAAATGGATGGAAGTTTTATATGCAATTCAAATACTCAAATCTTAAATTTCAGTCTAAATATGTTTTGAGTATATGAACTCTTTTTTAAAATGTATTTTTATACGTTTATATAATATAAGTTTATGGCATGCCTGTTTTCATTCATTTTAATTTAGGATATGTATAATAATTTTAAACTCAGGGTTGTGTGATTGCAAAATAAAATAAAACAAAACAAAACAATATATGTTGATTTTCTACAATAAAACAAAATAAATGTAAAACTACTTTTCTTGCTACACTATATATATTTTGTGTTCAGCAAGAGTTTATCAACCGTATCAAATAATTCTCAAAAATGTAGGCCTAAATATGTTTTGAGTATATGAACTCTTATTTTTTATTTATTTTATATGTTCATATAATATAAGTTTATGGCATGCCTGGTTTCATTTATTTTCATTTAGGATATGTATAAATAATTTTAAACTCAGGGTTGTGTGATTGCAAAATAAAATAAAACATAAAATAATATATATATATAAATGTAAAACTACTTTTCTTGCTACACTATATATATTTTATGTTCAGCAAGAGTTTATCAAACGTATCAAATAATTCTGAACTCTTATTTTCTGTTTATTTTAAATAAAGTTTATGGCATGCCTGTTTTCATTTAATTTAATTTACGATATGTATAAATACAATTTCAAACTCAGGGTTGTGTGATTACAAAATAAAATAAAATGAAATAATGATAATATAATAAAAAATAAAAAGATATCGATTTTCTACAATAAACAAAAATAAATTTAAAACGATCTACTTTTCTTTCTATATATATTTTGTTCAATAAGAGTTTATCAAATGTATCAGATATACTCCAAAAATTAGCAACAATTTTGTCCTAAATTTATTTTGAGTATATTAACTGTTATTTGAATATTTGAATAAAATAAAATAAAACATATTGATTTTCTACAATAAACTGAAGTAAATGTATCTACTTTTCTTGCTATATATATTTTATGTTCAATAAGAATTTTTTAAACGTATCAAATTCTCGCTAGATTTAAGCAAAAATGACGTGTTTCGGTAAAGGTTAGAGTTATATAAAATGACACCTTGGCCATAAACCTTGCTTTATGTATTTCCACACACACAAAAACACTATTGTGTCCCAGTCAGCCTTCCACTCACAGTCACAATTGCTTCATGCCCTTGCGTCTCCACACAGTGTGATGGACTGCTTGGCCCTGAAACAAAGGAATCTCAGGAAACATATAACACTCTATCTCCGAGGCTTGAGTTTCACCCTTAAGCGAATGACTAAATGAGATATGCACCAAAAGTGCTGGCTCCAAATAAGGACTAATGTGAGCAGTCCTTATCCTCAGCATAACGCAGATGTGAGCCACTTGTCACTTAGTTCTCATGTGCCTTTCACTAACCCGTTAGAATTCAGAGTTTGTGCAAATGACCCAAGGGCATGTCATTACATCACAGCTGTTATTTCACAATCATGTCATGTGTTCCAACCTGGATATAGTGGCGTCCTGCTTCAATTTTGTTTTGATGCATGCACTGCCAGCAATTCTTTGGGAATATTACACGGCCAGCGAAGATGAAGCACCTTCAGAGCAAAGGTTATATAACGCAGTCCCACAGACACACATCCATCATGATAATGAGGACAGATTACTCCACAATTCAGATCCTTCATGTTCCTCATCTTCTATGTGCTACAACACCACAGCTGAGCACGGGAATATTGTGTTTCTGTTACTAGTCTTGGATCAGTTTTGCTTGTTAATTTCATATTGCACAAAAATCAGCTGTTTATCTGAGCATAAGAGCTGCAAATGTTAGTTTTCTAAATCACATCATCACTTTACATGGCTAACATGTTCATTTATTTAGGTAAATCAAGAAAACTCAAGAACTTGTCACTATAAAATGTGAAAAGAGGTCTATTTTAGGACCATATTTTTATTATGACAGTATATAGCCTACAGTATATAACACATTCCTCCTTAACCCCCCCCCCCAATTCTCATTACTGTAATGCAAAAAACCCCAACTTATTCAATTCCATCCATCCATCCATCCATCCATCCATCCATCCATCCATCCATCCATCCATCCAATATACCAATATATCAATATACTTAAACATGATCTTATTGTTGTACTGCTACACTGTGTATAATATATATACATATACATATACATATACATATACATATACATATGTATGTACATATATATATATATATATACATATATATATATATATATATATATATATATATATATATATATATATATATATATATATATATATATATATATATATATATTAGTTAGTAATTTGGACTCATTGGACATCAAAATCAAAAAAGATTTTTTTACAGTGTAATTTAAGTATGTAAATAATAATTAAGAATCACCACTGTCAAGAACATGTCTTGCTATATTTCACTATAAAATGTAAAATGAAGTCAATTGGACCATAAAGTTTCTTACATGATAAGGCTCTACCCAATTCTCATTACCGTAATGCAAAAAAATTCTGTTATGTGAAACAAAAATATATATCATTTTAGTTAATTATTTAACTGTGAAGTATTTCAACTTTATGGTATTATTGCTAATTTGAGCTCCTCTAGATAATAATAAAAAAAAATATCTGTTGTATTCCAATAAGGAATCACCTTTAAGAATAATGGAAATTGCAAATAGACTCATTGCGGTAATGACAATGTGTTGTCATGAAAATAGTGTCAACAATCTTCATGGTCATAAATAGGCTTTATTTCTTTTATGCAGAATATATTTTGTCTTTTCATTTTCATGTTTTTGTGAGAATAACCTATTTGGTACTGACTTCATGTTGCATTTGGGTCATTAGATGACCTGATATCTTGATTTATTTATCTGTTTTAAAAATTTATATTTGTAAAAGTTCTTAAAATGGACCAACCGTACAAAAGGCAACAACAACAACAACAAAAAGCATTGATCGGTTTGTGCAGGGCACGAGCCATCAGCGGGAGGGTTTTGTTTATGATGCTAGTAGAGTGTCTATGGCCATTAAAGGTGAACACTAATGTACTGTGCATCATTCCTGAGCCAAAGCAATCACTGACCTCATTGATTATTCTTCCCATCTGCTTCTTATGGAAGTGGGAAGCCAGAGCAATCTGATGAAGTCATAATAGTACTGGAATTACCATATGGAACCATTTTATGAGTGAGACCTATAGAGAATAACAGTAGAGGCCACATTCTGAGCAAAAACACGCACGTGCAATGATGCACATTTCATTTTGTGAGGCAGCTGAGAAAAGTGCGGCCATCTTTGCAAAGCAGAATCATTCATGCAATATCAAACTCGCTTCTCAGAGGAAATCATGTTGGAATTGACTGAACAAATTAAATAAGTGATTAGTTTATCAAAGTTCTGTGCAATTTGGGGTTCATTAACATGTGTTTTGATCTGTATTCCCCTACTTTTGATTCCAAAAGTATTTTGAATTTTAAATAAACTTAACTTCTTTGCATATCTCAAATAAAGTTACATCTGCAAACAAATTATGCTAGAGTTTTTAAAAATGAATATGCTTGTTTTTATTTGAAAATTTTCAATGATAATATTTCTTTTGAGTTAGGCAAAATTGTAGCTCTAAGATACACAAGTTGTTATAAAATGTGTTAAATATGTATCATAACTATTATTATGAAAAGATATGCCTGTAAGCAAATGTATGGAAGCACATTTCCGCCACATAAGGGGAAAAAAATGAAGACTAAAATTAAGACATAAAAAGTCGAAACTAGGACATACTAAGTCATACTTATGAGATGAAAAATCTAACTTATGACTTAAACCATAATAATGACATTAAAAAGTCATAATCATTAATAAAATGTGGAAATTATTACATACAAGTAATAATTATACATACAAAGTATTATGATAAAAAGTCATAATTATGATATAAAAGTAATAATGATGACTTAGTATGTCAATTTCGATTTTTTTTATCTCTTATGATTTAGTATGTCATAATTTCATAATTTTATCTAAAAAATTCGATATCTTCAAGAAATATCTTTTTTAAATGATGAAATTATTCAAATAAATGATTACTTAAATTATTATGAAAAGATACGCCTGTAAACAAATGTATGGAAGCCCATTTCCACCACATAAAGGGAAAAAAAACATAAAAAGTCAAATTGACATATAAATGTATGAGATGACAAGCCCATAATTTTAATTAAAATGCCAAAATTATGACATAAAAAGTCATAATGATGACATAAAAGTGTCATATGTGGCGGAAATTGGCTTCCGTACAGATGTCAATGGGTCTGATATTTTGCAATCTAACAGCAATGACATTCATTTATCACGTGTAACGAGTCAGCAGCCACCAGGGGGCGCCATATCTCCACAGCGCCGGGCGCGCACAGAACCCTCTCCCATGGGTTCCTCCGGATGCTTGAAGTGCTGAACACTTGAGAGGCGAGTCGAGCACCTCACCATCCCTCTCCACACAACACAGCGAGCAGCCATCCTGAACGCATGACTGCAGCAGCCCAAAGCCCTGACTTCACAACCACATGAGAAACCTAGAATGGATATTTGAACCCTTCGTTATAATAACTGCAACTAAATATCTCATCATCCATGCTTATTCAGATCCGTTCCAGCTCGCAAAGTTCAGACGCATCTGAAGGAACTTTGGAGAGTGGGAGTTTGAAGGACTCATTTGAGACTTTCTGAACTGGCGCAGGAATCGTTTTAATTTGATTTGCATTCTTGTTTGAATCTGTAGGTGATGCTTTTCTCGGGATCGTTTTTGCGCAAAGGGAAATTATCAGTCTTTGGCACTGCTGGGGTTTTACTTCTGACAATGAAGAGCAAATGAGACCGTTATTATCCCTTCACTTTTATTGACGGCTCAACGACAGGTAAGTCCTAGATTATTATTATTAGAATTTAGCTTTGAAATAAGAAAAATGCGTTGTATATATGAGTTACTGACGGAGCATAAAGGATGTTGGAAATGGTATGAGATTTTATAATAATTGTTTATTTATTTAATTTTAATATATTGTTATAATTTTAGTTCCAAATTAAAAAAATAACAAAAACAATACAACCACACACACACATATATATATGAACATAATTGACAGCTATTCCTGATTTAAAGTGTAGTGATGCAGATTCACTATGTATTTATTTCATAACTGTGTGGAATTTTGATTAATAAATGACACTGAGCTGGTGATATGAAGATAGTAATGGTAGTGAGAATACCAGAGCTGATGATGATATGATGTCGATGGATTATTGGGTAGTTAATAATAGAGAGATGATGGTGACCACTAAAGTTGGACATATGGAACACATGAGGAACACCCAGCCGACCGATGCCAAATCTTCTGTGCTGGTGTGTTTGAGAGTTAAATGGCTTGTTTGGATCTGAATCATTGCTGATTGTTGTTGAGGTTGCAGATCAATGTCACATAACCCATAATTACTGAACAAGGATTATTATAGTCAGTCAGCATCTGTGCTGCAGGCCACAGTACAGGTGCACCTTTGCAAAAAAAATTCAATGACTGTGTTTGAAATCTTCAAAATGCTGCCTTATCATTATCAGGCAGGACTGTAGGAAACAATCCATGTTTGGCTGACGTTCCTTAACTTCAAATCCAATCCAATCCCAAAATTAAGTCCCTCCCTACACTTTTTTTGGTTGCACTTTATTTTACAGTTTCAGTGTTACCCACAAATGTGTAAGGTACTGTGACTGCATGGGTTATGGGGTTTTCCCCAGAAGTATGTCACACTACTGAAGTGAAATGCTTCGAAGGGAAGAAAGGTGTATAGGGGACAAAAAAAAAAAAAAAAACCTTTTCCTTGGAACGCACTTCTGCGTCATCTTAGAGGCGCAGTGGTCGCACAATTGTGTACGCTGCTTGCCTCATGGGAGCGAAGTGTCCATCAGTAGTTCCCTTCGAAATCCTTCATTCTGAAGGTTCCCATTGAAGAGGCCAGTTTTAAGCACTTCAATATGCTGGCCATGATTGTTCTCACTCCGAAGTGCCCTTCAGAATTTATCTAATTTGAAACGCAGCAATTGTTTAAATTGTTTATATTCATATTTACTGAAATTGCTCCATCTAGTGCTTTTTAAAGTCATTATTACATGTGTCTACTTCACTAACAATGATTCCATAAATCTGTACAGTTCAGTGGTTGGTTCAAAGAATAAAAATGGCATCTGACGGTGCGGTTGAAAGTAAATTAATTTCTGAATGCCGTTTTTCAGCTTGCATTGCGGTTATTAAATATTCACTTGGTTTGATCTATAGATCATCAGAATTCAAAGCCTTTTTCGAGATTCTGTTTCGAATTTTCGAGATTCTGATTTGTGATTTGATGCATCGGATGATTCACAAGTGATTTGGTTCATTTAAGTGATATTGTTTGGAAGTAAATGGACACAGTTAAGTACTTTCATATAACTTCACCTCTTTTCACATCCTGACAAAGAAAGGCTTTTAGAAAGTGCTATTGCAACAAAGTGAACAGCAAAGGTTGCATTTATCTGTGTATTTTATTATTCATATGCTGCCGACAGAGAATGATGAGAAATTAAGTTTTGTCATGAACGTTCCTCACAAACTAGTAGTGTTTTCTGGCATGCCTTTTGCACAAAGTGCTTACAGGTTTAAATAGTACAGCAACGGCTGTGTCTGAAAGCTGAATAATGCTGTCTCTGCAGGCCGGATACAGAGAAGGCAACGAGGCACGTCCGAATCCAATGCTGGTGCCACATTCTGTCTAAACATCCTGAGATACTTTCATCTGATTCATTTTTGAAGGCAGCAGAGATGTATCATGCACTGCCTATGGTCTCCCACAACCCTGCGTGCTCGATTCCATGATAGTTGAGCGAAAAAATAAATATGGAGCCTGAAAGTTGCAGGTGGTGGTCAGTTTGTGTGACCAACTTTTTCATTTCCAGCAAGAAATTACTATTGAAGTAATTAAGTATTTGCTTTGTTATCACCAAAGCTCTTTCTAATTTGTTGTAGATCATTAAACCGTTATGCTGTATCAGTTTTGTGAGGTACCTCCTGAGTCATCGCATGATAGGGCAGCGAGGCAACAAGTCATCATGCCTAAGCTTTCAGACACAGCCAACATTTCCAAATGACTTCGCTTCCACATGATTCGTTAACTGACACACCCACGACTCCCACTTAAAGGGATGAAAATTTTCATCATTTACTCACCCTCATGGTTTTCTTTCTTACGCAGAACACAAAAGAATATAATCTAATCATACAATGAAAGTCAGTGGGGTCCAAAGTCCTTTAAGAGGTGTCATCAACTAAACTACACTGTCGGTTAAATCACTGATTAGGCAAGTAAGCAGCTACCTTTGGTTTCAGTATAGTGATTGGAGAAACAAAGCTTTTTAATACTCTGAATCAATTAAACCATTTGCTTTGCTTTGATTCACTGTTTCAAAGCCCTTGAAACACCACATGCTAGTGACACCTGCTGGTCAAAACAATGTAAATGCAAGGAAAACCCAGCCCAAACGTACACAAAAACACCTTTTACCAAGCAATTACAAATTTTTTCTTGAAAGGTTAAAGGTAGGGTAGGCAATTTCGGAGAGGCTAGCAATAGCAAGCTAGCTATCCTCCTCCTCCAAAACATGAACGTGTACAACTACCTCATATCTCAAAGCATGTAACATTACAATAATAATGAACATAAACAACTTGAAGAGCTCTGACTTATCAGCTGACTGCTGCAGATTCATTTTGGCGTTTAAAGTGTTGCCATTGAAATGCAACAGCTCAGAGTTAAACGTCACGGGATGCCATTTCTTTAATGCCATAATTCCGACATGTCGTGAGCGCAGCATAAGCTCGTAGTTTTGGTTCAGAAGGAACTGTAAAAAGGGCCTGTTGTTTGTTTTCGGCACTCGGTGACTGTCTGTCTACAACTCTGCATGGCCTCATAAAGGAACATACTGATGATGATGAGCAGGTTGCTAAATACATAGGTTGACAGGCGGGTAAGACATTCTGTCCGAATGCAATGATTGGATGAAAATGTTTTGGTTTTGGAGTCTTCCAAAGAAGATATATGCAAATTTTTTATATTTAAACCACTTCTATTATTGATTTCTCTCAGGACGTGGAAGAGAGTTTCAACCAGCATAACAAAAAGTGTTTCTGGAAAACATTTCCCTTTAATCTATTAAATGGAATATTAAAATCATCAAATACCATTAAATATGAAGTGTCTGTATAATACTGTATGTGTTCTTTTATTCATTTCTAGGGCTTGTTTTTGCATTTAGGCTAGTCAGTCCAATTAGAGACAATTAACTACTGCTCTTCCTTTTTTGCTATACAAATGTGTCATGTTTACAACTTTATAAAACTGATCCAACATCAGGTAAAAACGGAGAGAGGACGCTGGTATGTCACATGACAATGACAACATGGCGAAAGTAGTACGTCCAGATTACATGTACACATTCATTCTAGAACATTCGTTTTTAGCGGTCGTGAAGTAATTATTGAAAATAAGTACCCACTCAAGAGAGAATGTGATTCCGGATGCAGCCAGAGTGTTAGTAATCAAGACCCATAGCTTATTCGCTTATAGCCTGTAATGAAATCCTAAGTGTCAAAATGAAAATGAACCATGCCGTAAAACAAGAGCAGAGCGGCAGAAATGAAAGCGAACACCCCTGCTTATCTTGTCAGCCGGGCCGGGCCCTGACTTCGCCAACTCTCTGCGCAACTTCTCCTCCTTTTACATCCCCTCCTTTTGTCTCCATCCTTTTCATCTGCCCTTCATCTTGCTTTCCGCGCCTCGTGTGCGGTCAGCTGTTTTTTGCAATTAGCGCTATCATCGCATTTCATCCAGCAGAACAGCGGCTGTAATAACCTTACGGCTTTTGTTGCATGCTGATACTATTCGCCCTTGATTAATTGCGCTCCCAGGAGAGCGACCGGAGAGCCGCCGTAGATCTTCCCTTTCACGCCCCATGACAAGCGACCCATTACTGTGCTTTATAGATCGCCGTCAGCAGCCTTTGAAAACGCCTGTGGGCCTGTTGGGCGATGATTTTATTGTGCCGTGTTATTTGTGGGAATTGCTGACAGACAGACCAAAGGGCAGCTGCGGCTTTTTTTTCTTTTCCGGTTTGTTTCACTGCGAAACGTGGCGCTGCTCTGTTAAAGTCAATGTATCTGCTGGGCAACTTAAATTGGTTATGCTCCCCGGGTCACGCAAACAAAGGTCACAGCATCGCAATCTGTCTCGCATCTCAGAGCATCATTTGACAGTCTGATGACAGATCACAGTGCATTACAGAAACAGACGCTCGCTTTCACCCACATATTGGCATTTCAGATCATTTTCCGCAGCGCCACCGAGAGAATTTGTTATCAAACAAGGCCCAAGAAAAATTCCTTGTGTGTGCATTCTGATTCTGATGAAGACATTTTTCACTCATAAATGCAAATTCTGAAACTTGACTTATTTCCTCACCATCATGTCATTAAAAACCTGTATGAACTCAAAAGAAGATCTTTTGCACAATGTCCTGGCTGCTAATTTCCATGCATTTACTTTGAAACAGTTTTCACTCAGAAATTAGAACAGCAACACAATGAATTAAATGGGAAATTTTGATGTTGAAAGGCTGGAATAGTATTTTTTTTTTCATTTACAGTGCAACGAAGTACCCTATAAAACAGTTCATATGACTTATGACTAGATTTGAAATCTTCTGAAGCCATGTTTTGAGGAAAATACCAAAATGGAAGCTGTTATTGAAGTCAAGTCACCTTTACTTATATAGCGCGTTATACAACAAAGCAGCTTTACAGTGATAACAGGAAAATGATGAATTTTGTCTGTTGTTCAGCTTAAGTCAGTTCAGTGTTGATTCAGTTCCGTTGAAAAGATCATCAATTATTAAATCAGTTCATTTCATCTAAAAAGCAGTTATGTCGTCATCCAGCTCAGTTCAGTTCTCAGTCAACAGCGTCAGTACAGTCAGATCAATAATATTGTTGAATAATATTAAGTGTCTCCAACTAAGAAAACCAGAGGTGACAGTGGCAATGAACCATTAGGTTACAGAATGGAGAAAAAAACCTTGGAAGAAACCAGGATCAGTTGGAGAGCCAGTTCTCTTTTTCAAATCTCATTCACTCCTGCATTCATGCAAAACTGGATCATCAAGAAGTTTCATGCTAGGTTTGCTGATGACAGACATTTTATTTTTAATGGGGAAACTATTCCTTAACTAGAGGTTACAGCAAAAGTAGCTTTCATATTTTTCAGAATATTGCTCTTGACAAGATGAAAATAATCCCTGGCATTTCTCCTTCCTCTAACAAAGAACAATGTTGTTTTTCCACTAATGAACTTGAGATCCTAAACTGAAAATGACAGCATTTTAATGAAGAGTGCTTTCCTAAGCACTTCATCTGACAAGATCGTAAAGGCCAGTTAGATTTGAACAGATATTTCTCGTTTGTAGCCGTGGTCAAGCTCAGGTACTATCCGTTTGAGAGCGTGTGACCTTCTGATCTGTGAGATATAGATAGATGGCGGTCTAGAACGTAGGAAGAGCTCTCAGACTTCCTCTAAGGCAGGTCAATGCGGCAATCGTTAGCAGTAATAGGATGACAAGATACTTTTCTATACAGACATTTGCGCTAGCAATTATACTGGACTTAACATTTGCTTTTAAGGTCAGGAACGTTAGAACAAGACTAATGGATCTGTGAACTACACATGAAGCATATCTTGATCACATTTAGTTTTCCTCTGCAAGTGTACGTATGTGTAAGAAGCAGGTGCATGAATCACTTCTGCTATTGCACAATGATTTCAGGAATAGAAGCTTCTGGTAAGCAGGTGGTGTCTAGCTGCCTTTTTGTTTCCTACATCAGTGGTTCTCAAGTGGTGGTTCGCAAAATGGCTTGCAGGTCTAAATGCAATTCTAAATGCAAATTATAATATATATGAATATACTGTATATATATATATATATATATATATATATATATATATAGTGAATAGTATTTATATACTATTGACCAACCTAGTAATATCACAAAATATATATTAACATTGTTTTAATATAGCAATATATTATTAGCAAATTAGTAATATGCATATTATTTGGAATTAATATATATTATCAATTATATTATACAATGAATATAATTAATATATATTATTAATTATATTCATTGTACAATATATATAATTATATGTATTAATTATATTACTAAATAATTATTATTCATATTTTATTAAAACATTATTATTAATTATATGCATATATATATATATATATATATATATATATATATATATATATATATATATATATATAAATATACATACTAATTATTAACATAATTAATACATAATTATTATTAATATTAATAATGGACACCCTGCAGCCAATCAGAATCGAGTATTCACCCAGACCATGGTATAAATATATATAACCAAATATATATATATTAATTCATGAATTCTGCATTTTGTTGGACATACGAGACAGATAATATGTTCAGAACTGGATACAACCCATATCAAGAGGTAATGGATGAAAAATATTATATATATATATGTATATATATATATATATATATATATATATATATATATACACACATATATATATATATATATATATATATATATATATATATACACACACACACACACACACACACACACACACACACATATATATATATATATATATATACATATATATATATATTGTTTACTTGGCTCTTGATGACTCTTGACGTCTAATGTAAAATCATGGTCCTGAAGTGAAACCAGTTGAGAATGTCTCTGCATCTTCTATATTGATCCAACTTATATTTCGAGCCACACCGAGCCATCATAGATCATCATTGTGTTTAAGATCACTACACATGCATGAGATGGCAGGTGATTTATTGCAGAGACGAGGCAGAAGTGCGAGAGGGCCGTCCAGCCTGTTTTGTTTCCTGGGGAACAGAACGCTCTAGTCGTGTCCTCGGCCTTTAGCCTGTCGAATTCTAGAGGCTGTAATTTGGAGATATTGCTTTGCATGCTTGTGAGAGGGAACTGCAACTGATGCGAGATAGATTTGCCATTGTCTTCCTGCCTCAGAAATGAGGCTCGGCTCGGTGCAATCACACTGTTGCTGTGTCAAATTGAAATCATGCAGCCAGTCTGGTCTCTGTTAGCAAGGAACGGATGAAACACAGGGACATTGTAACAAGCATTGTTACAGCAACTAAGAGCTTTTTAGTCAAAAGACCAGTGTTTTTATATGTTATCTAGGGCATGACCAGATCTTGTGCAACGTGTTGGGTTAGATGGCATGTTCAATAAAACCATATGATTACTTGCTTTTGATACTTTATTTGAACCAATTATTATTGCCTCTTTTTTACATATGTATTTAAGTCATTTTAAATGCTATTGTTAATTTCACAGTTCTATTCTTTTACCATAAAATAATCGACCGCTAACTGAAATAATCACTAGTGACAGCCCTAGTTTCAAAATGCATCTGCGTTGTTTTGCATGATTTTCAGTCGAATAAAAGACTATTTTTCTAGTCATATATTTCATCATGGAAGATTTCTTAAAAATAGTGTCAAAATCATCTCGTCTCGTTCTCATGAACCCAATATCGTGTAGTGTCTCGTCTCGTGAGTAGAGTGTATCGTCATCACACCCCTATACCCTTTACCTTTTTGTCGTTTCATGAATTGTTTAGTGTTTCATAAATGTTTCACTGTAGCTGGAAAACCTATAATAGTATGTTTAATAGCAGGTTTCATTGTGACAACTTACCCCATGTATCTATGCTAACAAAAATATGCTCTGCTTTTGCTAGAGAAATGTATTTTAAATACATTATGTATACTACAAATACATTTGCATATTTATGTACTTAATATACGCTGCAATTGTACTTTTAGTATAATAAATTGGTATACTTTAAGTCTGCTAAATTGGAACAACTAATTTTGTAATGCACTTTAGTTATCCAGAAGTTCAACTAAAGCTATACTTAAAGCTGCAGTCCGTAACTTTTTTGGGTTAAAAATGATCCAAAATAAAATTGAGCAAGTACATAACCACCCAGTGTTCAAAACTATCTGCTTGTGTTTTAAATTCCAGTGGTACTGGTGGATTTCCGTGGGAAATTTGAGCATGTCTTTGCGTCATTACGTCACGTCTGTACACATAAAGAAGGAGTCCCGGCTAGTAGGCTATATTGCATGTGAGGATGTTGGAGGTGGAGATATATAGCTGATCACAGCACTTGATATAATTAAACTTATCAATTTGATGGCGGATCCAGAAAGGTTCAAACGACAATCACCAGTGACAACTGTAGATTCACCCGTAGTAAAATGAAAAAGACTTCGGACTTCGGAGTTGCTACAGAAAAAAAGAGACTGCAACCGGGCTCATGCGAAAACAAGGATAATATCGGAAGGGCATTAAATGTAGTCACGCAATGCTGATGTTGTTAACATTAACAATTTGAGAACAACGTATATTTTGCACGGTTTGACGTGATATGATAAGCGATCGTTAGATTTAATCAGTGCGATTTACTGCAATGCTTTTTTCCCCTTAGTTGGTCAGAACAAAAGTGGATGTTACTTGTTCAGATTACATTTTCCGGTGAATATTCTTATGTTGGTCATACTTCCAAAAAGTATGATCCACACCGGCGCGGCGACTGACAGCCGCACATTCTCCTCAAAACATTAGATTCATCAGTGCTGTGCCGTGCCGAGGCACAACCCACGTTAAGTTGATAATTCCGGGAATTACTGCAATTGTAGATTTCGAACAGAGATGGCGACAAAGAGGAAAAACTACGGACTGCAGCTTTAAGTATATTTGATTGTGCTAAAGTGGAACAATTGCAAGTACTTTAGGTACACTTTAAATATTTTGCACTTAAATACTGATATTATAGAGATCATACTATCCTTACTAATAGTGATATTAAAACTAGGGCTGTCAAAAGATTAATCGTGATTAATCGCATCCAAAATAAAAGTTTGTTTTTAATAATATATGTGTGTGTACTGTATATAATTAAATTTGTATATATAAATACACACACATGCATGTATATATTTAAGAAAAATGTGTTATTTATATATAAAAAAAATTATATTTATATATAATATAAACTAAATATATATACAGTATATGTATGCAAATATTTCTTAAATATATACATGCATGTGTGTGTATTTATATATACAAAATAATTATACACAGTACACAGACATATATTATGTAAACACAAACTTTTATTTTGGATGCGATTAATCACGATTAATCTTTTGACAGCCCTAATTAAAACACATTTTTGGCTTAATATTAAGAAATGTGCATTGTGCAATAAAGAAATACTCCAAATAAAGTGTAATTATAATATTCTCAAGTGATAATGTCAGTAAATATGTTAATGGATTTGTAGTATACTTAGTATTAAATAAATGTATTTTAAATACACTTTGGTATGGATTTTTTTCACTAGGGCAATTTTCCTATTAAGTTATAAAAACATTATTTTTGATGAACGTCCAGTTTTTCTTGGTTATGCAAAACGTTATTAAAGACCAGATAACTTTGAAAGAACGTTCTGTTAACATTATTCAAGGTTCTGAGAACATTCCTTGTTAGCTGGTATGACAACATGCCCATAACAAGAAGCCCCAGTCTTCCCATTTACTGTCTTCACTTAGCTTGTTTTCATTCATTTTAGCGCATCCACCTGGTTTTTACATTCTTGCAGAGCTAGCATGGATAATGAAGCAGCATTGGGGATTTTTCCTCTATCGAATCTTAATCTTTGGGTTTGTAATTAAAAGTACTAAAGCAGTCTCAAAACAGCATGCTTGAATTACCAATTCAGAGCCACTGCAGAGCATTGAATCTGCAAATATAGCAGCTACAGCACACATTGAGATGGATGTCACACTCCACGTAATGTGTCCAAAGCTCAGTTGCGTAGCCAATTGAGAAAGCTGTGATGGCTCATGAGCCGTGGCTTATCTCACTGTGTGTGTGTGCAAGAACAATGACAAAGCCTCTACAAAATAACAATAAACAGGCAAGTAACAGCACAGACCATGAGGAAGAGAAGATGATGCTGGTCCTAATGATGGCCACACTGTTAGATAAATGAATACTTTTATTCAGCGAGGATGCATTCAATTGATCAAACATGACAGTGAAGACATTTACTGTATGATGTTACAAAAGATTTCCATTTCAAATAAATGCTGTTCTTCTGAACCTTCTATTCATCAAAGAATCCTGAAAAAATGCATTATGGTTTCCACAAAAATATGAAGCAGCACAACTGTTTTCAACAGTGATAATAATAAGAAATGTTTCTTAGGCAGAAAATCAGCAGATTAGACTGATTTCTGAAGGATCATGTGACGACTGAAGTACTGAAGTAATGATGCTGAAAATTCAGCTTTACATCACAGGAACAAATGACATACTTTTGTATAAAGAATATTATTTTTAAATACATAAAAATAGAATTACAATTTAAAAAGTTATTTTATATTGTAATCAAATTTCACAATATTACTCTTTTACCATATTTTTGATCAAATCAATTTAATAATTATTATATTTTGAAGACAACTGAAAGAAAATGACTATGGCTGCACCTAATTATTATTACTCTAATGTTTAGTTTGGCATTAATGTGATAAAAATCATATTATTCTAAAGATGTCATGGTAATGTTCCCAAAATTATCCCCCCCCCCACCCACTATTGTAATGTTATCTTAGATGTATAAACCATATCTATGTCTGTCTACACTCTAAAAAAGTGTTTGTTTCAACCCAACTTTGGGTCAAATATGGACAAACCCAGCCGTTGGGGTAATTTTTTAAATTACATTTTTAACCCAACGTTTGAGTTTTGTCCATATTTGACCCAAAATTGGGTTAAAACAACCCAAAACAGTTGTATAGAAAAATCATTGTGATTAATCCCATGGTTTTGTTTTTTAGACAGTCAATTATATTACCTTAAATGTGTAATGTAATGGGTTACGTTACTAACTGCAATTTTTTTCATATAATTTGTAATCAGTAACAGACTACAATTTGTAAGTAATCTACCAAGCACTGACCATTCATAGGTCTATGATATCTCATCATACTGTTTGCAGCCAGACATAGCAACCAACTCATCCAATGATGTGAGTTTGGGGGCGGAACCAATACGAAAACAGGTGAAATGATCTGGAAACCAATTCGTAAACAGTCATTGTTTTGCAATTCCGTTTGGTGACTCTCGTGGTGCAGAAGTTACTTCACCTTTAAATTGTTTTTAGAGGGAAAATCCATTAAACTGAACTTAGTTGTTCACCACTTAAGCAGCTAGGTGGGAATCATTAGTCTAAAATCGCATAACCTTGATTATGCAACAGCGTAACCTTGCGGATATTTTGCAAGTGATTCTTCCCTGTGCCGATGTGCTCTTTCTTGAATGCAGCTCCATGTGTGATTGGATTTAGCAGAGAGCAGGGCGGCTTTGTGAGTGCAGAGAATGTGAGTGGGCATCCTGGAAGCTTCTGTGCCACCACATAATGCCTGACTGATGTGAGGAGCGAGAGACAAAGAGAGAGAGAGAGAGAGAAAGAGAGAGAGAGAACGAGATACTGGAAGAAACAGAAGGAGGGAATGAGAGAGAAGGGATAAAGGCGACGGATAAAGAAAGAGGGATACAAAAACGACAGTGCATGAGAGAGGGATGAGGAAGACGGGCGACAGAGGCTGCATGTTTTATAGATGTCATTTAAAAGAGCGTGCTGGAGTGGAGGAAGACTGCAATGAACTGTGACCGCGACAAAACACCAAGACAATAAACAAACAAATTGGTTGCCTTGGAGTCGTCGGCGTGCCATCCCTCCTCCCACCAGAGCGAGAACATCCCCACATCCTGCACGGTGTGTTCCTTTGAGATTAAAACGGGAAAACACATCTCTCTCGGTCTCCTTCTTTCTCTCTGGCCACCGGGTCTCGATTGCTCTCATTTTTTTTCTTTTCTATCTCTCTCTCTAATTCCTTATGTCCCCAAAGGAAAATGTTATTGCTCAACGGTTGCTTTTTCATAGCTCATGAGATCTCAGTTATGTTTCATTCACGTATCAACTTTTTTTTTCTTAAAAGAGATAAAAAAGTGAGACAACTGTTGATACATTTTTTTTTTTACAGTATGCTTTTGAAAGAAGTGTCTTATGCTCACCAAGGCTGCATTAATTTGACCAAAATACATTAAAAACAGTGATATTGTAAAATATTTACATTTCCCCCATTTTAATATATTTTAAAATGTCACATGGTCCTTCAGACATCATTGTAATATGCTAACTTGGAGCTAAACAATTTCTTTTTATTATCAGTTCAGGAAACAGCTGATTAATATTTTGAGGAAACTTTTTTGTTGGATTTTTTGATTTCAAAATAACTGCATTTATTTGAAATAGAAATATTTTGAAACATTGCAAATGCCTTTACTGTCACTTTTGAACAATACAATGCAGCTTTGCTGAATAGAATAATCTCTTATATATTATAATCAGGGCTTGACATGAACCTTTTTGCTCACCAGCCACTGTGGCTATAGTGATTTTCCAAAGTTACTAGCCAGCATTTTCACTGGCCACAATTGTGACATTGATACCTTGGGGAAACAATGCCATATAGATATTTTTAATATCTCACAATTTGGCAGCAGGTATATTAGGCTGCTGTCACTTTAAGACCTGACGCATGGATCCATACTGTTACACATGGATTTTTACTTTCACTTAAAACATATTGTGTTTACATGAATACTCGTCAAGCCTTGCATTTTAACATTGTTTTGTGTATTTGACTGTTTAAGTACTCAATTTAGTACTGAGAGATGGTTTTATGTGCATTGGGTGAACAGATAAAATAGAAATAAAAAGTAGTAGCGAGCTATAAAATGAATAGATTTCGATCAGTAGCACAGTTAAGATTATTTTGCTGGATTTGATGAGAAATATTCGAGATTACATTGAGATTTGCACACTTTGGTATATTTGCTAATCTAAGCAGTTTGACATTGTTTTCCTCCCTGAAACTCTAAAAGAGACACATGAGATTACTGGAGGATAAGTCTCTATTGAATCTCATCGCTCTGATCTCATAAAGACATAATCTCATTTGTAATTTTACTATATTTATATCTTGTTTTTATTCCTACTTGCACATACACCAAATATAATTGTGCATATGCTACGGTAGTTGTGTTTTACTGCAGTGACATCTGTGTGTTGCTTGAGTCTCGAGTGTAATGCTTCCTTCATCGGTATTATCGTAAATACGAGTTTCCTAGTTAAAAATGGACATGAACACCCTCTCATGTTGTATTTACCACTGGGAATCTCTGGGATAATTTTGATACCCGAGTTCCCGAGTTGAGCGTGCCATAAACTATAAACATGACGATGACAGGTATGCTTTATTAGTTATTTCACAACAGCTACAACACCTTGTTTTATCATTAAAGTAATGCATATTTACATATATGAATAATCATTTGAAGCGTATTGTAGAGCAAAAATAGCCTGTATTTGACCAAAATTCCAGAATCGTCAGCAAGCTGATTATCTAGACAGCGCTGTGAATGTTTATATTGTGGTCAATGAATGGAAATAGTGGAAATGGAAATGGATTGTGGAAATAAATATCATTTTGGCTTTAATAAGATTTTCCCCAAAATAGGGAAGAATAAACCCAGTGTTTTCCATGATTTCTGTTCCTTCCGACAACAAAGCACTTGACTCGTAAGCACGACTTCAGAAGTGGGAAGTAGGATATTTCCGACGGCACACGAAGGCAGCATAATTCTTACAGTCCGCGAGCTGGCCACTGTTTGTCCACTGCTTGCCCCGGGCTCCATCAGGCTGAGTTTATGTGGCAGTCTTATTGTGAGGCGCTGTGTAAACACAGTGAAATTGCTCAGGGCCATATTCCTCTCTCCACACTCTCTTTTCAATCCCACCGGACTTATTTTCAATATGCCACTCTCAAAGCAAACCATATTACCATAAGCTCTCTCAATATAGCAGGGCTGTGCAGAAAAATATCGTCCCAGGCTGAAATTTTGATGAACAGCCTAGCGTGACTTTTTCAATTTTCCCGTGCCTACCTGATATCAGATCGACCGCTCATTAGTTTACTTTTACTTACAAGCTTGGAAAGCACAGACGGACAAATTGAGATGCGCTTGGAATTTAGGCATACATGATATTTCTGGTACAGCCACATTGTTTCAGTCACTTGGTCTAACAGCAGTGTGGCTTACTGGCTTATTATTTTTCTCAAAGCCAGGGTGAGAACTGGTTTTGTTAATTAAACTGTGAAGAACTTAGATTAAAGTCTATTCAAATCAAGAGAAAAAAAATACTTCTGTATGGCAAAACTGAATTTTTAGCATCATTACTCCAGTTTTCAGTTTCACATGATCCTTCTGAATGCTGATTTAGTGCTCAAGAACATTTTTTAATAACCAATGTTGAAAACAGTTGTGCTGCTTAAATATTTTTATGCAAACCATAATGCATTTTTTCAGGATTCTTTGATGAATAGAAGATTCAGATTCTTGAAATAGAGATCTTTTGTAACATTATAAAAATGTTGGACATGCCTTACTATTTAACAAAACACAAGGGCTACGCTATAGCACTCTAAAACAAATGAAACAAGAAACCAATACACTTACACACTACTGCTGACATCTGCTGCTTGACTGCTTCTCCAGTAATACTATACTATTCCCTTGATATGAAATTACTCTTTTTATTTTATTCTATTTTTTATACTTTTCACCTCTCTTGTCAAATTTTAGCCTGAGGAGTTAGCACAACAACCATTAGGATCAGTATCTGACAAGAACATTTGGGTTGTATGAGGATTGTGTCCTTAAAATACCTGTAGAAATTCCTATAAACTGGTAGCATAAACTGCTACCTAATAACTGATTTACTGCTTCATTCATTGTATGTAATTAAACAGGACATATTTGTAATGACTATCTCATTTGTTTACAATGAGCACAACATATAATTGAGACATGAGGTGTTTGCAAATGGAGAGCATTCACAGTAGAGTTGTGCTCCACCATTACAAGTCACGGATGTACCGCCCACGACGTTCCTGACAGCATAATCATGGCAGTGCTGGAACTGGCCTCAGAGGCGTCCCACTTGCCCTCCCCTTCTGTGGGTTCCCGCTCCTGCCACACACCCAATACCACGTTTGTTGCAGCGTGTCGGCGTTTGGCAGGCCTTATTCCTTCTCCTTTCTGTTTTCCCAAATCTCCATTATCTCCAATGCCGCAGAACGTCCTGAGGCGTTTACTGTCAGTTCTCAACAGCTCTTAATGTTCGGTTTGGGTTTGCGTTTTCAGATAAAACGCTGTGTTGTGACGGAACAGAAAAAGTTGTAATTTGGTGTTTCTTCAACTATGGGAACTTTTGCCCTGTGGAAAATTAATTTTCTCAAAACACTTTTCAAGCTCTTCCCGAATTTTGTCTGCTAAACATATCCAACAGTAGGCTATATACAGGAGAATTCTGTCGTTTTTGCCATTTCTTATGAATGTCATATACAAATCACCATTAATTCTGTAAATGACGGCAGTGGAAATGACATTTTATACATTTTCAGGGGAAAATGGTCTTGCTATTGCTAATTTGATAACTTGCATTTCACTGTAAAAAGTGAACAGTTGGATCAACTTAAAAAAATTACTTCAATTGGTAACACCTAAAGAAATTAAGTTTTCTCAACTTAAATTATCACGTAAAACGTAATTTTTTTAAGTTGATCCAACTGTTCACTTTTTACAGTGTTCATGTATCTAAAGACACAGAATTATATTAAATACACAGAAAAAAATCTATCTATATCCATCTATGGATAGACAATTCTATCTATCTATCTATCTATCTATCTATCTATCTATCTATCTATCTATCTATCTATCTATCTATCTATCTATCTATCTATCTATCTATCTATCTATCCCATCTCATCCATCCCATCCATATATCTATCTATCCTGATACTGTTGTCTCACCAAGTGACTTTAAAAAAAACTTTATTAATGGCACAATTGATGGAAATGATCATGATGGAATTGTTTCAAAAAGAAAAAAAAAATCAATACAATGAAATCGGCCTATAGTCTTCTCTGTTAATTCGCTCTGCACTTTTTACGTCATCTCTCTCTCTCTCTCTCTCTCTCTCTCTCTCTCTCTCTCTCTCTCTCTCTCTCTCTCTCTCTCTCTCTCTCTCTCTCTCAAGCAGTTTTCATGCATCCCAACCTCTGCCAGGTCCGCCCCACGCCTGTAATCATTAGGCTGTAATTTGGGGCTGAAAATCGCAATTATAGGCTACGGCAAATCGGTTGTTATTTTTCTCTGATGCTTGTTATTTCCTTGCCTGGGCAGAAACGACCCCTCACTGATTGTAATTAGGGGAATACGAGACAATAAAGCACACAATTATGTGAAAGGTTTCCACGTTTTTGCGCTTGTCGGGCAGGGCTGGGGGCGGGAGTCCCCGGGTGTAAACTGCAGCAGTGAAGAGTTGACAGATTGAAATGGGCGCCCCTGGCAGTTTTTGACCCTCTCATGTCTAATAAATAAGCTGGCAGAGCAGAGATCGAAAGATCGACAGAGGAAAGATTTCACTCTCTTTTTCTCTCCCTTTTCCACCACCTGCTAGGGCACTTTCTTCTGACCTAACATAGAAAGTCTTCAAGTTACTCATCGTCAGACAATTCTTTGAAAGAACAGCGAGAACTTCAAAGGAGGTCTCTGATCATAAATTCATTCCATGCCGCCTTGTCTTGGCCTTGATCTATGACAAAGAATATGAAACAGAAATCGGAATATTCGCTTTTGTTATCTCTCCCCCTCCCCGCCTCAAACCCCACCCACAACTTGGACTTGGCTCAAGGGCAGCTTTGGGCCTTTTGATCAAGCCGTTTTCTCTCATATGTATACGTAGAGATAAGACTAGATTGTCAGGACTCAAGATCGAAGCAATTCGCTAGTTGGAATGGAGCCGTTTGAAACCTAACAAGCGATCACATAAAGATTCCGTATCGCTGGCACATTTTGCGGGGGAGGGAAGTCAAATCCTTCACGGTCCAATCGAGCCTTTAGCAGTCAAACGCAATAATAAGCTTGTTTTAACCGTTCTTATGACCATCGTGGAAGTCTAACACTGTGCTGAGATTCATTTTTTTGATTGAACGAACCCGGAACACAATCGTTAAATAGGTTCACAACAAAGGTTGGTTTAGGCTGTTACTATTGTCTACAGCTTGATAAACGTCAAGCCTAGCAAGTAAAGTCAAAGTTGGTTTGTGTCTTTTTAACAAAACGGAGGATAAATGCTTTTTTTAATGCTTAAACTTTATTTCAGAGCCCCTAAAGGCACGTGGGAATGGGCAAAAAATGAGACCGAAGGAAAAAATATATTTCAAAGCTTTTGCATTCTCTCATAAAACTTTTGCTTTCGCCTGAGAAACTTTTGTTTGCTTTAATTCTCGACTCTCTTACAGATATTGTAGACATGGATAATGTCTAATGTTCAGCTGTGAATACATCTCTTAAATTATATAATGACTTGGTTGACATCATGTATGTGATATTTTTTAAGAAATTAAAATAATTCAATTAAAAATATTTTAAGCAATAATGTAATGTACACGTTTTACCTTTTTTTTTCCTGATGTTTTTAAAAAAGATTCCATAACAGGAAAACATTTAATGACAATAACAACAAAACTTCATAATACTCAAAAGGACACTCGCCATCTACCGGTAAATTACCATATTAGCCAATATATTGGAGTAGTTGGAAACAGAAGCAAAGTATGTGTGCATACATAATATTCATGGTGATTTGAGAATTACTGTTTGAGAATGAATGACTTTTAAAGCATTCTGACAGTGTCTCCTTCATGTCTGTCATATACTATAAGAATTCAAGATAATGGAAAGACATTTTGTGCCCTACTTATCTAATTTAAAGGTCTGAGGTAGATATCGTTACAAATGAGATTTTTTGGATATGAGCTTGCTGGAATTTTACAAATTTTTGCGCGGAAAGTATTAATTTTACACATTTATCTTATTGATTTCGATTTTCTATGGAGTCAAGAAGCTTACAGAACAGCATCAACCAGTCCAACAAACACTCTCCCCCCAAAAAAGAAATACTACTAATAATAAAAAAATTCTTGTCACTAGGGCAGTTCCCTCAAATGGACATCTTTGTACATTAGCGAACGTTTACATGACAACGATGTACAAAATACGGAAAAGTTTTTCCATTGCGTTTTTTGCGTATAGACAACAACGTTGTCAAAATTATTCCTGTTCACAAGGATCCACAAAAACGACAAAAAAACGCTGTATTATGCTGCCAGGCCAGTAGTGGGCAATGTCACTTTGTAAAGAAACACTATCTGCCGATTCTGCCTATAGACGGAACCTGGACTAAACACTTAATACACATGCACATGATGTCAGTTTTCACAAATTCAAATTTATTTTTAACACCAAGTAAATAATGGTTCCGTTTTCAAAAGTTTGCGTTTTCAGACCCCCAAAATGCCATTGTCGTGTAAATTAACGAGAAAAGAAACTCATAAAAAGTCATTTTTTAGTTGAAACGGTGACGCGTAAACGGCCCCTTATTTCCCCCTAGAATGTTCATTGCAGTACATGAAGGGTACATATTACTACTCTGAGGTAGTAATATGCACCTTGTAGGGGTAGATATGGTACAAAGTTGTCCCTGTCCCAGTGACAAGCTGCTGTACCTTTAAAGGTTTGTTTTTTTCTGACAGTAAAGAAATATATGGCTAATTGAGAAGAGGTGTGATATTACCTTTCCAGACTAATATTGACCTGGTGGAGGAAATTTTGAAATTTTGACTTACATTGAAGGAGCTGCAAGAATAATTTCTATGCTTGAAAATAATATCATGCGACTGAAACTTTGAATTGTTAACTTTGGACACTCATTGATAGATCACCAGGCAACCAAAAATGCTGCTCTTTACAAATTAAGCCCATTAGGCACATATGGTTGGACATCTTGAATATTTATGTCACAGTCACTCAAAAACAAAACAAAAAACCTTTTCAACCATTACATTCTCCGGGTTTGCTTCCAGAACAATTTTTAAGCAGTCCCGCGGATTTTACTCTCGATTCTCCTTTTCCACAAGGCATTGCAGTGGGTTGGATTCCAAAGCAACATTTTGAGACAGTGTCAAGAATTACAATGTAAGGAGAGAGAAGACAATGGCTTATCTGCAGCGCCTCTGCATCTGTGGAGGTGACTAATTTCTCTGAGCTACGGAACCATCACTTAGAGTTCAGCGGGGAAAAAAAATCATAACGTGTGAGAGAAAGAGGCACGCCAAGATTGGATGAGCTCTGCTCTACTTTTCACAGGAAGGAAGAGCTACCCACATCGCTGGAACCTGACATGCTCTCTTTTCCCACTCTGTGGCCTCCTGTCTGTTTGACAGCCTGATCCATGTTTACTTCCTCTCAAAAGCTACGGACAAATCATAGACGGCCATGAACGCCTCCTCTTCCTCTCCCTCAATCTTTTTTCTGTGTGCGAATGTGTGTTCGAGATGCCAACCCTGATGTTTCCTCTCTCCTGCCGGTATTTCCACTTTCTCAATGCATGTCAGCCAAGTGGAAAAGACCTGTCAATCAAATAAAGCATGCACACAAGCCAGTATTTCCGAAAGAATTCTTTCTTTGCAGAAACCCTCCATGCAACCGGGTCCTAACTACAACCCTTATTTTGAACATTTGTTTATTTATAATTACAATTAATGTTGTGAATTTAATTGATTCATTTGGAGGAATTTGCACCTAGACCACTACAGTGCATGGCATAATAATACTTTTTTTTTTTCTACCACTGGAGCAATTTGATTTCATGCTCATTACAAGTATTATTAGCTCATAAGAGTCATCTAGTTGTGTGCAGCTAGCGAAACCAATGCAATAGAAAGACGTGTTGTCTACAACATTTTTTTTTATGCCATCACATTCAAGTCAGACTGCCAACTCACAACTCGGGAAAAACATAATTTCTTTTGTCATGGCGCTGTGAAGGAAACACTGGCACGCACATAATTAAACGTCAAAGAACACATGCGGATCTTGCAGTAAAAGTAATTCTGCACTTCCAAAATTACTCTGAATTTTGACAACAGACAGATGTTTCCATTGATTCATTCTTTCAACGGAACGTGTTCTCTTGAACTTACATAAAACTCATTACACAAAACTATCTAGATGGCTTTCCTAGAGAGCCACAATTAAATGTCAAATACCATTCAAAAGTTTTGGGGTCAGAGTAAAAATTTGAAATGTTTTTGAAATAAGTCTCTTATGCTTAACAAGGCTGGCTTTATTTTATCAAAAAATACAGGGAAACAGTAATATTGTGAAAAATGATTACAATTTAAAACAGCTTTTTTCTGTTTTAATATATTTTCAAACACAATTTACTCCTGTGATCAAAGCTGAATTTTCAGCATCATTACTCCAGTCTTCAGTGTCACATGATCCTTTAGAAATCCTTCTAGTGTGCTGATTTTTTTCCTCAAGAAACATTTATTTTTTATGTTTGTTGAAACCACCATACATTTTTTCAAAATTATTCGACCCCAAACTTTTGAACGATATATTCATGATCATTAGATCATCATCAAAATGAAAAATGTATTTCTGTATTTTATTAGCCTATACATAAAATGTTCAAACTTTATTGAAAATTAAAAATACACAGAGATAAAAGGAAGGTCTTTAACGACCACAGTGATGAATGTGTCTCACAGAAATCTGGCCATAAAGTTGTACGATCCGCATAAGTGGGCACTTAGAGGGAAATCTTTCTAGGGCTAAATTAAGTTTTAAACAGGGCGCTGACCTACAACCCACATCTCCATAACTGAGATCTCTGCAATCATTTTGAAAGGATTCTCAGTTTCTCAGTGTCCAAACAGTTTGTGTTAGTGGTGTTTTTTTATTTGAACTAGCCATTCTCATTCACTTCCAGGCACTATATTTTGTTCATTGAACTCTCTCCCTTGTGAAGCACATGGCTGCTTTGACCTTTTCTCTCTTTAAAGTCTGACTATAGCACAGGGCTTTATAATTGGTTGGACATACTGAATGAATATGCCCATACTACTGAATGAGCAAAACTTTCCCTGCCGATCAGAATCAAAACACATCATTAATGAATGACTCTTTTGAGTCGGTTCACTCCTGTGAGTTGGCCAAACAACATAGCAACATTGTCTGAATCGGTTCTGCATTAAGTCCAAATCTTTTAGGCAGTTCATTCACGCACTGAATCATTTGGAGCGGTTTCTCGTTCCATAAAACAACGCAATAGACTGATCAAAAAAATATCAAAAGAGCGAAGTGAATGTTTTCTTAGTCTTTTGTCATCAAACATAGAAATCCATCCTGGTTAGAGTTGAAGAATTTAAGTTAAATCCCATCACATGCAGCCTGTGAATGACTCTGTATGATCAGGCATATCCAACCAGAAAATATATCACGAAGTAAAGTAAAAAGGAACCATTATATTACCATGTGTCTGGTGAATTCCGTCAGCGGTTTATTAGAACCAGAACGAGAGATTCACGATTCTGTTCTTTTCAATGACTTGATCAAACAAGGTTGGAATCGGTTCATCATGATTCAGTTCGAATCATTCCGTACAGCCCTCTGCTCTGACGCGCTAACAGTCGTTTGAAGCGGTTTCTCATTCCGTAAAACATTAACACGAAACTTTTTGAACACAGGGAACACAAATAGCGCCGGATTAAGTAGAATTATCTTATCGTCTATGAGCGATGAAGGTCTTCACTGTGTGGAAACACCTGTCCTGCACGCGCCACTCCCGAATGACTCTCCAGGTAAATTAAAACTCGAATGTTTCATGCCATTACCATGTTTTTTTTGACATACACTGTGGTTCTTTGAATTACCTTAGAGTAGCCTACTATGTAAATATCAGAGACCACTGAGAACATTATATGGTAGCCTAGGCGTTTAGGTCTAAATTGCATGGTATTAACGTTACCGTTTGAGTTCACTGTGCTATGGAAGGCTACTTCTGTAGTTTTAAAGGGTAGTTTTGTCATAAACTGTATAGTGTGAGTAAGTGGTTTAGAGATAATTTGACTTTGACAGTTTGTGCACCTTGCATCTGGCTTGTTTGTTAACCACTTTTCTCTGTCTCTCCTTATTAACACACCAGCTGGCAACACAGGTTTTTTGTTTTAGCAGGCTAGCCTACTTCTTTTAGAGATGTTTTTTTCTTCTTCTAACAATTACATCATCTACAATCTAACATGTAGGCCTATATAGTCCTATGCAGTCACAAAATGTAGTCCCCTATATAGACATGTAGACCTATATAGTCCTATGCAGTCACTAAAAACATGGTCACAAACAACTGGTGAAATTATGTAGTTTACAGAAAGTATCACTGAACAAATCGGTTAACAAATCAGAATGAATCTTTTTGGTGAACAGAGTCAAAAGATACAAATCTCGAAATCCCCAGCACTAGCTCGGCTCCTGCATATGCATCTACACACCCACATCTGTGCATTCATGTAAAACTTCGAAAGCACTATTCTCCATTATTTATAGCCTTGTGTTTCAAGGATGGTGTGTGTGTTTGTTGATGAAAGCAGGAGTGTGTGTGGATGGACATGTCGTTTGGCCCCTCATTAATGACAGCGAGAGAGCATGAGGCTTCTCTAATGCATTCTCTTACCTTGTTCTCTCTCCTCCGAAAGCGGCCTTTGCCTTCCCCTGACAGGACAGAGCCGGTTCTCAAAACAGGTGTGATGTTCGACAGACAATTTTCTAGGTTTTTTTTTTTTCTTCAACCTCCTTTTTTACCTTCATTCTCTCGGGTGGGAGCACCGCCTCTGTGAGATGGAGGGATGAAGTGGGAAGAGCAGGGACGAGAGTAGGCAGGAGAGTGGATAAAAAGGCTGCTGTTCTTTTTCATTTGTGTCTTCTTTCTATTCCCCCCCTCATTTTCCCTCTTCTCTCAGCCAGCTTTTTCTCTGGCTGTCCTGGTTTTTGGTTCTCCAGGGCCAGGGCCTATATTCGGCCGCCATCGGTGTGGGGCTGAGGTTTCTCTCAGATTCTTTGGTTTAATCAACATTCAGCAGGCTGATAAAACAGAAAAATTCAAAGTGGAAATCCAGCTTTAGTTGCTCTCTTGTAGTGATGGCCGATATGGCTGGTGCCGGTATCTAGAGCATATGGTGGCTTATTGCTGATATAATGCCAGTGCAATGAATGAGTTCATTTGCAACTAAAGCTATTGAGTCTATAGAAAATATTCATCATAAAGCTGTGCTGATTTTGATTGCAAAGTAAAATTATGCAACATTGTGATTACTGTAGTGATCTTAATGCACTTTTTATTTCATTAAGTTTCCTGAGGAGTTTGTCATTAGACAGTTTTTGCGATCCTTTCTTATCTTCGTTTGAGAGCATATTTAATTAGTGTGCCTGATTAAAACTTTTTCATTTAGTTGAATCCACCACTTAAGCTGTTTGTTCGAAATGAGTTTCTTTGAAAAAGCCCACTCAAGTCAACCTGGTGGCATTACATGATGGTAAACTTTAGCATGGGTGAATTTCATTTGAAAGTGTGCATCACTATGTATGCCCTACACTTTAAAGTCCCCATTTGGCATTTATTATGAATATGTTAGCCTTACTGTTGTCTATATGCTAGTGTTCTCCAAAACAATGACAAAATTAGCATTTAGAAGTTATAAGCATTCAAAACTTAGTCTCTCACTTTCACCAATATGGATCAAGCTTAAATTAAATCTGTTCATCATATAAAGCGATTGAGTCTCTTCAGAAAATTGGGACTAACTAGTCTGATTCATATGGATTAGTTTTACGATCTCATTATGAACTTTTTGAAGCGTAAAAGTAGTGGTTGTGTAGTGGTTGTCAACGGAGGGCCAGAAAGCTCTCAGATTTCATCAAAAAGATCTTCATTTGTATTGAAAAGATAAACAAAAGTCTTACGGGTTTGGAACAACATGAGGGTGAGGAATTAATGACAGACATTTCATTTTTGGGTGAACTATCCCTTTAAAATCCTTATGGAGAAATTTAATAAGAAAATTACTCTCAAGGCTGCTAAAAAGTGGGTTATGAAATAAATTGTCAGGGATCATGTTGATCATAAACCGCACATTACTTCCTTGAAATGACTGTTGTATTTACATTTCACTAATGACTTTCCCTTTCTGCAGTGATTCCGAAACTGCCATTTATAATTCGCCCCATAACGTACAGAATGGGCTAGTTAATTTAATAAATGTGGGGTGCAAGTAGTATAGATTACTGTTTACATTAGGGTGCAAATAGAATCTGCCAAACTTTATTTGTAATGTTTCATTTAAGGTTTTGTATTAAGAGCTGTACCTGTAAACAAATGCAATGTGCAGTTCCATAGCTCATTCACAATGTGGCTGTTCCACAATTATTTGCTAAATGACAATAAACAAACACAAGAGCAGAATGATCTCTTTTGCCATCGGATATTAATAAAATTCTCTTCTAGTCAGGCTGCTATAATGAGACTTATCTTTTGTAAATAATTGCAAGTATGTAAATGGCATAAAACGAGGGCTACTGCACAATGGCTGTCAGCAGACTTTGCAGTGAGAACTGTATTAAACTTGCACAAGGAAATCAATTTGGAAAATATAGAGGCAATTATTTTGTCTCCCACACAGCCTGACAAAATAACTGCCAAGTGAAGCTGGGAGGAGAAATAAATAATGAAAGCGAGAGAATGAGAGCAAGCAGTGAAGAGACGTGACTACAGGAGACACATAAAGAATCTCGCAGCCGCACAAACCCAAACAGGCTTTTAACACGTTTATTGACATATGTAAATATTATTCAGGAACATACCTTTAAATGTAATGTTCAAACTAAATTACCTACTACCTACACTTGTCCTACTAAATTACAAGTAACTAATTACATCATAACTTATAGAATGTGAAGATATTTTAGTATTACTGTCCTTAGGAGTTAAAAAAAAAAAAAAAATATTTAAAGTCACCATAAAATCAAAATTGACAATTCCTATTTAATGGAATATTGCAGTATTTATTGTGCATGTGTCCTCATAATCTTTAATCAAAATAAAAAAAAAAATAAAAAAAAATCAAGTCCCGTCCTAATTTTTTTTCTTGTTCGAGAAGCCGTTTGTACCTAGATATACGTCACAATATGGAAGAAAAGACTGTTGCAACTTCGCAATATCGCCTCTGATATTTTCCCCATAGTTTGCATGCAACAATTATTCCCCTGCGAATACATTTTGGGGAATTAAAAAAAACTTGTCAACATGAAATCAAAACTGACCATTTGCTGTCTTAATGCGTGTTTCTGGTCTTCATCAAGATATTGTGCAATGAAAGTGGTCGACTGAATTTTTTTGTGAGGAGCGTGGCCAATACAATGTTTATGGGTGTCATTTTTTTTTTTTTTTGGTTGTGGCAGTTTCACAAACATACAATTTTTTGACATCATGAAATGGTTTAGCTCATGAATATTTATGCACAATTAATTATTAACATCTTTGATAAATAAATACTCTATATGGTCTTTGACCTGTTAGTCTGCTGGTAACTTTTTTGCTTTGAGTGCAGGAGATTGGGGTTCAAATTATCCCAAATATTATTATTTATTTGCTAAACCATTGCATTCATTTGTCATTGCATGTCAGAGAACAGCAGTTATCAACTGTAGTAAAATGCCCTCTCAGGACTTATTTTATGGTGTGCATAAACCTTTTGATCTATACCTTGAGTCCACAGTTTAAGCAAGAAAACAAAAATATTGCTTGAAAGCATAGGTGGAAATAGCCAAGAAAACCATTGAAAAACACCAGATATTCTCCATTCATTTTATCAAATCAAAAAACCAATTGAGATTCTGGAACCTGAAGGGGTGGATCTCACATCGGGTTTTGGCGAGTCGTAAACACACACAATTATACTGTTACATTTAGCATTACAATGTAACCTGACACAAAAGCTTGTGCTTTGTTTTTTTGCACAATGATAAATTGCATTTTGTTTCTCTATATGTTTCTATACTCTAAACAAGAAAAACGGATCTGCTGAAACAGAAAATGTTACTGTTTTAAGTTAAAGCATTGTGCATTTGGTTTAGTGGATTTTAAAATATCCCTACCCATGTTAAAACAGATACTACGTCCTTGGAATGAATTATGTTGTTTTTGATGGCATTGGCAAATATCAAGGAACTAAAAAGCATTTTGTTGAGTGCTGCACTTTTTGTAGAGCTGATGGAAATGACTTTGGACTGTCGTGTTGGACAGAGAATGAGCCAGATGAAGACTCGGGATCCATCAAGATGAACTCATTAACTCACGCTCTACAGAGAGCTGATGAATGGACGGAAGTTTGGATTTTGGAGGTGTGTCTAACTGACAGGCTCCTCCCATCTCTACAGGGTCTATCTATCTGTCTGTCTGTTGCTCTCTCTTTTTCCCTTTCTGCCTCTGTTTCTGGCCCTTTGGGTAGGGTGATGTAACCGTGTGACAGAATCGTGCAAATAGAGGAAAGAGAGAAGAGGATGGAGGGATGAATTTGTAAAAGAACGAGTGGGAGATTGTGAGGACAGGAAGACACAGTGGGAAGATTAGGTGATCTGAATCTGATTAGACCAGGAAAGCATGACTGTAGTTCTCAAGGGCTTGACCGTATTCTCAGATGGCTGATTATTTTTGCCTACATTTCAATTGGACCTCAGTGGTTATACAAGAATGGGAAACCGTTCATCCAGAGACAGTGAGGCGTATTGACTAAAGTGACACTTAGTGTAAAAAACAGCATTTTATTCACTAACCTTCAACAATTCAGCTTAACCAGTGACTTTTAGTCAATAAAGTAATAAATCAAAGCAGATAGTGTGGGCAAATAAACTGGCTCAATTCATTAGTTTAATTTTTCGCCAAAGTCGACATAACCACATTTTGCCCTCTTGTCCTCCCACATCTACTGTAGGGGTTTTATTTTGACTGATTCAGGGGTGAATTTTGAGTGAGTTCTCTTTAAACTCAAATCATATGGTGTGTGTTTGTGAAGGTTGTTATTTGATTTAATAGCCAGTATGTCAGTGAGCTTTGAAATATTCATATTTTTGAATATGACAGCTGTGAGAGCTGGAATATGGGTATGCGTGTACACATGACAGCTGACGCAGAGATAATGATAAAGGTGACAGAAAGAGAGGTAAAGTCGGTCAGTTTTGTGCCACTGAGGAACTCTTTTATTGACTTATTACTGTTTTTGAACATACAGTAGCTGCTGTAAAACAGTTTTGATGTGAGTTACAGTACAACTTTTGGTTGATGCTAGAGCTGAGCAGTATAGATAAAAAGTTGATCACAACATTTTTCAGCCTTCAAATTTTTTTATTTTTTTTATTTCCATATCAAGATGCTTATTTTTATCTGAAGTGCTGGAGAGGTAGATTTATTGATCAGGGTTCCCACGGGTCCTTGAAATCCTTGAAAGTTTGTGAATCTGAAAAAAAAAAAAATCAAGACTCTGGAAAGTTTTTGAAAATAAACATGTATAGATACAGGTCCTTAAAAGTGCTTGAATTTATTTTGTGCAAGGGTCGTGGTCAGCAGAGGGACAGTGGTTCCCCTCACCACAGTGATCTAAAAATCCTGTGAGAAACACTTGTATTGCTATGCCAATGCAGCTTACAGCTTTTTTTGGGGGGGGGATTCAAGTTGATTGGATTGGATTTTTTGCTGCCGCATCCTTCTCACCTTTTTTACCCCTGACCTGTTTTCATGCCTGTATTTGGCTCACCAAAGAAGATGGCTTGTAGGGTTGCCACCCTTCCCGTAAAATACGTAATCATCCCGTATTTAAATAACATATTAAATACATATACTGAAGAGTTATGTAGAAATAAATACAATAATCAAATGTAAAATAAGTATGTGGTCTGTTGCAAGTTTACATACTTGATCTCATGTTGTTTTCTCATGGTTTATTGTTGAGTTGTCATGTTGAAATAATCAGTTCCAAGACCTTGACACATTTTTAGTTTATTTAATATTTATTTGATTATTATCATACTTATTTTTTATAGGATGTACCGAATATTCTTCAGTTTTATGCAAAACAGAAATACGACAAATAGAATATCAGATGTCTGTCACATGGCCAAAAATAAATGAAAAAAATAAGCTTTTTTGCATAGTTGTGTTTGACACATGAAAACTGTAACAATGTATCTTACAAGGTATCACGATGTAACCTTGCTCTCATTTGAAATGTGTCCCACATTAAGTCCTTTTAATTTGAGGGTTTTGGACCTGGAAAGTCCTTGAAAGGTCCTTGAATTTGAAGTTAACCAAGGTGTAGGAACCCTGATTGATGTATTATTGATTTATTTTATTCATTTATAATGGAAGGTAGACTTCGTTGAACATTTAGTGATAAATAATTGCAGATCAATTATTTTGAATCAGTTCACTGCTGTCAGCATCTTGGCTTCAACTGATTTGCAGAATCAGATTTTCTAGCGCTGGTTTTGCTACTCAGCAAGGAAGATTCATTAAGGTTTTAAATCAAACCTTAAATTAAATCTTTTGAAAAGATACAGTACAGTATTTTCATTGTTTCTTCTTCAACATACTCAAATATACTATACATTTTTAAGTTCAATGGCTCATTGACAAACATTTGAACTTCACTGTAAGTTTTTTTAATTGGTAGATGAATGAATGACTGAGGAGAAAGTTGTGGAAAAGCATGATGTCATGAATTCCAATTCTAATAAATATATTTAATAAATATATTAATCCTTAAAGTTACAAAAGTTATTCAGTCAAGAGCAGTGATTGATTTTTTTAATAGCCTTGTGGGCAGCGCGCCGACATATAGCGCAGTTGCGCTTCGGGCGTCCTGAGTTCGAGTCCCGGCTCGTGGACCTTTCCCGATCCCGTCCCCCTCTCTCTCTCTCCAACTTCGCTTCCTGTCAACCAACTGTCCTATCATAATAAAAGGCAAAACGCCAAAAATATATCTTCAAGAAAAACATTAAAACAAAGACAGCAGCAGGTTTATCACTGTCACTTAAAGAGCTGCACGAATCCAATATACTGTTGCACATGCAATTTAAATTTCTCAACTGTTTATGCTCACTTAAGATATAGCTAACAGACTAAGGTTACTAGGATACTTGTAAACTCGACCGGCATTCGCACACTCTCTGAGAACTGGCTTTTTGGCACGAGATTCGGATGTGTGCGCACAAAAAACTGGCAAGGCTTATAAACGTGCAAATTATAAACTTTTCCTGATGCCTCACTGGCCCGATCAGGCAAGTGACAGTCAACTGTCCCGATGGACGTTTACGCTGGCCCCAGGCCATCGGGCAGTCCTTATTGTCTTGCTCTGCTATCATGTCTTATGAATTATTTAGAGAATAGCAGTGTTCACTATAAACTATTATTATCAGCACTTAGTAGTGAGCTGCATTTGTGTGCCACAGCAAATATTGAATCAGCTAAACCACATCTCAAGTAAAATATTAATACTCTCAAACTTTATGTGGGTTTGTAGGACTAGGCCATAAATACATTACATAGTATAATATTTTACCATTGCTGTATCAGGGATTTTTTTTATTTTAAAGATGATAAATATATTTTGTACAAAATTGAAAGTATGCTGTGACAGAATACTGTATATTTTGGACTTCATTTTAGCATTTCATTTCATCTCTTTTTAAAAAAGAAGGCAAGATCTAGTGTGCAAATACACTAAAACATCAAATGTGTTAAATTACCAACAGCAAAATTACCCTTAACACTGCAGGCCCTTAATTTAACTTCTGTTTAATTAGCACTAGTGATTACTCTGCAAATTTTGGTATTTATGGGCATATGCTCAGCAGGCATTGCCTGAATCCAAAAAAAATGTGTTCATAACTGATATGATTCTGCATCATATACTGTTGATCACCTCATCTAAAAATAGTCAGTTGCGTAGTGTGGAGTCTCAATGTAACATTTCTTTAATTTATTTTATTTTGTATTATTTCCGCCGTTGTTTATCTTATATTTGAGTGTTGTCTAGGGACTTGATTTGATCTTAATGATGTGGCATCAGATTGTATAATGATGTGTTCATTCCTCCGTGCCACTTTCTTTTTTTTCTTCCTGTACTCTAGAAGAAGAGCACAAGAGAGGCCACCCGGTAAACAAGGCTAAAAATAATGACTCCTAAGCAAGGTTTGATTCGGCCGGCTCTGTCTTCTTGTCCCACAGGAATTACTCTCTGAATGCACACGGTACCAGTTTTGCCTTGAATTTGTCTTTTCTCTGTCCTCAGAAACATACAAATGCCCATTCAATGGCTTTTGTTTAATGAGTTAAGCATTTATTTGATAGTCCACTTATACATGGCTATAGTATTCCTCTTTGCTGTGTGTATGTGCGTGCGAGTGTGTGTGTACAGGCCAGGGTGCACATGTTGTTTGTACAAATTTATTGCTCAGGTTGTTTTTTTTGCACCCAACAAATCAATTTAGTAGCAAAGCAAAGAGATGAAGATGCAGTATAGTAGGGCTTTGCATTATGGTGGTTTATACCATTTGACGATAAAAATTGGTTCAAATGGTAGATTTAGCTATGCTGTTTAGTGTTTCAGTGTGTACACTACCGTTCAAAAGTCTGAGGTCGGTATGATCTGAGGTCAGATGCTGATTTGCTGCTCAAGAAATAAATGTTGAAAACAGTTGTGCTGCTTAATATTTTTGTGGAAACCATGATATTCTTTTTTTCAGGAAACTGAAAGGTCAAAGGAACAGCATTTATTTGAAATGGAAATCTTTTGTGACATTTTTGTTCAATTTAAAACATTTCTACTGGAAAAAAGTATAAATTTATTTAAACAAAATTTTTTGAATGGTAGTATATATGTGTTTTTGTCTGTACAGTCTGTATTGTTGGGATTGGATTGATACTAACTTTTGACCTCTGGTACTTTGGTGTCAGTACCTCGGCCAACGAATAAACAGTCTTGGGCGACTGATGAAATGAATCTTTTTAAGAAAAGACAACAATATAATGTGTAAGCAATTTATTTAGATGACAGCATATAGTGTAAGTGCATATTAGATAAATTCAACAGACAGATCAGATGTTTGTACAAAACACAGTATTCCAAACTTTTTGAGCTTCAATGGTAATTTATATCCCTGATAAAAAGAGTGCAAATGATTTCCGTTTTTGGAATTGGTTTATATATAAATTATATTGGTTTATATTTGATAAATGAAGTGTTATAATTCAGTAAATGCATTAAAGCAATAGATTACCCAAAAATGATACTTCTGTTGTCATTTAGGCTACTCTAACTCATGTTGTCACAAACCTGTAAGTCTTTCCTGCCCTTCTGTGGAACATTCAACCAATTTTATCCAGTCAACCAACATTCTTCAAAATATATTGTTTTGTGTTCCCCAGCAAAAAGAGATGCACATGTTTTGGATAAACATGAGGGTGGGTAAATTTGCTGAATGTAATCATGTGAAATGATTATATGAAAACGTGGTACTCTGGTGCTACAAAACAGCAGTAAATCCAAGCTTTCAAACTGCAGTTAGGCTCTATTACAGGGACACCATGGGTAGTGACATTTAGAATTATGATTCATAAGTGAGTACTATACGCTCAACTGTGTGGCTATACTTTGATAACTGTAGCTTTTGACTCAAGCTTTTAAGGGCCTTTCAAGTCTCAAGACATCCCAGAATTCGTACGGTAGACTGGCTAAAGCATTTCCTGTGATGTAAAAATGGAGCTGTAGGATGACAGAGTTTGCTTTTGTTGAAGTGACGCTCACCTCCCTGTAGGTTTGATCCATTTGAGAGCCTGTCTTGCTTGTGTTCTCCACCGTCAAACTGAAATGGCTTCGTTTCCCCAAAACTGAGACATCCGGAGATCAAGCCATCTCGCCTGGTCTCTCTCACAGCTTCAACTGAAGACTCGACAATGGCGGCGCGATGTTCTTCGCATACCTGCCGTGTCAAAAGATAAAAGCCTTTCGTCTTTGTGGCGTCTGAATGCAGATTGCGGTGCGGTGGCACTCTCCATTCTCTGACCTCCTGCTCAGGCATCTGCCGTGTTTTTGCGCTAATGAATTGCCTTTTTGAAATTACAAATGTCACGTTCTTCTCGCAGACAGATAAGCCAAAATGACAGCTAATAAATAAAAGCCGGAGCAACAGAAAATGCACTGGGTCTTCTGGATTAGAGAACAGATGCTAGGGCTGCTTGTGTCGTGCTGCATTTTTCCTGCGTTTGGCGGAAGCCCGTGAGGAACATTGCCAACCGATTAACAGCTTCGTTTGGCAGATTCGTTGTTTTCGCACCCTCTGATGTGAAACAAAAAGGAAGTATGACATCACAGAAAGCTTGACAGGAACATGCAGAACTGTGGCTGAAGGCTAGTTTCACTCTCTTTATTCGTGAGTTGCCCTTTCCAGCTTTGCGCCCAAACTTTTGAGAAGAATGTCAAAGTTCATTGATCTCATTTCAGGTCTAATCCGAGTACAGCCGCACAACGTCTTGAAAGAAGAATCTGATCGTTAAAGTGATGCTATTCTAACTTGAGAAAGACAAGGTGCGCTCGGAGCTCACCTCCAAACCTCTTCAAACCCTCAATATCATCTCGACTAGCTCACCTTCAACTCATCACTGGTTAACATTCAGCTCACCGTCAGTTCCAGCCTGACAGGTCACAGCCTAACTGAGAATTAAAGATTTGTTTCCCTGAAAGGATGGAGTATTTTCTTTCAAGCTAATGAGAGGGGCTCAGGGCATTCCTGAGTTCTGTAAAATCCTTAGCATACTCATCCAGAGGGCTAGCAGTGCCTGCGGTCTAAGGGTCGATGAACCGTATGTGGTTCCACCTGAACTTCAAGGCTGTCATAAGTTAGGCTTAAGAGGCCTTTCTTCTGAAGTGGATAAAGAAAATCTTGCTACTACTGAATCATGTTTTATCATGTTTAGGGATGTACCAATATGAACATTTTGGCCGATACCGATAATTCTTATATTTGAAAGCCGATAACCGATATATTGTTTTTGTATACAAGTTTTTGAGAACCTAATTACAAAAACAGAAGTCTCACCATTAAAAGCCATGTATTATTAATTCATATACAGTTCATTAGCCTAGTTTGAACTAGTGTAAGTTTTAAAATTAATTTTACACTACTACATATATAAAACAATGTCTAAATAATGCAAACAAGTCGTTGAACAAAATGCATATGCAATGTATTAGCTTTAAGATATCAGACAAAATTTCTTATCGGACCGATAACGATAACTTTAAAAATGAACACCTATTGGCCGATATCAATATGATGGCCGATGTATCGTGCATCACTAATCATGTTGCTTCATGGTATCTCAGTGCAAAACCTGTGGCTCATTTACTTTATCTACAGTAGTGGCCAAAAGTGATGCCCAGAAGGGGATATTAGTTTATGTTCGATTAAACAATCAAACAAGTTTGATTAAACAATCAAAATATGTGGAAAATATTTTAGATATTTTTTTAAACCTTTTAAATATGAAGGAAAAACAAAACTTTAAAAATGTATTTTATAATCTAAATTGAATCGAAATTGTTTATCCAAAATGTAAATTCTGTCAATTTTACTCACCCTCATTTCATTTGAAATCCAGAAAATCCTTTCTTTCTTCAGAAGAAAGATAATTAGGCTAGTATCTTTTTGTATATTATTTTATCTGGTTGGGTAAATTACAGCATGTAATTTACAGCAAATTGCAGCATATACTGGCACTTTTTTACAGTACAATTTATCTTTTTTTTCTTCAAATTGCAATCACATTTTTTACTACCTGATTTGCATAATTCCTTTTTTTTATTTGGGTGCTGTCAGCCAACACAATGTGTTCTTGATGAACTCCCATCTCATTGTTTGCCCATCATTATATGATGTCCTGTAAGTTCAAAATCAAATCAACCTTCCTTTTCGAAAATGTGATAATTGCTGATGAATTAGTAGCTCAAAATGACAAATGTGCAGCTTTTTCTCAGAACAACAGAGCTGCAAAATACAAGAGAAGTATTAATTATGCTAGAAATGAACCCACGGCACACAAACTGTTCACGGTGGGAGAATGCTAAATTTGCTGCAGTCTTTTGTTTATTTGATCCATCAGTTTCCCCTGTTGTTTGCAGATGCAGTTCTGGAGAAAAAAAAAAAAAAAAAAACCAAATAGGTTGGGAATTTTGTTGCTGTGTGCAGCTACATTATGTTCTGCCTCCCATTCCAAAGAGTTAGATGTTATGCCTGATACATTCTAATGCTTGTATGCTAATATGCTTCGGGTTTGTTGCTGTCAGGAAATGAAAAACGGTTGGTCACACATTGAACTGTTTCCCTCACCTTATCTCTGAGCCCGGCCACAATACAGTAATGAAAACCGCAGGCTGTTCCTTTCAGAGTTTGACTTTCTTACGGTGATAAGGTAGATGTGAATACAATGTGAAAGGCTAATGGATGAAGATGTCCAACAGGTTCATGCTGTCATGCAACTGAATTAAATAATGCCATCATAAATCAAGGAACGCTGCATAAAACTATAAGTCTTTGTCATTGTACTGACACACACACAGCAGAATATTGTGCAGGCTTTTTGTGTATTTCTCAGTAATCTTCTCCATAATCATCTCCATGATTAATCATCTTCTTGATTAAAAAAACACACGACGCTCCAAAAAATGTAATTATTAGTGAATCTGGTTAATATAAGCCTCACTATTATTTCTTGACATTGCAGCACAAACGGTGCGTTATGAGTTAAGTTACTGACATGAATGATACTTTAAATTGTATAGTTATTTGTGAAAAGAGTTGTGCTTTAACTGTACTTTAAGTGATCAGACTTACTTTTCTCATGGCTGACATTAATGTTAAATCCCTTAAACTTACATTGATAGAAAGCTTGTTTTTGGAGTATAATATTGCCACTCTAGCAACTGCAAAATAATAAAGTCAATGCTTCTTGCGCTCTCTCGCAAATGTTTTGCGTTCCCCGAGAAACTTTGTGTTCGCTTGCAAAGAGCTCAAAAGGTTTTGCAAGCGAATGAAAAGTTTCTCAGGGAACGCAAAAGCATTGACTTATTATTTTTTCTCCAACACCATGTCCCTTAGGGCAGCGGTCCCCAACCTTTTTTGCGCCACGGACCTGTTTAATATCAGACAATATTTTCACGGACCGGCCTTTAAGGTGTGGCGGATAAATACAACAAAATAAAATGATACGACCGGCATAAAAACTGGGGTATTTTTTAAAAATAATAATAAACGTGAATCCAATGTGTAGGCTTACTCACAATTTTATTAGCAGCGTCCTCGTAACATCGCGCCTAAAGACAACTGAGAAAGCCTGAACACAAACAAAATGCCCCCCAAAAGAAAAAAATCTCCATGTTTTCGGTGCTGATGCGATGTAAGGGTGGCGCTGCCAATAAAGCACCTAAAAGCTGTCACAAAGAACCGGCAAAATTAATGATTATGAATATGTAAAATATAGCAGGAGACATTTTAATTGTTTAATAATAAACGTGTTTTCTGTGCAAAGATGAAGTTGACGATGCTGACTCGATCTTCGCAGTAGGCCTAGTGAACGCGCCAGAGAGAAATGCACATTTCATACGAATTAGCCTACATAAGCAGAGAACAGTCAGTTTTCTTTCGTTTTGAATTGTTCTGTTTAAAAGTAGACATTTCAAGCTTTCTATATCTCAGGTCTGTGAGGCAAGTAGCTTATACGCTGAGTTTCGGTTAATTTATGAGATCAGCTCCAGTTCAGGCGCCCGCGCCTCCGTGTCGTGATTAAATATTTTCTACTATATTTACTTCTTATTAAATCCAGGCAATTGGTTGATGAAACATTGATTAAAATTAAGATACAATTAATACAAAACGAAATTAAATTTAAAGACAGGCTTTTTGCTTTCTGTTTGAGGTCTCTGTGAAAGTTTTAAAGCAGTCTTTTAGTGCCGCTTTCAGAGCGCTCACGTCCGTAACGGAGAACTGTCCTGTCCGTAACATTTTTTTTTTTTTTTTGTGAAATAGGCTACATTTCTAAATAAATGCGACTTATAGTCCAGTGCGACTTAGGCTATATATGTTTTTTCTTCTTCATGATGCATTTTTTGACTGATGCGACTTATACTCCGGAGCGATTTATAGTCCGGAAAATAGGCTACGTTAAGTTATATATTCTTTCTGTGCGGCCCGGTACCAAATGTCCCACGGACCGGTACCGGTCCATGGCCCGGGGGTTGGGGACCTCTGCCTTAGGGGCTCCGTAATTTATATATATATATATATATATATATATATATATATATATATATATATATATATATATATATATATATATACTATATATACTGTATGTACACTGTAAAAAAATTCTAACCCTCCCAAATCAAAAATTTCAAGTGACCGATAACATCTAAATTTTTCAATTGGCCCAAGTGAAATTCTGTAAATTTCAATTGGCCCAAGTGAAAATCTGTACATTTAATTTTATAATTTACAGAATTTCACTTGGGCCAATTGAAAAATGTAGATGTTATCGGTCACTTGAAATTTTTGATTTGGGAGGGTTAGAAATTTTTTACAGTGTACATACAGTATATATATATATAGTTTATGCTTCAGCAGTGTGTCAGTCAGCACGAGCACCACAATGAGTTCTTTTTCACTGCTTTTTGTGCTTAACACTTTTTAACATCAAGCATGTCCTGCTCTTTATTGTCTCATTTATGCGTTTCATCACTCTAAAGTGTATATATTTACATACAGCGATATACACAATATAGCAAAATCTCTAACAATAGGCATTTTGTACCTTCACCAAGATACAGTATATATCGCCATGCCGCCCAGCCCTAATGGAAAGTATTTCCGGTCTTATATGTTGTAATCTTAACAACTATGAATAAAGCTGTTGCACAAAATAATAAAATGGACTTTATCTAAGAATATTTGCCTGCTGTTATTGCTTTATAGACACAGCTGTATATATCTCTTCTCATTGAGTTGAGGACATGGAGTATAGGAGGTTATTTGAGATCATGCAATTGGAGACTACATTCGTTTAGGGTTAGTGTAATTCTTGCATTTGTGATAGTTGCAAAGTGAAATAAAGGGTGGTTTATGGGGTTTTACTCATCAGTTTTGTTTTCTTTTCAGACACTGCCTATCAGATATTATGGATCTCAACTAGGTTTTTACTTTGTCAATAAGAATGATCTTGTGCTATTTTGAGCGTTTGCTTGACAAATGATTCGGGCATTCAATGAAATTAATTTGCTTTATCTTTTGGATGGAAGGGCTTATCGTCTTCACATTAAATGTAAAATCAGATAAGCCCTCTGGAAATAAATCTGTAGAGAGCACTGAGCACATTATATTTATGGATTTTCAAAATACAATTTTATAGCTTCTGTCTGTACCGAGAGGAATTTATTTCAGTGTTTATTCTTGTAAATATTTGTCTGTACTGTTTCATAGTAAGAGATCTGATGGAAATAAAAGGATTTGGCATTTGCATCCATTCATTTATTTATTTATTGCATTTAGGCCTGAAAGTTACTTTTTAAGTCAAGCACTTCTAGATACACAAGCTCGATTTAACAACTCAATGGGACACAAAAGCAGTTATTTATCGCACAAGTCCAAGCTGTTCTTTTCCACGCAATGAAAGTGAATGGTGGCCATGCAAGATTTTCAGTAAACAATGACTTGAACATCTCAACAAACAAAAACATCTCTTTTTGTGTTCCACAGAAGAAAGAAAATCACAGTGGAGAGTTGGTAAATGATGACCATTTAAATTTTAGGGTGAACTACACTTTAATGGCATTGACATTCACTTGATTGCCCCTGAAGTAATGAGGTTTACCACTATCAAAGTATTAGCCAAGAATTTGTGTCTTTGTTTGCATACTTGCATAGACCATGTTCTTAGACACTTTCTTACTAAATCTGCTTTCAATACAAGGCATACTGCATTTAATGGCAATGCCCTTAACCTCAGCAGCATAACATATTTGAGAACTCCTAAGAGCTCTAAACTGTCTGTGCACAAGCACATTTTCAGTTGCACTATGGTAAAGTCTGTGTGATATTGAAAATTATGTCAAAGCTGCCTTGCAGGGGAGGGGAGGGGAGGGGAAAGGAACAAATGATGTGAGGAACATGTTTCAGAACCATGGACAGCAACCCAAATAGGCACTACACATTAGCAAGTGCTTAACGTCTAGACTGCTAGTTCTCCAGAATTATAGAATTGGGTGCAAATGGTTTATAATTTTTTAGTGTTCTTCAGTCTGCCGCTGGCACTTATGTTTAGTGCGGTAATGAGGCTCTGTTGACGGGACCTTGTAGTCGAGCTAATAGAGCGTAGGATAGATTTGACCAGCTCATCTCATTAATTGTGGCTGTGTGACATGCCATTACCACTTCGACCCAGATTAAGTGGACTATATTTTAACATTCAGAGGTCAGCGGTGCTTGCTCACGCTCAGATTGTCCCGGTCACTGTGACTTTTTAAAGTCACTTTGAAATGTTTTTGCCACCCCTTCTACTTCGATAATATGACATGTTCCCAAGTACAGAGGAAATTTAATGAAGAAAAATGTAGGTGGGGTGTTCATGGCTGGTGGTCAGATGGTAACATTACATAATTGCAAAATATTCTGATTATTCTTTGAAATACTAGTGAATCATTGAGGTGATTTTGTATGAAGAAAATAAAGAGGGGCAATTTTGATGTTTAAATCTGTCTCTCTTTCTGTTTTTTTGGCATGATCTAGTGCCCCATTTTTGCATCTGGAGTGCTGAAAGGATTCCAACCACAATATTGCCTTGAAGAGATAATTTATGTAGAGACAATCATGCAAATCAGTGTTTAACATACACATTAAGAATAGTTCTATATTAGGTTTAAAACAATGTTCTGGGTTCAAAATAAGTTCTATCAGTAGCATCTCTGGCTTGCTGTGAATTACCTGAGATCATGTTGACCTTTAGCTTGTTAAATACACTTGCACAATGGAGGGGCGAGGTGTTCTGAAATGGTTAAAGCAGTGTTTGCATTAACATATTATTATTACAGGAATGTAAAAGACATGTTAACACTAATGCAATTGCAATTGAGGTCAATGGGCAGGGCATTCCATTGGGTTTGTGTTACAGCATGTTTATGAATTCTTCTGTACAAAAATGATAATCGTATTTATGCTCAAAAACGTGATATTTACACTGTAATGTTGTCTAAATTATTCTTTAGCTGTGTTACTGTTCTAGGCAAAATAATACGGTCTTCACTGTAAAAAGTGGTAACCTGCAATTGTTACCTTAAAGTGTGATTTCTACCTCATTTAAAGGTGCCGTAGAATGGATTATTTTATTATTTTATAATGTTTCCTGGGGTGCCCTTATAATGTTAGTATGTTTTTTAGATCAAAATTTGTTATAATTTAGAAATAAAAGGCATATTTCCTAGCCTGATTTCATCCATTGATTTGAACACTCTGTTTGAAGGGGCGTGTCTGCTGTGAGACTTCAGTGTTGTTGCCCACTGCTGTGATTGGCTGACATGCTTGCATATGAAATATCTGGCATTACATGTAGAGCTATCTGGAAAACTTTTACTATTACAGCTTTTATATGTTTTTACTATTACAGCTATCGGGATTAACGAATCATGAGAAGTTTTTTTAAGTATTTAGATCTATTCCCATCACATAAAAGGTTGCAGTGATGAGCATTGAGCAGATGACAGCCTGTTGATCGCGTGAATGAAGATCTTATCACTGCAACGCGATTTACTGATGCATAAACAGTGTTGAACGACTTTGAGAGAAAGATTATCTGTCTGAATTTGAACAATTACACATCAGAAATTCACATAACCCACTGGTTCTCCAGAGGCTCGGATGAAGGAGCTAAAAAATATTTTTGTGTTCATTTGTACAACCAAACACTGAGCAACTGCCATGCTTCGTTCGCTCGTTTGCAAGCCATGATGTCTCTCGAGGAAAAAACAATATCGCGCTGGATCTAGATAATACAGTGTAAATTATCGTTAATAAAATCACTACTTACCGCTTGCGGGAATATAACGTTAGTTGAAATTGCCCCCTTCGTCCGTTTGAGACGCCGAGAGAAGCCTGGCTGCTTGATATTGTTGTAACAGTCCGTGGTGAAATGGGCAGAGCAACTAACAACTTCGAATTAAACTGTAGCGGTATCCGATTATAGATAGATTATAGATAGATCTGCCATTTTCCCTATGATCCTCCTCCTGCTTGTGTCTTCACCTGCAGAACTTGTGATGATTCGGCTTTGCAGTTCCGCCTGGCCTTGAACATGGGCTGGCATATGCAAATTTTTAGAGGCGTACATATTAATGATCCCAACTGTTGCGTCACAGTCGGTGTTATGTGGAGATTCGCCTGTTTTTCAGGGGTGTTTTTCAAAAACGAGATTTAAATAAGAAAGAGAAAACTATGGTGTTTGAGACTCACTGTATGTCATGTCCATGTACTGAACTCTTGTTATTTAACTATGCCAAGATAAATTCAATTTCACATTCTATGGCACCTTTAACTCATAACAATGAGTTTTCTTGGTATAAATTAATGAATATAGGTTGGTTCAGTCATGTTAAATAATATATTTGGCTTGAATGCAACCAGTTAACTCTTTCCCCGCCAAACATGTAATTTTCTGTTATTTGTGAGAAAACGCTTCCCCACCAAACACGGATTTTTACGAGTTTCCGTTTTTTCACTGTTATACGCTGGGGGGCGCTATGACACAGCTTCTGAAAGAATACTGAATCTCCTGATCAAAGCACATGCGAAGAATTTGCAGAAACAAGCAATACCATATGCATGTAAAATAATGCCATCACCAACATTAAACAGCTTATATTTAAAACTGCCTAATGTTACTGAATGAAATATCGACCCAGGATGAGCTACAGGACTGTGAAGGCATTAGGGGTGTTGATAGACTCGATCTACTCCATCTATGTTTTGATCATTGTTCTGAATCCGATCCAGATTGTCGTGATTCCTGTCCTGTGTTCCCCTTGTCTGGTGTGCACTTTTGCTATTTCCTGTTCTGTGCCATGTTTTGTAGTCCTTTGTAGTCTTTCTTGTTTATTAGTCTCCCCAGGTGTTTCTTATTAACCACGCCCCCTTGTTACTTAGTTAAACTTGTTTGTCTCTGTGTATTTATAGCCCTTGTGTTTCACTGGTTACCTTGTCAGTTGTTGTACATGTAATGGTTGCCTCTGTGATTCCCTGGTTTTGTTCCTTTGACCTTTGAGTTCTGTGTTCCGTGTTCCTTGTTACTTTATTAAATACCCTGCGTTTAGATCCTTGTCTTCGCTTGTCTTCCTCAGCAATGTTACACAGATGTAGTCTTTGGCCAAAACTTAATTTTCTCTGTTTTTTTGCTCAAAATGTTGCTTTTTTAATATATTCAAGTGTTGATAAAAAAGAATGCATGAAGCTAAAATAAAATGTTTGTTTAAAAGCCGAGAGTCTGTTCTTCCTTTTGATGTACTGTATTGCATGTTCAACTAGTCATACAATAAAATATTCTGGGGGCCATGACATTTTTGGGAAAAATGATCAAAAAACGCTGGTGGTGACTGGCAACTTTTAAAAAAAATGCTGACATTTATATTTTACATTACATTTACATTAACAAGAGTTAATTTAGATTTTACTACTTTTTTCAGTGTTAAATTAACTTGTGGGTAAAGTTTGCTTTGTTTATTCTAACTCATGTCATTCCAAACCTGTGTAACTTTGTTTCTTCTGTGAAACACAACATGATCTGAAGAATTGTACAGGTCAAAGTCTCAAAAACACCATAACAGTAGCTATGTTTCCATCCATATTTTTATGTGCAATTTGGGATATTGCATAAAAATGATGCAAACGGCAAGATGCACATGAATTCTAAAAATGCACATGAAAGTATCCGTTCAATTGCACGACGGGACATTATAACCGGACCAATCGCGTTACACAGCATCAGAAATTTTGTTTTGGTCATTCTGAAATGAAAAGTGGTTCGGTATAATTATCTCCCAGAACTGTCTTAAACTACTGGATTCCCAAACAGCATGTATCCGCCCCTGAAAGTAACTTAAGCAAGATAACATGACACCATTTATTGTGTTTCGTCTGCGCGCTCTGAGGCGCAAGTAATTTATTATGAAAAAAAAAAGACCCGCAGTGGCTTCTCCTCCTGCAGCAACTTCCATTTTTCTTAGTGATATTTTGCTCTAGTTTATCAGGAAGTTTTGTTCTATTCAACTCACTGGATGGAAACAGTGTTTTATATGTTTTATACGATATTCCAATTTTGCGCACAAGTTAAATTTGCAACTTTTGATGGTAACATAGCTATTGGTCCATATGACTTATGTGTCCAGACCCCATTTAATGTAATTGACATTATTAAATTATTCATAAAATGTTCCTTTTCCGGAAGAAACTAAGTCACCCACAATCATGGGTTTGGAATGCCATCCAGAACTTTTTCACCGCAAACCAGTTTATTATTTTCTTAGTGCATGTTCTTGTTCTAAAAAAGTTAAGTAAGATAGAGAGAGTGAGAGTTGGAGAGAAGGTTTGATATTGAGTGAAAGCGAGGGGACAGACAAGAGGAAAAATAATTATAAAAAAAGTGTTGACATAAACGGAAATAAATAGACGTCTCTCCGTCACCTGGGTGGCCCCTGGGCTACGCCCCTGAACTCTGCGCTTTGGAACTGCAATTGTGGAGGCAGTGCCCTGCCCCAGGCTTCCTGCAAGGGGTTAACTGGCAATTATGTCTGTTTAATGCAATGTCAAGAGCATCTATTCACAAGCGAAGAAAACGCTGTTCCCCTCCCAGCCCTTTCCTCTGTTCATTTTACACATAAGCAAGCACAGGCTCATGCAGATGGCTTGCCGACAGCACAATCTTTCCCGGAATCCCTCAGTAGTTCTCTGATATTCAAAAGGAATACATTTGTTAAAGGAGTATTAGCATTTTGAAGTCCATCAAAGGGCTCTTTGTTAGTAAAAATGAACTGCATAGTGATGCCTTCTTTTAAAATGGCTGTGTAAATGGCAGAATTTTTTCCAGTTCTATCCAATACTAAATTGTTATTTAGAGAAGATAAACTACAGTGGCCTCCTTTGTGGGCAAATAGTTCACCCGCTCGTTTACTTCTAGTGTGTGTACCTATTTGACTTTATTTCTTATTTTAACTCATGACTCATGCATGGTATTCCAAGTTTCCTAAAACCATGCAGTAGCTTTGCGTGATGGGGAAAAATTGATCAATCGAAGTCATTATTCACTGATAATCTTTTCCAGCGCTGCTTTCGTATCTCATTTGCATATATTCAAATATGGTAAGTCAAAATGTGTCAAATGTCATGTGGTTCTTATGGGTATCATAAGGAATCACAACATGGCAAATTTGAATATGCAGATATTTGCAGGAATAAGAGCTATGGCAGTGTTTTTATTTTTTTAATTTTATTTCAGTCTGTTTGCATTTTGTCTCTCAACACAAAGCTACTGTAAGAGACGTAATGTTGGTTTTGTTGTGCTTTTTTTAGTCTGTCTTAGTTTTTTTGGTCACTTTTTTTATATATATAGATTTAGCACCATAAACATAATCATTTCTGTTTGACACTAGACCAAATCTCAGATTTGCAGCAACATAAAGTTGAGTGAATAATGACAGAATTATCATTCGTGGTTGTACTGTTGTCTCTACAAAGTGTCTAAATCCAGTTTGTAGCTGCTGTATGTTCAATCATATTTTTGTTAATCTGCTATATGTTTTTATCTTCATTCACTGCAGTTTCCTTGCAGCTGAAATATAGCCTTACGGTCTTAATTAAATTATGAATAATATATGAAAAGAGTGTTTATTTCTCTTGTAATGCGTTTCGAAATCATGGTGATAACAGCAAAACATTTTGTGTCATAAAAGCAGCTACGGATTTAGTGAAGCACTGCTAAACACACAGCTTTATGTAACGCGTTCGTTTATGATGATATCCGGTAATATTTTTCCATAATGCTGCGGGTGGGTGTAAATTTGCTGCAAGACTGCTATAGGCAAAATAAATATTAAACTCTATGCATAGCATCAAGTCAAGACTATGTGCATAAGAATAAATAGAAGAAGGTGGAAATGTGCTTCGGCAAAATTGCTTGTGTGAGATCAAAAGAGGAAACCAAAATCTTTACAAAAGTACTTTAGAAAGAAGAAATTAAGCATTTAGGAAGTCAAACATGCCATTTTGTTTGTCTATCAGCTCTGGAAATTAAGAATGTCATATACTGTATATGCATGCACACATACGGCCCTTAAATACTCCACCTATGGTACATAGTGACTCTATTTTCTTACAGTTCATAGCTTTATTCCTGACGTTTTCTTGCTGAGAAACTGATCTCTATGCATTTGGAGTGGCCTGCGTAATGATTTTAAAGAATTCAAGATTGTGGAACGTTAACAACTGAAATAAAGGAATAAAGGCTCAAAATTGCTCTGAGAATTAGCTTGTCTAAACATGCCAGAGAACTCAATTACATATCTAATTAATGTCAGCAGTGTCTCACAAGGCTAAGAGCTGTAGCAGTTTTTATTAGCTGCCCTTGAAAGGAATTTCACATTTTGCAAACAAGCACATATGTTGTGCAGATTCAGTACAAATACATGTCATCTGTAAGGCTTTGAAATTTAGTGCTGCTTGCTGAGGAACATATCATGATTACTAATGCTCATCTTTAAAAAAACAAAAAACTCATCCTGTACCATTTGTTCTCCAGATGTGAATAATGTTTCAAATCATGTGGCATGTTGAGTAGAGGTGTACTATTATTTTTTTTTTAAGTGGTCAGGCTTACAATTTTCACCTGGCAGGCAGATGATAAAATGGGTAAAAAAAATTCCACAGGCTTACATTGAAGCAGGGACCTGAACCGTATCTAGGGACTTGCGGATGGTTTCTTTTGACTTTAAGCGGTAAGCAACCACCCAGAACACCCTAGCAACCACATAACAACATGCTAAAAAACTGTACACAGCTGTAACAATGCCATGGATGTAAATTTGATCAGAACATTTTTTTAGCGCAAACTCATACAGTCTATACTTTAGATTTATAAATGAAAATAAAATTCTAGGGATATTGGTAATATTTAGGAGCCTATTCAACACACACACACACACACACACACACACACACACACACACACACACACACACACACACACACACACACACACGCTCATGCACAGAAAAACATACAGTAGTACATTGTAGATTTGTAAATCATGCTTTCCCCCGTTATGGTTGAATCACGGAAGCTACACCAGTTACTTTTGCCAAGAGATTTCTTATTATTTTTATACATGTGTCAGACACAGAGAAACAGGCATAGAAGAATAAGGCTACATGAGAGGTGGTCTTCATTCCAGATTTTTCTGTTCCCCAATTCTCTATTCCCTCACCCCATCATGCCAGCTGTAAATGGTTTCTCTGTGTTTCTCCTCCCTTACCCCTCATGCCTTTGTTTCTCTGGAGTGGCACAATAAGGATTGAGCTCATATACACCACTGAGGGATTTACAACTTCCTTGTAAGGTAGAAAAACATGTTGCTTATGTTTAAAATGGAACATATACCTCATGCTTACACATGGCACAATCCACTTTCCACATTAAGAAAACTATCCCTCAATGTATACATTAGTACATTTGCATCAGTTGAAAAACACTCCTTTCCTTGTAAAGAACATGCCAACTGTACACAGTTGAAGTATCATCATCAGTGGAACATCTCTGCTCAGTGAACATGTTGAATTTCACACATACTTGTATGCAAAATATAGCTCATCCCATATCTCTCATCAGCACACATGTACAACATACTCTGACTTCACAAAATACATTATGAAATTATGAAAATGAATAAAGAAAAAAAAAAAAAAACATTAAACAGTACATTTTTAGTCTTCATACATGTGTATATATAGATAGATAGATAGATAGATAGCATTCTTGTTTTTGACTTTAGTTGTCATGATTCTTGTCTTGTGTTCCACTTGTTTTGTGTGTTCTTTTGTCATTTCCTGTCTTGTGCTAAGTCTTGTAGTCCTATGTAGTTTTTCATGTTGATTAGTCTCCCCAGGTGTTTCTAATTAGCCACACCCCCTTATTATCTTGTTTAGCTTGTTTGTCCCTGTGTATTTATAGCCCTTGTGTTTCACTTGTTACTTTGTCAGTTGTTGTATGTGTAATGGTTGCCTCTGTGATTCCCCTAGTTTTTTGTTCCTTTGATCTTTGAGTTCTGTGTTCCCTGTTTCTTGTGACTTTATTAAATAACCCTGCGTCTAGATCCTCGTCTTCGCCTGTCTTCCTCAGCAATGTTACATTAGTGGTCATGGGTTGCATATACAGCTTGTAATAAACCAAACAACATTGCTACTAAATGTTTTTTTGGGTCATGAATGGGTGCACATTTGTTTGCATTTTATTTCGTGACTTCGCCAGAACAGAGGATGTGTTGCTGAGCGAGGTGGATCGTGTACCGCTCCAGAAAACCGTGTCAGTTGAACCCTTTTGCATCCATAAACCAGCTTAAAGTATCAAAAAGAACTTGAACAGGACAAACACAAAAAGATAATCCTTTCCCAGTTAAATTGTTGGTGTGTAATGACTTCGAATAGTCGTAACATGGTGGCAAAAGTGTAGGCCGTGGTAATTCTTTTGCGTTATTTTGTCATCCTATTATTCCTTGTGCTTGCTCATCAAGTGGTGTTTTTTCCCATGGTAGAATGGTGCAAAAAGCACCTCTTTAAACTCAGATTATCCTGCTAACCCTTTTGTGGACTATCTTGCTCTCTCTCCCTCCCTTTGCTCGCTTCCCCTTTGCAAGCTGCATTGGTCAATAATGTAAGACTGCATGCTCGCTGCTTCTTGACAGCAGGGCAGCAAATGGAGCAGCCAAACCTGTCTGCTGCTACTGTGAATAATGCAAGGAGGCTGTTCACCAGGCAGTGCTGTTCCAGAGGCACACCGTCTTCTCTCCGCTTGCTGACTAAGACTAATGCGGAGAGAGAAAGATTCCTGATCCTAGATCAGCATTCTCACTCTGCAGACCTTCACAGCAGGTGTTTTAAAGAGGCCTAGTACCACAGCCAAAGCAGGTCTGAGAGTTTGTGGTTTGCCTCTCCCTCTTTTGCTTAGCTTTAATTCTACTGCTCTCAACCCATTAATGTGAATCATTTGTTTACTTACTAAAAGCTTAGTGCTTAATAAAACACAAGCTTATAGTAACGGCTGACCAGTTTCTGGAGAGCAAGGCAGCCGGTACATTTGAAATAATTGCACTATTGTAGTTTGACTTTAGTTTATATTAGTTACTTTGGTGCTATGGACTGAACTATAAAATGAAAAACTTATTATTAAATATGGTAATAGTGTCATTTTTAAATATTACAAATACTTCTTTGGTAATTTTAATTAGTTATTAATTTATTCTTATTTAGCAATGTCCTGCATTTTTTCCTGTTAGTCTTTTGTTAAACTTTAACAGTTGCCATTTCCTCAATTACTCTATTCTATTCTATTCTATTCTATTCTATTCTATTCTATTCTATTCTATTCTATTCTATTCTACACCATTTCACCTTGCCATTGTGTAAATAATCAAGTTAAAAATGTATAAAGTTTCATTTTGAAAGTCTAGTACCCTGTAATACAATATATATAATATAATACAATATTATATATATGTGCAATATATACAAAAGAACAGTGCCTCTGCTTTAGAAAAAAAACCCCAGTTTTACTCTAGCATCATGCATTCTTTTTTTTATCAACACTTGAATGTGGATAAGTTTCATAAAAAAAGCAACATTTTGAACAAAAAGATGAGAAAATCTGGCTATAACGTTCATAAGCAATGCTATTATCGCTGGTTTCTGCTTCGTTTTTGCCTGTGTTTAGATCCAGAGACTCACAACTCTTTCAGAAGTTGCGTGATGGTGTCTACCGTTTAACAGTGAAAAATCGGAAAGCCGGAAAATTTCGTTAAGTGAGACATGACTAAAATTGTTAAAATGGATGAACTCTTATTTTGCACAATACTATTCAAAACTATTCAAAAAATATTTTTAAACTGGAAAATGTGTATTATTGTGGTGATTTTGGCCATTTGATCTGTGCGTTTGGGGTATTGGTCGACTGCTTTTTGTTAGTAGAGCCTCCTGTACGGTTTTAATATTTCACGGATATGATCTGAATATATAGGCTACGTGTAGGCAGCTGAAACCTGGTTGTAGAAAACAGAATGTTTCAGACAATATATGTCATTTATTGCATCATTCTTTCATCTGTAGCTTACAGAAAAAAGTCTTGCTGTTATTGTCTGTACAGATGACAAGTGCAACATTGAAGAAAACACAATTATCGATCAAACTCGCAGTCATAGAGTGAAAATCACAACAGATCATTCTGTTCGAGCTCTTCTCTGATAGAAACTCTGCAGTGTCCAATGTTTCATGGTGGTCTGGTTGTGAGGGAAGAATATAGCTGTCTGATGTTAATTGACAGTAAAAAGTGTTTTGTGTTCGAGTCCAAGAGAGAGCCATGAGACGATTGAACAGAGCAGCATGATGTCATGTGATTCACAGTTACTAAACCTCTCTGCAAAATCATGTGCTTATCATACACACAACTTTTCATCTAAATTGTTGAATGTGTACAACTATAAGAAAGAAAACCTTTTCTGGTAGCACTTTATAATAAGTATACAGTAATAAAGTAGTCACAAATTTGCCAACTATTAGTTTATAGTTAATATATTGTAGTCTAGTCATTGTTAATATATTAATAGGCTAAATAATGAGTTCTTCATACATTGTCACTGTAATTAACCAAATTATTATTGTTTAATTGGCTCATATGTAAAGCGTTAGATAATGTTTTTGACGCACTAACAACTTTTCTCACTTTAGATTAGGTCACGAAAAATTGGAAAATGTCATCAATTAAATGCTTTAACCAACCTTTATTAGACATTAGTTGCATTAGTATTAAGTGTTTCTTAAAACGTGTGTGTGTGTGTGTGCTTATTGTATTTGTAAACTTTTTTTTGTAGGAACACTACTCATTACTACTAATTAAACAATAATAATTGTTTTAATTAGTGACAATGAATGAAGAACCTTTTTTATATAGCCTATTAATATATTAACCCTTTAGAGACTATGATATATTAACTATGAATTAACTATAAACTAATAGTTTGTTAATGATTAGTAAATACTTTATTACTGTATACTTATTATAAAGTGTTACCTGTTTTCTTCATTGTGTAGAAACCCTCTCCCTGAGTTCAGCAAAACATCTATTTAATGTTCACAGTTTAATCTGAGAGATGTTAGTCTTCACTTGATAAAACAATTTATCAAGTGAAGAAAAAGAAATATCGCATTGTAGTGTTCTGGTGAACTCAATATGTGGGAAGAACAGTATGCTGACTTTATAGCAGTGTGCTGACTTTATGAATCAGTGGGTTTTATAAATGTTTGGTCATGCCTGTTTTGCACTGATTATGGTTTTGAATGCATGCAAGTATGCTCTTTTTTTTCAAATGTTTATAAAAATGAAGTTAAAATAGAATGCAATGGTTTCTAGAGCCCTATTCGGATGGGATTAGTTTTACAGAGGTAGATGTAGTAATATAATTTTACCACAGGACGTCTGTAATATTTATGGGCAATTCGCACGGGATAAGAGATTTCAGTAAAACTAGCAGAAGTGGAATGGGTAACTCGATTTACGCACCGCCATCACCTTCCTGTCGTCATGTGCATATTACGGTGCTTCCTAAGATCATGTGCGCAAACACATATAGAGCTGGTAAGTCCCGCCCCTTCCGCTAACCCCGCTGGACCTCTAGGTTGAAAAATCGTCAATGCAAGTGAATGGGAGAAAATAATAATTTTCTGGTCCCGTTTGAATTGTGCCATGAATGTGAACATATGTTGTCTGTGAATTTTTTATATAATCTTTCGTGTGAAGAATGCTACAATTTAGCGGGTAGAAGTTTGATACGGTTAGACTTTGTGTGAGAGCACTGTCTTTGTGGACTACAACTCTTCGCTGCTTTCAACGCGTTTGAAACGTCAACACCACTAGCACACGGACACTAGCTCACGGATCCCGCTAAACATGACTGTGTCTTTGGTGCACTTCACCGCCTTCTTTCAGGGAGAGGACAAAATCGTTGAGGTTGGCGAAAACCACGGGTAAGTCAACTTTATGGGGTGACGTCACATAGGCGACATGTAGTCTTTCTCGTTATGTCTTTTCCACAACTGCTAGCCGAAGAATCATACAATATACTGTCAAACTCGTAACAAGAAAGATTATATAAAAAATTCACAGACAACATATGTTCACATTCATGGCAAAATTCAAACGGGACCAGAAAATAATTATTTTCTCCCATTCACTTGCATTGACGATTTTTCAACCTAGAGGTCCAGCGGGGTTTTACGGAAGGGGCGGGACTTACCAGCTCTATAACTTATATATATATATAAAACAGTTAGGTCCGGTCGAACGATACATTAATTAACTTCAGATTGGATTATGTTGGTAATAGGCATTTACCTAACGCTAAAAGAAGTTTCGTGCATCTAACAAGTGCTTTCGACCTTCTTTTTGATCTGAATGATATGTGGAAAACACTTGAGTTTGGTCACAGACTTGTCCCAGCATCTAGAACGCAACTGAATGCTTTTTCAAGCGCCTCCATACTTGGAAAACTAATTTTAAACAGGAAATGACGGGACATTTACATACATATTTACAGCGGGTCTATTTGCACGGGATTAGTATAACCTGAGGTCATTTTTCGGACCTTTTTACAGAAGTTAAAAGTCACCTTACATTTAAGGTGCACACCTGACATTGTCCGCAATGATTACTGAGATGCCACATTCGGACGGGACTAAAATAACAGAGAAGCTCTGGTAGTAATTACTTTACCCCACCTCTCCATGTTAAACTAATCCCGAATAGACACTTGTGTTTACTGGGTTGATGTCCTCTGATAATCTATTGATTAATAATGATACATTAAAGCAATAAGCCCTAAGAAGCTGTGCAGTGAATTTAAAACAGCTAAGGGGGTTTTATGCACCCCACTCAACTCCTGTGCCTCTAATAAATGCATGGCCATCATCAAATGCAGGTGACAGCCGTAGTGACTACATCACTAAACGTCTCCATTCAAGACACAGCCGTGTCAGGGAAAGAGCTCAGGGCAGTCCGGTCACGGTGTGGTGTAGCAGCCAGCCGAACCATCACAAACAACCCACGGAAATCTCTTGATTTTAATCCAAGAATGTCCATTTTATGGCTGTTTAGAATATCAGAGAGAAAACTGCAAAATGAAAAGAGCCCACTTGAATGAGTCACTTGGCATCTCTAAAGTGCCAAGCTCTTTAACTTATCTCGGCCTTGCGTATTTCTTTAAACAACAGCATGCAAACTGGAATGCAATTAATCAGCTTTTTGACTCCATACACAACACTATACTGCAAAGCTTCATTTTGTGCAAAGAATTTCACTTCAAGACTTTTCTAATGCCTCTAAGCAGGTACAGTATTTATTTCAACTCTTAAATCTAGTTCATGCCAATTTGTGGGTTCTGTCATCAGTATTAGAGCTTTCAGACTCCAGGGCTCACAGTTAGGAGGAGGAGGATTTTCTTATGACTGACAAAAACAGAAGCATAATTTTCTGCTCGGGCAGACACAGTGTCAGCTGAAAAGCACCGGGTGGAAGCCTGGAGATCCACTCCGCGTGCCTTTGATCGCATTACGGCTCTTCTGGCCTTCAATATGCTTTCAATTTGTGTCAGATTTCCCCCTCATGCTTTAGCATTAGCATTTAGCAATCATCTGCTTGAGTGAAATCTCGGTCGGTGTGGAGGAGAGAGCAGTTTGGGCTTTGGAGGAAAAATACTAGTAGTTTGGAAAGCGGGAAGGTTTTTAAAATAATCCAGAGCCCAATATTCAGATGAAAGAAACAGCTAAAAGCAGTCAGGGTTGCATACTGATTGCTCTGGTTATTCAGAATGCACTTCGCTGGGCTCCTAGAGACTTTTGCCTGGAAAATGCAATGGAAAATGACAGCTTCAGCTGAATTTACATGTTTAAAGGTGTAACATTTCCTATCCTAGGTTAATGTGCAGAGACCATGCACCTTGATTTTCCCCTTTAAAATGTTGCTCTTAGTCTGACATAGCCACAGGCGTTTCTTTATTTTCTAATTCCACAAATGGTGTAGCAACAACAGCTTTAAAATAAATGGGATATTTCAGTTCTTTTTGGATGTGCATGCTTTCTATGATTTTTTTTTGTATTTACTCGATGCACTTAATGTTACCTGTTGAATGTTGGTTTTTCACCATTTATGGTTTTGAATGCATGTGAATATGCTCTTTTTAAAAAATGTTTGTTAATATAATGTTAAAATAGAACGCAATGCCTTGTTGGTTTCACTTTCTGTGACATACATGTGTTTACTGGTTTGATGTCCTTTGATAATGATACATTAACTTTTTTTTAAAAACTTTTCTATTAAAAAAACAATACAAAAACTTGGCGAACATTTGAGTTTATACTTATTGTAGAATAAATAGAACAATATTATAGTGTCCTAATCAAACATGACGTAATAAGGCAGTAAAGGGATAGCTGACCCAAAAATGTAAATTCTGTCATTAATTCCTCACCCTTATGTTGTTCCGAACCTGTAAGATTTCCGTTCATCTTAGGAACGTAAATCTGAGAGTTTCCTGTACAAACGCAACTAACGCTTTGAAAAAGAGATTGTAAAACTAATGAATTGAGCTGTTTAGTCCAAATTTTAATACCAGTCATGTATGTTAATAATAGAGTTATGAGGTGGTGGTGTGTAATTGGGGCCTGAGCACAAATGGTGTGAGGAATTGTAATTAGGGATGGCGAAAACTAAAAATTTTCTTGACCGACCACCGAGCCTCATTAGCCGGTTGAAACCGGTTAACCGATTAGTTTAAAATATGCTACGCTATTTGAAATAACAGCCATTTTGAGCCTCTCTGCCGCTCTGCCTCCCGTTCACACACACACACTGCCGCCCTTCCACTCACGTCACTTTTTTTAAAAACCCCTACAGCGCGAAACATGAGTCCCGCAAACGCGGCGGACAAATCGGAGGACAAATGGCTCCTTAGTTTCGAAATGGTTTGGGTACAAGGTGATCGCGTTGAAAATAAAGGCGTTTGTCTAGCGTTAGAAGCTCATTTGAAACATTGCCGCGGCTCATTTAAGAAAATGACAGCTCCGAAGAGATGCAGCTTTAGTTTGAGGTAGTTCTAACAATAATAAATAAAGATGATGATTCCTGTCGTCTGCCCTGGCTCTAACCTCAAGTGTTTTAGCCTGTAGCCTTTACTTTTCGCAAACCTTGTGAGCGCGCGAACCCAAATGCTGTGACCTCGCGCCAAATGTTTTTATTGGTTTATTAAGTAAATGGTAATCCTACCATTTTTATTTTTCACCATGCAACTGTTTTATTAAAAATACAATTCAGTATAACTGTCCCCAAAAAAGATGAAAGTGACATTTTTTTGTTGTTCTTGTGTTGTTTTTTTTCACCCAATGCCCCAAAAAATGTCCTCTGATCTGACATTATATGTGACATATTCTTTGCGTATCCTCTTTGGAGTTGTATGCTAGTCCAAGTCATTCCGAAATCTTTGACCTCTGTTCCTCAGCGGGACCAATATGGAGAGACCTGGAAAATGAGAGACACTTGCAGAATGAGTTGGGCACATCCTCTGGGCAGTCTGACACAAGCAGAGCCAAGATAGTGTGTACATTCATGTATCATACGCGTACCTGTAATCCAGGAGTTTTAAACAATGGGTCCACCAGTCAAATGTGTGTATGATTATTAAGTATTATAGTTAGCAGACTTCGCACTCACTGTCATGTCATTCCAGATGACTTGCTTTCTTCTGTGAAACACAAAAGAAGAGATTTTGAAGAGTGTTCCAAATAGGGCTGTCACTTTTTTTTCGATATTCGAATATGTATTCGAACATGACGCGAAATATCTGTAATCGAACTATAAATAAACTATTCGGTTTTTAAAGTGCCATGTGTAGCGCATTTTTTAGAGTCTATGATTAGACCGTTTGTTTTTTATTTTATTGTTTGCCATCTCATCCAGTAGCGGGCACTCTAAACGTATTGTAGCGTAGGCCCATGACCAAATCAAGTGAATAATAGCCAATAGCCACCCTGTTTTGAAAATGGAAGATAACGCACAGAACGGCCAGCCTGAGCGGACAATTACGACCCCAACTCATCTAAAAAGTAGTGTCTGGAAATATTTTGGGTTCTACACCATAGATGGTAAAGTAACCGTTAAAGATAAGGTAGTTTGCCGAATTTGCAAAAAAACGGTTTACTTGCGCATCCTCGACATCTTCGACATCATAGCTCGTAGATATTCGAATATATTCGAATACATTGCTTGATATTGGATACCCGTTCGAATTTGATTTTTCTCAAAAGTGACAGCCCTAGTTCATCAACATTAGACCCCTTTGACTTTGATTTTTTTTTTCTACTGTCCCTTTAATAATTAAGCCTTAAATCTGAATGTGCGAATCAATTTGAGCTTTTCTTCTCCTATAATGGCATGAAATGTTCTTTGGCAGCCTAGGTTAAGTAACATTGGCTTATTAAGATAAGATGACACTCATCTGGATTCTAACGTGTCTTTAGTTTCACGACTCTCCTTTGCACATCATTCCATTCCTTGTTCCAACAGATGTTTACTGGTAGACTAAAGACAGGTTTCCAGGGGCTCAGTTCGTGTTGTTGCGGAGTCTTTCATCTGTAAATGAAGAGCACAGGCGAATTTGTAAGGAGTTTCCAGGGTGCCACAAAGTGGAAAGATCATCCAGAAAAACAAAGAAAACCCTTTGTATTCTCAGCCCGGTGAAATGCATGCAATCAGTGTGAGGTTTGACTTTTACAGAAGAGATATGCAAGACTTCGACTAGCTTCCCCTGTATTTCACAGCCGCTTCTTGAAAAGGCTGTCTTGAAGCTGCAAGGAAAATGAGGTTCAGCTCTCACATTCATACAGGTGTGTAATCTTGCAGAATCCTCTTTCTTGTATCTATATTGCATTCTCTTTCCTTTTTCTCAAATTTTTTCCCAATCTTACAACAAATTGTTCCAGTCATTCAAAGTTATGTGTGTCCTGTCGGTAAACCATATAGCATCAGATATCGTCCTTTGAGTCAGAACCTGGGTGTAAATTAGGACTTTTCAACGAGGACATTTTTGTTAAGTCTAAGCTGTGAACCAAGACTTGCATCTTCCTACTGCTAAATCACAATTTATTCTGCATATTTTCTTGTCAGTAAATATGGATCTTTTAGATGGATTTAAGGAGTGTTGGTCTGGCTTTGGTCTTGGTCATATTACACTGATAAAATTAAATGTTTCTTATGCACCAAATCAGCATATTAGAATGATTTCTGAAGGATCGTGTGATCATGAAGACTGTAGTAATGATGCTGAAAATTACATTTTTTAAAAATATATTAAAATAAAACAAAGCTATTTTAAATTGATGATATTTCACAATACTTCTAAAGTGTATAGCATTTTTCATCAAATAAATGCAACCTTGGTGAGACTTTTCAAAACATTTAAAAAAATCTTACAGACTTTTGCATGGTAGTACAGAATACTACATTATGTTAATTTTTTTTTACAGTTTGAAACAGTTGGCTAACCATGTTCGGGACTTTTGAGACTAACCTTAACAGATTGCTTATAGAAATTCCTTTAAAACATTGACAACTGAAAGTTATTGTTTTGCACATCAGTCTAAACTCAAATGCAAGAGAATCCATTTAAAAATCTGCATATATTGCTATTGATTTCACCAACTGACTGCCATCAAACGCTGAGCTTTGAAGGTTCCATATTGGCTGGCATTAGAAGTTATCAAAGCGATTGAACCAAAAGGCTTGTCACACAAATGGTTCTACCCACCATATGTTGTCTTTATTAATTTCAACACAAATATATTTTGATAGTGTTTCTGATCAAAAAACAAATCGTATTGTTCTGTCAGTGATAACAATGCTGTCTGACAGTCTTCTATAGATAAATAGATTGTGTCTACATTCATTCATGTTCTTTTTTTTTTTTTTAGAGAGATCATGAAATAAAAGATCTAGTGTTTAAATATTACTTGTGGAAATCCTTTGAAGGAAAAATCAAGTTTGGTCGCAAATAGACAAGTCTAATTTTGATGATTTTATAATTGTATTTGTTTTTTGAAGTTTTAAATTAGCAACAGACTAATATATTATTTAGTTTGATGATCACCATGTTTTGAAGGCTAAGCACCTTCTTTTGACTGAGCATTTGTAGAAAAAGGAAACTAATGCAGTACTTCAGACCCATTTTGAATCCTATTTGTGGAAAGTGCCCAAACGTCTGTTTTCCCCTCCTGGCTCTTGCTTGTCAAGGCCCATCAATGGTGCTGTGGACCCATAACTACACCTGAGGCCCTCATTTCTTCCTTTGAATACATTCCTCTCTCTTTCCTTTCAGACATTCTCCATCTTTGATTCCCCACTTTACCCAGCAGATGTCTAGATCTTAACTTGCTCTCCTGTGGTTGGCGAGCTGGCAGACGCGAGCCTCGCGTGCCCGGTTCCTTCAAGCCCTGTGGGGAAACGCGCCTACCTGGGCGGCTCTGTAATTTTGTTTTCTCTTCGCTTCTTTCATATGAGCGCACTTACATCCACGCAGCAAGGTCAAGCGAGTCTGGAGAACTTGTATGATTCTACATCTACAGGACTAAATGCATTTACCGCCTCCGTACGTACGAAGAGGGTGAGTTTGAGAACCAGAGAAAGGAGTGATTTGACAGGAAGGACCAAAATAAATATGTCAGACATCTTGCCATCTGCACGAGGGGCATTCCAAAGGGACTAATTAGCCAGCCGTGGTGGGCTGGATTGCTCGTTTGAAAGTGATTCGCTCTTCTAGGGGAGAACAGGTGGAGGAGTTGTTTTTTTTCCCCTTCGCTCACTTTATCGCGTTTGAGTGGTTTGGCAATTGCACTTTTACTCTTAATGCCTGTTCTTCTTTGAGTGTTTCATAAAATGCCTTCATTGGTGTCTTTAACGCTGCCAATCAGCTGCTGTTGTTGGTGTCCCTTAGGTGTATAGCGTTTTACACATATTGCAGTGAGATGATGAGTCTGTGGAGGAGACGCTTAATAACTTGTTGGTTCTTTCCTCCCTCTGGTTTATGTGTTTATACGCTTTAAAAGTGAGTCATACTGCCTCAGAGGGAGTGAAGAATTGTGGGTCCACAAAGGAAATAGCAGGATTTGGAATAGTTTACTACTATTATTTCTTCAATGTGTTGTGTTGTTTACATTGTATGCACATTTTATGTGCTACCACTTATAAAGATAGTGTGCAAAATATGCATTTTTCAGCTAAGAATGCAAATGAGTTATGAGTTTTATCGCAACATATGTGACATTTACTTGAAATAGAAATCTTTTGTAACATTATATGCTAGTCGTTACATTCACTTTTGATCTTTGCTAGATAAAAGTATTACTTTTTAAAGTATTAGTATTAATATTAGATGTCCATCCATCATCTTCCGCTTATATTATGTATTAATATTAAATCATACTGACCCCAACATTTTCAACAGTAGTTTCTGCATTATGTAGTATGTATACTGTGCACAGAATGCAAATGTTTATACTACTGCTTGAAACGTTTACCGTTGTGAAATGCATACTGCTTCACATATTATTTAAAAAACGTAATAGGCACTTTACAGTTTATACTGGCCAAATTAATAATGAACTTATTGGATGCCTCTATCATACTCTGAATTAGATTATGTTTTGAGAATTTGATTGGATCACATGAGGGCTTGTCAAAGGCTACATTGTTTGAATCTTAACACGTTAAAAATGCAATTGAATTGTTCTGCCCTTAAACCAAAACATGTCCGCTTAGGAAAGTGTTGTTGCATGCCTGGGTTTGTTAGGAAAAAAACATTCTGACCTCTTTGGCTCCTATTTACCAACGTCTCTCTTCAATCAATATGTGCAAGCCCTTTGGGTGCATGCAGGGCGACGTCAGCTATTTACAGTGTGTGTGTTTTCAATACTTCAACTCCAGTGACTTGTCAACGACCTCATAAGCTTGTGAACCCCATCGGCTTTGTGCGGTTATTGCGGACAGAGTCTAATTGTGCTTATGGGTGGGAGAAAGAAAGCACGAGGGAAAGAGAGAAAGAAAAGACGCTGGGGTGATGAATGATACTTATGTGTGCAAAACCTTGAATTTTCTAATTAAGTTTTAAAAAGCACATTTCACTTTTTAGTGTTTTTTTGCTAAGGCAATCATCGCTGTTATTATTTCTTGTAGGATTTTGAAGTCTGTTGTAGTTTGTGTTATGGACATGAATAAAACCTAAGATTGTGTGTCTTCTTGAGGAGAGGTGTTATTACTTTTCTAGGTAATCAGACTTGACGTTTTTCACCTGGCGAACGATCAAAATGGAAAACTGTACAGTGAAGCAAAAACTTAGCAACCACTTAGCAACTCCCTAGCAACAACATTCTAAAATAAATATACTTTACCAACTGCATAACAACATCCTACCAACAATACTAATGGCATGCTTCAAACACTCAGAATACTTTTTCATCTGCATAACAATGTCTTTGAAGAATCCCAGTTAGAACATCCATAATCAAGCATCATCTTAGCTCGAAACACCTTACCAACTGTATAGGAACACACTGACAACCATTCAATAACACCATAGCAGCTACATAGCAGCATCCTGCCAACTAGAGCTACTCGATAAATCATTAAAAGACCGCAAACTCTATTCAAACACCCACGTGATCTTGTTCCTAAGTGACAAGGATTTACCTGTCTATTAAACCTTTGACATAATCACACTGTAACATTCAAATCTGCGTTGGCGCTGACCCAGAGAAAAGTGTTATCATGTATGAAATGACTTCACAAACAGTTCATCCAGTAACGAAACTCGTGAAGTATTTATGAGTGAGTCATTGAATCATCCATTTAAACCGAGGTTTTTAAATAATTCAGATTAATTAAACAATTAAAAGACACTGCGGCGATTAACATTTTGTCAGAAACTCTGGTAATTTGCGTTATTTTGTTTAGTTGTTTGTTCAGAATCGTGGGAGAATCGTGATCTCTGTTTGAAAAAATAAATAAAAATGTTGATTCCCTATTCAGAATCATGCAGCTCTACTGGCAACCACTCAGAGCTTGCTTGCATCCACATAGCGACATTGTAAAAGTCACTCTGAGCACTATCAGCAACACAGAAATGACCTGACAACCACCAGTACACCTTGGCAACCGAATAACAAAGACCTGGCAATCATCCAAAACACCCCAGCAACCGCATAGCAACACCCTGACAACCACCCAGAACACCCACCACTCATATGAAACTCGGATATAGGCACTCGAATATTAGTTTTTAGAAAAATATAAAAAGCCTTTATTATTTCATGGCTTAAATTTTAAAAACAGGTGACAAGCAATGGCACACCTACGTATTGGGGCCAATAAGCCTTCATCAGGGTGTGAGTAACAAACACAATCAGAGTTCTTTTAAACAGCAATCAATTAGTCACACGACGATCACCTGGTCATGCGGCACAGAACAAACGAAAGGAACCATCTTTCTGAATAGAATCACCCAAGCAAACACATAAAGTTGTACTAGAAGCAACTTGTATCCCCTATCCTACTGCAAACTGCATGATTTCCATGGCAACATACTACACAGCCAACAAAAGTATGTTGTAAGAACGCTTTGCCAACGTTCCTATTAAGTGATGAAAACGTTATTTTTTTAAATGTACTCTGAACGTTCAAAACGTCCAGTTTTTTTTATTATTATTATTTATTTTTTTCTTGTTAAAGGAGAACTTGGTAACTTTTTTAACTTAATAAAACTGTCTAGAATTCATTTGGATGGTTAAACAACCTGTTCTGGTGATATTGGTGACTTTCCCCGCTCCCCCCAGCGTTCCCAGGCGGAAAACCAACCTTGCAACTTGGGGACTACCGTCCCGGCAAGATAGAAATTGGAAGTCTCGTGAGAAGCGAGAACGAGAACGAGCACGAGCGCGAAACACGAATTGCTTTACGACAATTCGACATAAACACACACGCATGTATGATGTATTACCAGATTACCCACCTCGGTAGACATAGCTCCACACGATACAGTTGGCTTGCTCCGATACAATACAAACGCACATGAGCAGCGGTGGAGAGGGGGAGGAGGCCGCCGCAAGTGAGTTTTTTACGACCGTTGTGAAATATACGCCCCCCCACAGCTGTAGGGGGAGCTTGTGGGGAAAACATGCGACAACAAAAGGAAAAATCAGCGAAGAAGTGACTAGAGTTCGCTAGAGTTGCCGAGTTCTCCTTTAATGTGAATGTTCCATTTTATAATTTTTAAAAACATGATGGAAACATTACTTTTGAATGTTCTCTGAATGTTTGGAAACAAGTAGTAACATTTAAAGAACATTACACGAACATCCAACTAAATTTTTCGGGTAAAAGCTTTCCATGAATGATGTTTAAGTAATGTTTTTGTGCTAACATTTTGAGAACATTATTAACTCTTTCCCCACCATTGATGGAAATTTCCGGCTTTCCGTGTTTTCACTGTTGTACGTTAGGGGGGCGTTATCACACATCTTCTGAAAGAGTACTGAATCTCATGATCAAAACACATGCAAAGAAGATGCAGAAACAAGTGATATCATATGTAATCATATGCATTTGTAAAATAACATGATCATCAACATTAAACAGCATATAAATCAAAATGTTACTGAATAAAATGTCGACCCAGGATGAGCTACAGGACTGTGCAAGCATTAGGGGTGTTGATGGACTCCATCTACATTTTGATCATCGTTCTGAATCCGATCCAGACGTAGTCTTTGAGCAAAAAGCTGAGAAAATCAAGTTTTTGTCAATGTTGCTTTTGCCACAACGTTAGCCAAATTTCTGAGAACGTTCCCTGTTAGCTTGGTAGGAACTTCATAGTAACACGGTGAAAACACTCTATGCACTAGCTGCATAGCAACACCCTGACAACCACCAGAACACCATGGCAACCGCATAGCAACTGAAAAGCAAAGCCCTAGCAATCGTCTAGAAATCCCCAGCAACTGCATAGCCACACCCTGGCATCCAGTCAGAAGTCTATTAGCTGCATAGGAAAGCCCCGGCAACCACCCAGAACACCCTACATTGTGTCAGTCAGTTTTTCATGGGTAAGCACTACTGTAAAAATCTAGTTCTTTCTATACTGTATATATTTAAATCGATGTAGTGTTCATTAACATGTTTAAGACTTTTTTTTCTTGGCTTGCAAAATGCAACTGAGGGCTTTTTCTCTAATCAAATAGTGCTGATTCAGAAAACGTCTGCCTTAATCAAAACCTCAAATTGGGTTATTCGCATGCTTCTGCTGCGGCCATAAAAGCCAAACCAATGTTCTTTTAGTGTAGTGTAATGAGGGACAGGGAAACCTCCAGAGTCTGACTTACTGCTGAACATATGCAGAAAAGCCTCTCAGTCTCTGCCAAACACGCAGGCTCACAGCCCCTCACATGGAGCCCGCCTTTGCTGTAATTTGAGGAGAGATGCTGGCAAAAGACATGAAAAGATGCCTGTGATACTGCTGTTGTCCCCGCTCCACAAGTATAAGACAAGCTTGGCATGTCGGCACGATGATTGCTTTTGTGTGTTCTGGTCTCTCCGGACCCCTCAAAGACAGAGAGGGAATTACTGGCCTGCAGCCTCTGATAGTATATCAAGATTACGGTGCTTTCCAGACAAGAGCGGACCACCACCAAAAAGCTTGATTGTGTCACTCGCTAACACATTTGAAGGATGGCTGATATTTGAGGAAATTAATGGCTGTTTAGATTCGTGTCTGCTGCGTTCCAAACGATTTCGCATTTTGAGGGTCTTCGCATTTATGGGTCATGTTGTTTGTAGTTTGACTGACTTTATTTCAGAGTAAAATAGGATATTTGATCTGACATTTAAATGGTAAATGGGCTATTTTCTGGGTGTTTGAGGCAATTAAGGGGAATTGTAAAATTGTTTGTTTGCCAAATGGGGTAAAATGAGAATGTTTCCCTACGGAAAAGTCGCATGGTATTACATTATAATGAACAAGAAATCAAAATTGCCGATTTAATGTAAACATTTGTCACTTGTGGAAAAAACCATGATTGAAGTACCTTGCAGTGCTTGCACATACGCGATTTTAGGCTAGAAAAAGCTGTTGAACATTTCCACCCTTATTACCGAACACATCTTGACCTTTTGTGACAACATGTCCCAATAGTTTAAACAATATTGTGTTGTCAAAACGACAACAGCAGGTTAGCAGGTTTTTCAGTTAAATTTGAAAAGAAAAACACTTGATATAAACTGATTGATAATACAACACAATTTTTTATATATTATGCAAAAATATGCAAAAACATAAATATTGTAATTAATAAATTGAATTATGAATTTATAACATTTAAATATATCTGACATACTTCCCCAATAAAACTATGAAAAATTGCGGTTAAAATCTACCTCTATTATATTGTTGCCTAAATATGCTAGTGGGGTTAATTAGATATAGCCTATGTGACAACTAGCCTCGTTATCTAAAATAAAAGGACTGTAGTTTTACCTTTTCATAGCATTACTAAACCATAGTACTTTTATTTCCATGTGTTTGATGGTGTGTTTAAGATAAATTAGCTGTTTACTGACTCTTATTTCCCATATGTCATTGAATCATATGTTAATAATTGCCTGAATGTATTGTGTGTGTGTTTGTAGGATGCAGGAGAGGGAACTGCAGCGTGTGGGCAGGAGATTGCTGCTGTTGGGCATCTGTCTGCTGTCTCTTTGGGGTCAGCTGAGTCTGGCCTCAACACATCGCAGCCATATTGGTGAGTTGCATGCAAACATATAAATATACACATTAACTTTAATGGGAAGCATTAGAGAAAATAGACTATCAACTCAGATGTTGCCCACTCAACTGCTGCATTTAGCGTAGGATGAGCTTGATCCCCAGGTTCTGAAGTCCATTTTTCCTGGAAATTCATAGACAACTGTTGCTTTGTTGTACTTGGGGTTGAACAGCCTTGCGTCACTTGTTTTCGAAACCATCTGCTTGACCTTGTTCAGAAATATGGCATTAGCTTGAATGAAAATTTTCTGTTGGCATTAGCTTGAAAGAAAACAAACAAAAAGATCTAAGCTTAAATTTCTCATATTTGGAGATGCAAGCTGCTGAATATTCAATATGTTGGTCTTTCTAAGCTTTTGAGATTGATCTGAGTTTGTGAATATGGTTCATCATTACAGTATCAACTTTGTCTCAGTTTGCTATAGGAGAAAAAAAAGGGCATTTGTTATGGCATTTGTTAGGGTTATTACTGTTGTTAAAGCTTCTCTTTTGTTGACAGCAGCTGATTTATAAGCAGCACTCATTACAAGTATAAGTTATAAGTGACCCAAATGATTGTGTGTAAAAGAACACAAGTGGTGTTTTTACTCACTCAGAAATTGCTAGTAAATTTCACAAATAATAACAAAGAAATGTCAATTTATGAAAGTCGTTCCTTGTAAAATGTATTCCAATCATTTCTTTATTTACAACTACGAAATAAGCCACTGAGCATTACGGTTTTATTCCAATGAATTGTGCAACCCTAGATCTATTCTCCATTTACTCTCATTGCTCCTGTCTAGGAGAAGCCATTTAGATTTGTGATTTCTCTTTCTGAAGTCTCTTGATGGGAGTGCAGCGTTAGATCAGTGGAGCCCAGTTGCAGGCCAACAGGGGCGCCAGAAGAGAAGGTGTCAGGCTTGTCACTGAAATGTCATTGTAAGGAGAAAGCGACAACGTGAAGGAGAACCCTGGGCAAAAGGTGGAAGATGTGAATACACATCGCAATAATGAGACCCCATCCACAGGGGCCGAGTGGCAAACCGCAGTGGACCAGGAGCGATTAGAGAAAGTCGTGTTTGAGCACATACACACACAGACATTAGCTGTGTATATCCTGGTGAGGCTGTGTCTTCCTTTCTCTGTGTTCGCCGAAAGCCACAAAGACCCATTGGGGAAAAGCCAAGCAACAGCGACAATTAATCTCTTGTTATCAAGTCAAAGGCCGACTCTAAATAAAATCATGCAGCTTTTCAGGCACCGGGACAAAGATAGCAACAAGTTTAGGAGGGCCCCATCCTTCTCCCGTTGGATGTGTACGTGCGGTATGTCGGAGGTAGAAAGGATGATTGATTACGGAGCAAGTTGCCCAATCATTCACCCTGTTTTGGGAAGAGAGTGGCTTTCCACCCGATGCCGGCTCCTCAGCTCCAGGCTAGCACAGAACTAATCACAGAGTAACTCCCAGTGGCTCGGGGAGGTCAGGCCAAGGTGTTACCCAGTAAACAAACCTCTTTAGCCCCGCTATTTAAGAGAAGTGCGGGCCTCCTGCTGCTTTGGAGAGTCAACCTCTCAGAACACCCTTAAGAGCAGATCAGCCCAATAACACCTCAGGGACAACAGCAATGCCAGGACTCATTAGTTAGTCATGAGAGAGAGAGTGAGAGAGAGAGAGATGGGGTAACATTGGGAGGAAGATATGGCATGAGATGAAAAAACAGAGGCAGAGGGAATGAGGGAAAATCTGGCAACATCAATAAATAAATAAAAACATAAAAAACTTGCAGAAATGCATTGAAATGTCCTAGTTGTTTTTGGGGTCTCCCCAATAAGTATGGACTTTAGTGAGATTTTACCAGAAAATGTTTTAGAATTTTTATCATGTGTAAATGTTAAACATCTTGTATAATATTACAGTAACTGCTGTATTGTTCTTTTGGTTTGGTTTTTTATTTTTATTGTATTTATTAAACTGTATTTTTTTGTAACTCTGTTTTTGCCATGAAGATAGCCTCAGATGCTGACCTGGCATTAAAAAGCTATACTACTACTACAGTAAGAGCTGTAAAATTGGGCATTTATATTGATAGCTTTGATCATTTGGTCTTGGAAGAATTTGTTGGGAAATAGTTTATATTGAAATTTCTGACTTTTTATTACAGACTTTGGTGTCTTGGCATATCTGAACTCAAGTTTCTGAAACTCAAAGCAATATTTGAGAAATTTCCCATTTGCTGACCTCTTAATCGTATTGCTCTCTAGGATTTTATTTATGTCATGTATTTCCTGTGTTGATTTTGAAGACACTGATGTGATGCATCAATGTAAAATCATAAAGCAATAAGATCATCTCTTGCTGTTGATTAGATGGAATGTTTCCCTCCTCTTCTCCTTAAATAGATGCATCTCCATATTAATATGCAGCAATCAAGCATTTTCTGATTTGTTCGTCAGTAGCTGCAGGGGGAGATACTGCAACGCACACTGGAATAATGGAGGCGTGAAAACCACATTGCAAGAACCGATTATCAGATTTAATCTGACAGCTGGTTTCTTTTCTTCAGATATGGGGCTTGAAGTGATACACCTTGCAGGTCATAAAGTTATAGATGTAACTGGTTTCTGGAATAATGTTCGGTTGATGCTGAGATGAAATATGGCCCCAAACTGAATTGAATTTTTAATTTCATGAGATCACCAAAACAAAAAGGTTAATTTGCACATACCCACTTACACTTTAACACTTTCACTTGTATAATAACCTTCTTTGTCCAGAAAAAGAATGGTTGACATTATTCATTAGCATTGTCTTAGCCCCTGCTAGTAGATTGCATAATTACACCATTCATATCTCACTCCAGGTATAATAGAGTTTCTGGGTTGTTATTATACATTTCATGAGGGTTCCTTGGTGGTTTTGTTCAGGTAAATTTAATTTTAAACATTTTTTTTTTTTTAATGTTTAAAGTTCGTTTAATATTCGTTTACATGTTGGCTGCCTTGCCACAGACTGCAGAATTTAGAGTGGGCTTGCATGTCTACAAGGGGCATGCCTCAGTGCACTTCGTGTAGAATAGTGTAGCTATAGCTTGTACCAGGGAAAGACAGGAGGAAGACAGTGACATTTTACTGTCTGCAGGGCAGGTCAGTGTTTCCTCCATGGTGGATGCATGATACACAGATAGATAGATAGATAGATAGATAGATGGATAGATGGATAGATAGATAGATAGATAGATAGATAGATAGATAGATAGATGGATAGATGGATAGATGGATAGATAGATAGAGTAGACAGACAGACATGGCATAAATGGCCTCAAATAATTTTTATATATTTTGACTTAAAGTACTGCATGTGACATTTAATGCAGGTAGTAATTGTTTCAGCTGTCATAGATGGCATTTGCCTTGGGTGAAGTTTGACCATTTGTTTGACACAACACTGAAAATGTGAAAGAAGTGAAGGGACACCAGCCAGCAAGTGTCTGGCATATACAGTATGTGAAGTCCTTTAATACCGTTTAAAAAGCATCCCAGGAGTGTGCAGAGCTCATCTAGATAGAGGGTACTTTTTAAGAAGCTGATAAATAGATATTTTTTGGCCTCCACATAATTAACTTCCATATTATTTATTACTTTCTGTAAAGCTGCTTTTGAAACACTGACCATTGTAAAAAAGTGTTATGTAAATATAATTAAATTGACGTTTCTTAAAGGGCTAGTCCACCCCAGAATGAAAATTGTCATTAATTACTCACCCTCATGTCGTTCAAAACCTGTAAGACTTTTGTTCATCTTCTGAACACAAATGAAGATCTTTTTGATGAAATCCGAGAGATTTATGTCCCTCCATACAGCTACGCAACTATCACTTTGATGCTTCAAAAAGTTCATAAAGAGATCTTAAAACTAATCCATATGAATTGAGCGGTTTAGTCCCAATTTTCTGAAGAGACACGATCATTTTATATGATGAACAGATTGAATTTAGGTTTATGTTTAGGTCTTTTTTTCACATATAACTCATACATCAGTTGTTGTAAATGGAAGCTCAAGCATGTTTGCTTGACGTGTAAGAACCAATGAGGTTTGTTCTCACATGTCAAGCAGGTTCGGTTGAGCTTCTGTTCGCTGATCAATGTTTAAATGTGAATAAAAGCCTAAATTCAATATGTTCATCATATGCAGCGAATGTGTCTCTTCAGAAAAGTTGGACTAAAACACTAAATTCATATGGATTAGTTTTACGATCGCTTTATGAACTTTTTGAAGCGCCAAAGTAGTAGTTGCGTAGCTGTCAATGGAGGGACAGAAAGCTCTGATTTTATCAAAAAGATCTTGTGTTCCGAAGATGAACGAAAGTCTTACAGGTTTGGAACATGAAGGTTAGTAATTAATGACAAAATTTTAATTTTGGGGTGAACTATCCCTTTTAAGTGTTGAGGAGACGATAGTAATAGTTAAGATAGTAATAGTTTAAGCAAACATATAGCAACAGTAGTAATCAGTTTGCATTCAACATATTTTACTGTTCCCATTTTCACTGTTTAAACAAGTTGTTGTTTCAAGTCAAAGTCCATGTCATTATCGCCATCATTATTACTCATTTGACTATTCATACAGGTGCCTGTTGCATGAGTCTTACAAGTTAGACATCTTTTTTTTTTCTTTTTTTCTTTAAGACTGTTCATAGCTTTTTAAAATCAGTTACATAAAAACATAGATTAGCCTAATTTGATACCGAAAAGTAAGACTGACTGACTGCCCCTGACTAACTGCTAGTGGGTCATACTACAACTTAAGACACTGTCTTAACATAATGGCTTTGTTTATGCAACCGGCCCCAGAGCTCATACGACAAGCCTTTACCCATGACTGGCATCTCATTAGTAGCCATTGAGACTTCCTGGCGGTCAGTCTTTGACTGAGCAACATGATTTTTTGCTATTTTGGGCAGAGTAAAAAGGGATCATAATGGTTTTAACTGAGAACGGCAATTAGCAGAGAAGTGCTGACAGCGGTCTAGCGGGCCTTGCTGTGAACAGTGTTAACATCGCCATCACGAAGACTTTAAAATTACTCAGTTGTTTTTTTAACCTCACATTTATGTGTTCTAGGACCCTGCAATTGTAGCCATTCATTTTTGAGACAAGTGTGACAGGTGCTTTTTTTTGCTATTAAAGGACTGAATTAAATACCTTAGCTTTGGATCTTTTAGATGAATTTGAACTTTTTCAGTGGGTGTAACCTTTCCCTGCTTTATTGAAGAGTGTATGTAAGATACAATTAATTTTAATTTACCATCCACTATGTAGCCTGTCAATTATTATTATTATTACTATAATTAAAGCAATATTGCTTAGTAAGCCTAAACAAGAAATCAATTGATTTTGAATGCGCACATTTCTTTTTAGATTTCACTCTGTTAACTGCGGTGCTATGATAACGCAAGGTTTTTTTTCTCACGGTTCGTATGCACACCTCCAGTAGAGTCGCATTTCATGATTTGAGCACGGTTATATTTTTACCCAGCTGAGGATATGTCAGGAAACTCAATATTTCTCTCTCAGCTCTAATAAGGAATTCCTTGCTGTTATTACTAGAACAGATTGATGGCCCCCAGATCGCAAATTAAAGATATTTGCTTTAATAACTGTCCCTTTGAAACTACCCACTCAATAAGTGCAAGTAATAATACGATATCAATCCTGGAAGACATTTACGAGCAGACATCCTTAGCAAAACAAGAGGAGGCGAGAGAACTATTGTGAGAGATGCTCCAAAGATTTTGTGGATCTCTCAGGTTGTTGGCTCCCTCCTCCTTTCATTGGTTTCCACTACCTACCCCCCCCAATACAGCAATATTAATGACTTAATACAGTATTTAAAATGAATTCTATCAGTCCATGCAGTCAGTTCATAAGTGCTCATATTCTTGGTCTTATTGTACATGATTCATTGGTACACATTATTGCAAAGAATCTTTTGTCTTGTCTTTGCAAAGTGAAATCGAAATATTTGTATTTTTGTCATTTAATATTTGCCATGAAAATAGCCTTAGATGCTGACATGGCATTAAATAAATCCATCCATCCATCCATCCATCCACCCACCCACCCACCCACCCACCCACCCACCCACCCATCCACCCATCCACCCATCCACCCATCCACCCATCCATCCATCCATCCATCCATCCATCCATCCATCCATCCATCCATCCATCCATCCATCCATCCATCCATCCATCCATCCATCCATCCATCCATCCATCCATCCATCCATCCATCCATCCATCCATCCATCCATCCATCCATCCTATTTCCAGTGCTGATTTTACATAATGCATCAACATAGATTCCTGTGTTTGTGAAGTCAAATGTCTAAATATCTGCCTAAAGGGTTGTAACCCATGGATGCAGAATTTTCCTCCATAGGCCTATCCGTTTACTCAGAAACCATCTACATGCTAGTGTACTCCTAAAATAAAGCAGATATACAGTACACATTTTAAATTTAAATGACTTTCTCTTCCCGGAAAATGGACCAAAAATATTGATGACTCATCTTGTACACTGCAATTACATTTTATCCAGCATACAGGGGGCCTTTTGAGTCAGATATACTTAGAAATGTGAATTACCATAAATCTACATAATAGTACATGTTGGACTAACAATATTCTCTTGAAATTTGTACCAACACACCTAAAAGAGTGTAAAAAAATATATAACATTGAACAACGCTACTGATTGGCACCCCCTATTATGGATTTTTGAAAATTACCTTTCATGTAATGTGTAACACAGCTCTAAGTGAATGAAAACATCCTGCAAAGTTTTAAATCTGAAAGTGCACCTTATATAGAGTTATTGTCTTTCAAAATTAAGAGTCGACTCTGAGTCAATGAAATGAATCATTTTTCAAACAAGTCATAAGCCGTTTCGTTGTGACGTCAAACAAAACATTAGCTTATTGCCCGCCCACTTATTGTGCGTGCAGACTCCAGGGAGAACTTGAACCTCAAACCAACAGTTGATTCCTGTGGACACTGGATAGCATCATGTCGAGAAGACGCTGTGCTCTACAATGTGAAGGTAAAGCCAGTTTTTTTTCACTGCCCAAGGACGAGCATGTGGAGAATCCGTGGTTAAACTTCATTTTTACCACGATTCCACAGCAGTATAATCCTAAACTTTTGCTGTGTTCCCTTTATTTTGCTTATGACTGCTTCTCAAATCTCAGAATTCAATGCAGGATTTGCAAACCGCTTGCTCTTGAAAGATAGTGTTCAAAATACTTACTGTAGCTTTGAGTTTTATATTGTGTTGGTCTCCTGCTAACTGGTTAACTCACTTTATTACTGTCTTACTGAAATACTTCGGCTAATCAGTTGTGGGCCACTATTACCTAAAACTCTGTCTATTAATGCAGATTGTCTGTCGTTCTCACTACTTTGAGGAAAGATTAAGGATGGAGCAAGATTTGTTTTACCAACGTTTATTTTACATCAATCATTCACATCAGTCATTCACACTAGAGCTCGGCTAATGCATACATTGCATACATGCACTGTTATTGATACAGTTTCTTACTTGGTAAGAAAAATACTTGGTAAAGAAATTAGTAAACCAATCACAACACACTGAGCCGTCTGGCCAATCAGAGCAGAGTAGCTCGCGGAAAGGAGGGATTTAGAGAGATTGATTTCATCTGACGAGTCGTTTGCGAATCATTGAATATGTGGTGATGTGCAAATGTATATTATGAGGAAATGAAACCTTTTTTGACCTTTGATGCATGGAAACCTTTTGTAGGAGACTCCAAAACAACATTAGGAAACTTTAAAATAGCATAATAGGGGCACTTTAAGGGTCTGCAAGCTCCCAGCATGCATTATTGCATGTGGTTAGAGTTGTTGGATTATTGAGCTGTTCGCTGAATTACTATTAATTAGTCACTGTTAGGTATTTGTTGTGTGAAGTCCTAAAAAACTAAATATAAGAAAGAAATTGACAACCCCATCATTCGCTCTCAAAAGTGGATGGTAATTTATTATAAAAATTAATTTTTGCTGTGATTTAATTTGCCATTCATATCGTATATGCAGTCTAATCCCTGTCTGGTGACCCACAGTGACCAGTGACACTACTAGAAAAGTGATGCTGGTTAAATTATGCAAAACAAAATGTTCAGTGTCAGGGAGCGATGTGGTGTTTTCAAATGTGAATTAATTATGACCAGCAGCTACCATTCAGTAAGTTAATGACTCTTGAACAGACCTAAGTTAAAGTAATTTAGACTATTAAGAATTCATAATTGTAATATTTCACCTCTGGCTAGCAGCAGCTTTGCTTAACACTCATTGTAATTTGGCCGATTAACAATTAATGCTAGCAATATTTCACCTTGACCCGAAATGGCATACTTGAATGAGTCAGAGCTAGTAATGGAGGTTTTTTTATGCCCTTTGCCTGCCATGGTGGTTTTGGTTGAAATCTATTCTGGATGTTAGAATAATGTGGGTAATATTTCTGGTGAACTATCCTAAAATATTGCCCTCAGAGATGTACAACCTTCAAATCTCAAAGTTACATTTGAAAAATTGCACCCATAATACAGTAATACAGTCCTGTTAATATAGGATTTGTTTTATTTGTTTTATTTGAGTTGTGTTTGTTTCCTTTCCACCTCAGACTGTAGACGACAGCACAGGAAGCTGATTGGTGTTGTTTGTTACCACGGCAGCATGTGTGATGACATCTCTCCTGTCAGTCATATTTTGCAGGCTCAGAGGAGAGTGTATGTGTGCGTATGTGTGCATATGTGAGATTTAAAGCACTACTGACACTTTGAGGGTGGGGACAGCATGCTATTTAGAGCAAACACTGTAGTGAGAGACAGGATGCATTCGGAATGAACAAACACACGGGAAAACGAACACCGAATTCCCTGCTAATGGAGGTATTAGGCTGTATGTGGCTCCAAAAATGAAAATGCACCATTATAGTAGTCCATATAAGTAGCCTTTGAGCATATTTTGATATATCAGTATTTTTCATATGATATTACATCATGATTTCATTTATTTTATCAGCTTTGGGAATTGTGGACTAGCTAGAATGTGCTGTTAAAGCCATAAAGTAATATATAACCTGAGCCTTTATAAAGAACTTTGTTGTGTTGCACACATATTTCTGTCATTTTATACATTTTTCCTCCCTTTATTTTCCAATAGACTCAGGTGCTTTGATGTGAATGGTATGCAAGCTTTTGACCTCGGATGCTCCTCTAATGGATGAGGAAAGTAACTAAATACTGAAGCTATTGTCTTGAAAGCTAGACAAGACAAGAACACGCAGACAGGCAGGTGTAATTAAAGTCTCAGAAGTGAGAAAAGTAGATTTCACCCCTCAGTTTCCAAATGAATGACAGAGCACAATTATATTTTTTAGAAATATATATATATATATATATATATATATATATATATATATATATATATGAAGAGTTCAGATGCAAAAGCCTCTAAGTGCCATCTGAAATTTTCTTCTAAAATGATAATTTTTATCAAGCTCGTTTATATAAGTTCAGTTATTTCACTTAAATGGCAATTAATCGGTCATTTTCATTGCCATTTAAGTGAAATTACTGAACTTAAATATACAAGCTTCATAAAAATGATCATTCTAAAAGAAAATTTCAGATGGCACTTAGAGGCTTTTGCATCTGAACTCTCTAATATATCATATATATATATATATGATAATAATAATTAGCCAATATTATATATATATATATATATATATATATATATATATATATATATATATATATATATATATATATACGGGGATGATTAGGAGGCCATGATGGACAGAGGCCACTGGGCAAATTTGGCTAGGATGCCGGGGTTACACCCCTACTCTTTCGAAAGACATCCTGGGATTTTTTTTGGACCACAGAGAGTCAGTACCTCGGTTTAACGTCTCACCCGAAGAATGTTCCATTATGTATATAAATATAATGGAACCTATGGAACTTTGTATTACAGCACAACTTACTAACTTACTGCCTCCTTATGTAACTACTTTGTTGTATATTCCTTGTTTGCAAATCAGTCTGAATAAATGCGTCTGCTGAATGAATACATGTAAATTTTGCCTAATGTATCAGCCAATATCTTGAGAATATTGATCAATAACTAACTATGGCCACTTAGCTGATTAACAGAAGCATTATAACTTCCTTGTGTTTGTTTCAGAATCTACCAACAGCCTTTTCTGTTTTCAAATATTTTATTTATTTGCTTATTTATTTAATTGCTTATTTACATATTTATTTATTTATAACGTAATGTTACTTTTAAAGGGCACCTATTATGCAAAATAAACTTTTACATGGTGTTTGAACACTAAATGTGTGTTGGCAGTGTGTGAGCAAAACCACCCTAGAATGATAAAAATCCACCCAGTGTTTTTTTTACAATCTCAATAAATCATAAGCACTGTCTCAGAATGAGCTGTTCTCAGATTCGGCGCAATGTGACGTAGAATTGAGCAGGCCCCTCCCACGACTGTTGAGTGACACTTCAGTTTGAGCCTAGACCCGCCCTGAGTGAGCTGGACACAGAGTCCGCCACTGTTCGACGCTTGAGCAGCTGTAGACAAGAATGTCTCCTAAGCGATTGAGGTGTGTTGTTGATGGATGTAAGAATGAACATAGCAGTCTTCATTTACTCCCGTTGTTACTCAAGGATGGATCTGTACTGTTTGTGATCCAGCTTACACTCTCCGGAGCAACAGGCCTAACGTTACTGACCACGGCAGAAATGAAAGTGCGAGCGCGCTCTTTATGACAGCTCTTCGAGTCATTTTACAGATATAAGGTTTACCAGTTTATTTAGCACCCACTTAAAAGGTGTGTATATTACTGTTAGTTGTAACGAGTGTTTTGTGTACTTCGCTGTGTATGTTGTTGATAATGAAAGGAAGGGAGAGAGAGAGAGAGTTTATGGATAAGACTTTAATGCGCACTTCTTATACTATGTTTATTCAGCTCTTACAGAGATTCTCTGGTGTAAAACTAACGCTCTTCTTTTGTGTGATGTACAATAAACTTCACTGAACTCCTCAGTATATTTTGGTCATCATTCGGACAGGTTTTGCTACAGCAGGCTTGTATTAGTGGATAAAAGCAGATGACAAATAAGTTATAACCATAATTAAACTAAACTATACCTGTTCTATGTCCATACAGCATATATTCTCTGGCTCTGTGGGCATTATTGTCCGACTACGAGTCGAAATGAACACCGCAACTGAGAGTTTCTGTTCTAATATTATCAGATGAGATTGTCCTGACTCTGAGCGCGAGCTCATGAAGCTCCGCCCCCTGTGTCGTGCAGCAGCAGTTAATTTGCATTTAAAGGGCACACACTAAAACAGCGCGTTTTTCTGAGCCCCAAAAAATTACAATTTAAACATGCTGTAAAAAATGATCTGTTGGGTATTTTGAGCTAAAACTTCACATACATACTCTGGGCATATCAGAGACTTATTTTACATCTTGTGAAAAGTGTCATAATAGGTGCCCTTTAAGTACACTGATCATCCAATTCAAAAAGTTAATTCTGAATGCATCGTGTTTCCTTCTTGGGCATCTGTGAATGTTTTCAGCTTTTGTAGTAGTTGTGTTTGAGTCCTTCAGTTGTTGCTGTGTCCTGTCTGTGTGAAAAGATGGATCTCCAAATCATACAGTCAGAAAGGGTTCAAATTTGCAAAAGATGCTGGAAAACCACAGATTGTGCAGGTCTTGGGGGATTTTTTTTGAAGAACATTGGGGAGTTTAACTGCTCAGGACAAACAAGGGACTCGTGAAGAACCATCATAAAAAAAAAGTATAAAAAACAGTCGTGGATCATCCAGGTAGGCTATAAACTTTTGAACAAGGTAATTTTTATAAATTCAACTATTTGTTGTCTTGTGGAACATATGTAAACATCTGTTATGTGAAACAGTGTTTTCAGGACAGTATTAAACAAAAAAATAACATGCAATTTTTATGATTTATTAACATTTTCACATGGGTATGTAAACTTTTGAGGATGTATCTGTACTGTATGTATGTATTGAGAACTGTAAAACACAAAAAAGAAATCCTGGATTTAAAATCTCACAGCTCTTTTTGCCTTTCTAGACTGCCATTTCTGAAATGCTGGAATAGCAGTATTCTTCACCTTTACTTTCATCCACCATTTGCCAAGTGCGTGTCAAACAGTGACAGCGACTCTATTAGTTTCAGGGTGTTGCTCTTTTTCACAACAACTGAAATGTAATAACATTCAGAGACCATTGACTGAGATGGGTGCGTGATTCCTCAAGGGAGGACCATTGATCAGGGGCAGCCATTAATGGTGCAATGTAGAGATGGATGGTGTTGGACAGAGGTTCATTTGAGCCCTTGGCCGATGTGTTCTGAATCTGTCAGCTACTGCAATCTGTCACCAAACCTTTGGCTTGACCACTATGTGCACTCTGGTGTCTGGGAAAGGATACAGCAGGGGAAGGAAAGAGAGCCAGAGAGATCTTTCAAATGGATACCGCTATGATGAATGATATTTACAGAGGGAGAATGGTAAGCAATGATCTGTAGAGTATTTTGGAATCACTATCCCTGCCTCATTAAGCTGTGTGATTATGTGTTGACCCAGAATGCGAAAATAATATTTCTCAAACTGTTTAAGCATTCATGTAAATGCAGATTTGTTGATAATCGCATTATGGTTAATGCGATAATTAGGAAAAAATCACTCATTCGTTTTTAAAAAGAAATAATGCCAACGGAAAACTCGGGTTGTGTTAAATGATAATGATGTCGCTGGTGATGTCTCAAGGCATCATCAGTGAAATGGAATTATTAATAATGTTGACTTGTGCTTAAAGGGTTGTAATGTTTATTTGCAGAATGCTGTCTGGGAAATAAAATGAATGTACCTTGAATTTGTTATTAGATTTTGTGTTTGCACAATGGAGGGTCAGTCGAAAACCATAGTATTTCTGAAGAATACATTTGATATGTTGAGGAAATTTATTTCGAAAATGTAACAATATTTGTATGGAAGATTTGAGTCTGTTTTCAAATAGTGTTTCTTTACATTTTGTTTTGTATACCTCAAGATATGATCTCAGATCAATTATACAATTTTGTTGAATATTTTATATTGTAAAAAAAAAAAAACCCAAAAAATAATAGAAACACTTTCAATAACTAGACACAAATGGATATTTTGACCCTATATACTGGATATATTTTTTTTACTCTTTCTACTTTTCTACTTAATTGTTAATATTGTGAAATTCATATATTTTAACAAATTATGTTTGTTTATTTATTTATTTATTTATTTATTTAAATGTATTTTATATATATATATATATATATATATATATATATATATATATATATATATATATATATATATATAAAAATCCCACATGTCGGGGGGGAAATATATTTAAATTTGGGCCAACAAGTCCCAGATTAGACAGCTACCTTACAGTACATTTCCTACCATCAAAATCAAGCCTTTTTCATTTACAGATATTCATGTTTGATGCGATTGTGTGCTTTTCAGTTTCTGTTTACACCAGTGTGAGGTTTTGGACCTCTGCCCAGACTCACTCCTGTTTTGGGAGTGTTGACTTCATATTAGCCTTTGCCAACCACAGAGGTACTTCAGCCGTGTATGTGTGTTGATCCTCAGCAGAACCTGAACGGCCATATCTTGCAGGCGAAAATTTGCTGTCAGTGCCCCAGCCCGGGCTTTCCACGGCTTATTGGTTTTCAGAGTGCGTCTTGTGTCAGGGAAAAACACAGCGTATTTGTGTCAAAGCTCTGACCCGTTAAAGAACATTCGATGTGACATCTATTCATTTAGACTTTTTAGAGACCATCTCACCCCTCTTCACACCCAAACACCTCTGATCAGGTAACCAGTGCGGCGTCGAGACGGAACGTTTGATCTTCCATTTCTGCAGAACGCAGATGGCTAGCTCTCCTATCGCCTCATAACAATTTCATAAGTGACTTGCTGTAAATTGCCATGGTGATGGTATGGTAATTGGGTTGCCACTCTGCTTCACTTGCTCTCTCTGATCAAAGAAAAAAAAAGAGAGAATCATTTCTCTTTCTTTTTGCTGCAGTCACACTGAGTAATAAGTGTTAGGACAGACGGAGTGAAAGTGAGCTTGATCATGAAGTCGAGGAAAAAAGAGTGCACTTATTTCCTGCAGCGTAACTTGGAATGTGCTAGTAATGTGCAACTCAATGTATTTGAAGAACATTTCCTTCACTGCCTCCACTGACCACCCATGTTGTCTAAAAATTTAGCTGCACAATTTTTTTTAGTTATTTATTTTTTGTAATTGAAGTTTGTAGCTTTGTTTCATGGCATACAAATTTGGTCTACTGACATAAGTTAGTAAGGAAATTTCCTTGTAAGATTAAAAATGGCAGTAAGATTTTTTTAAATGTTTTTGAAACTCAATGCCGGTGAGCTCTGCTCCACTCATGTACCACTCACGCTCACCGGTAAAAGAACTCAAATCCTGCTCAGACATGAAATTTCTCTATTCTACAGTATATATATTTCTGTTTGTAATGAATTTCTTGAATAAATGTCTTGATTACAGTAGGCCTATAGATAACAGTAATGATATATGTGGCTTTAAAGTAATATTGTAAAGTGGTATAAATAAGTGACGTGATTTGACTGGATAATGCCGAATTGCAGAGCTTGTGCAAACATATCCACATTGCTATGATCAAATGCTTTCTTTACTGCTGTTTTCTCACCGCAGATTTTGTTTTGTTGTATGTTTATTTTGATATTGGGAGAAAAGCACACAGCACTAATTTACATATTCATCTAAACGGCGCGTGGACGACATCGGGATGTTCGTTAATGGTATACTGTACCACTGCGAAGGTATTTCAAACTTCTTTTTACCTCTAAGCAAAGAACGTCGCTGAGTAAATCACAAAATGAATCTTTGCTAACACAGTTTCTCCACACTCCCTTTCAATTTCTTCTCCTTCTTCATTCTTAACTTGTGTTTGTTGTGAAGTTATAGGCCTATAAGGTGTGCAACTACAATAAAACAATTTGAATTCCGTAACCTTAGACATATTGCTTATTTCACGTATTCTCGAACCAGCATAAAAGGGCATTCTGGGTTGAGTGGGCGGCCCTGAGCGGAATAAGCGAGTTGAGAATGGTGTGTTTTTATATATATAAAGGCAATATATGGTGTATATAATATATATATATATATATATATATATATATATATATATATATATATATATTTATTTATTTATATTTATATTTATATATATAAAGGCAATATATGGTGTGTTTTTTAAAATAAGCAGCAGTTAAATATAGCTCAAAAACATCAAATACATTTAAACAGAAATTTGCTACTATTTAAATTCCATATATGATGATTGTTGCTATTATAAGGAATGATATCATTTTTATTAATATATAAATATATAGCAAAAAATTTTTTTAACATTGCCGTGCATTGCTCTTTTAATTTTTTTTTTTTTATATACTATTAATCACAGTGTACGTGCGAAAAGTGAGACTTCTGTTTTCTTTTTTTTTAAGGAAGGTGTTCTGTGCATGTGCCTGTGTGCTCTGGTCAGTGCACCATTAATGAATACTTCATGATGTTATTTAACTCTCGGATGACTAAATCAATATTACCCTTCTTTCTTCATTGAGCATAGAACATTGATGAAGGAACAGATGGTTCTTTACTGCCATGAAGAGTCAGTCCATCTTGGACATATCATACTCCTTCCATCATACAACACACACACACACACACACACACACACACACACACACGCACACACACACACACACCATCTCTGCTCCATTGAACCGTTGAGGCTGATATTGTCTGTCAAGCGCCTTGGGATGGAGAGACTACCAAGACTCTTGTATGCGTGTTTGGTTCCAGGATGAACCTGCCGACTTTGTGAATTCTTTAATGAATGTTTTAAAGCATATTGCATTAGGCATGTGTCAGGCCAGTGGTGTAGCGTTTAATATACGTGTAGCTGTTTGTGAACATAAAAGCTCTGCAAAATTATTGCAAAAGTTAGTGTCTCCCAAAAGAAAAAAACAATTCTTCCTGAAACGAGTTGTCAGTAATTCTTCCTGCACAAACCTTGTTTGTAACAAATCTGCATAATGCCAGTCTGGTCTTCATTGGCTACCAGCGAACAATGTCTCAACCCAACTTGTAGTTGTATCTGAGGCCTGGAAGAGTTTTCGACATGTCGAGAAGATGCTGTTTTCGGGGCTGCGAAAGCAAATCCTCTTTGCATGCACTTCCAAAGAATGAGGACTCGGGCTGGAATTGAAATGGAAAAACCGACGGCATTGTTGATTTTTGTATCACTGTGTATTAAGTGCCGGAGAGGATCCAGAGCTGAAATTCAGAAATGGTGATTGGTATTTCGTTTCTGACACGCATTGTAAGCAGTAGACCAAACACAACAGACTGGGCCATTTGACCAATCAGAGCAGAGTAGGCTCTCGGAAAAGAGGGGTTTAGAGAGACGGATTGATTCCTTCATCAAACCATTTTAGACGCTGTGAGAAAAGAGTTGATGTTGCAGTGTATATTATGAGAAAAGAGTTTTTTTATTTTATTTTTTTTTACCTTGGATGCATGTAAGTTAATTGTAGGAGACCTCTAAAAGAAAATTAGGAACCTTTAAAATAGCATAATGGGGCCCTTTAAAAATGACTGAATATCTTTGCATTAGAAAGAAGTTTGATTTTGAGAAATCTGCGTTAGTTTTTTTTTACGTGAGATTTAAGTGTCAGAATGTTTTGTGTGATACAGAATCCAATGTGGTCTGCAATGGTTTATTTTTCCTCTTGGTTAAGCAAACTGTCCCTGTAGTTATTAGCTTTGAGGCTGCAAACAGAGCTTTGCGTTTGAATCGTATAAGAGGAGTTAACAGATATGAAGAGGCTTTGTTATTGCTCATGGGTAATTGTTGCCTGTCACATGAAACGAAAGCAGATTGTACTTTTAAGGACATCCCTTTATGCTTTTGTTCAGCATGGCAACATAATAGCTGTTTTGATGTGTCCTCGGCTAATGATGGTTTAATCATTTGTTTACTACATATATGGTTATATTTTGTCAGCCTTTGCTTTAACGGTTTAGCAGCTTGCACTCATATTTTCGTCCAGCGTCTCCGTCACAGTGTTTCTAGGTGGAAAAACAACCTTTGAATAGCAATTTTGTGAACACAAAGTCTGTCATCTCTCTCTCTTGCACCAAAGCAGAGGGTGTCTGTGTTATGCTAATTCAATAGGAGCTTAGCAGGAACATTTTATGTATTTTCTCCCCTTTTTTGTTATTTGTCAATATGTTCGCTGACTATTTGTGGTACAAGAGCCGCTCTGCTCCAAAAAAGCTCATCAATGACAAACTGGAAAAGCACAAAAGTAAGGCATAAGGGGAGAAAATGCATGCTTAATGCTCATACTTGCATCTGAGGCAGCAATCTGTTCCGTTTTATTTTTAAAATGGCCTTTACCCTTGTGGAGAATGTCACACATCCCAATGTTAGATGATTTTACCCTTCAACTCACATTAATGAGAAACTGCATGGAGACTCTTAGATCCTAACCACATCTGACAAGTGCCAGCAACATTTGCAAATCCTGTGAAATAACCATATGTTTGTCATTGCTTGAAAGACTTTTTGGGCAATTGGAAAAACCTTCTGCTTTTTTTTTTTTTATATATATTTATAAACTATTGATTTTCTAAATGTATTTGATATTTGTAAATAATAGTATCCGGACACTTTAGCCACACTTAAAATATTATGGCCTGGTTTCACAGACAGGGCTTAGATTAAAGGGGCATTCCACCCATTTGAACATTGTTTTTTATTTAAAGTGGGTCATATATGTAGTCGAAATGTAAAATAAATTTTGAATTTGGTGCCTTCGTGACCGAGGAAAGACAAAAAATAACTTCAGGACGCATTTGTATGAAAGACAACAACTCCCACAATGCACCACATTGCACAGCTCCGCAAGCCACTCCCACTAATCCAGAAAGCGCATATCTGCCTATAAGAGAAATCACTCTTCCGTCTACAAGGCTAGGTACCACATTTGACACAAAATGTCTAGTTAGTTGGCGAACTCATTAGTGCATTACTCCTCGTTTGTATTTCTTTCGAAAAGGTGAATTATTGCATGGTACCTGGATGTTCAGTCAGAACATATGCGGTGCGAAACTAGGATAGTTCACAACACAAACGTCCGTGTCCTCGTCTGATTCAGAGATTTCGTCCAGAAATTGTCATCGTTGAAATTCTTTGCCGCAGACGGACTCTATCTCTGTGTTCGTAGCGGTTCGTAGTTGCATAGTGAGATCACCGGCGCCACCAGTCCGCCCTAACTCGAGCCAGTCCGGGCTCCTCGTCCGCGGCAGGCAGGTCTTCTGCCTCGGCTGCTCTTCGCTATAATGCGGCTTGTAAAGGTAGCCACAAACACCTGATTCAAGCATCAGACTTCCGAAATCCTCTTCTTCTATATCATATTGAGCACTCTCCTCCGCTATTGTCATTACTTTACATCTGTCTCCACAGCGTCTGTTAGCTTAGCTTCAAACAAGATGGAGGATATTGCTTTCAGTTTCAGAGAGTAAAGTCCCACCCACTGATCTGTAATAGGTCTGTAGCGTGAGCGGGTCCCGCCCCCTGGGAAAGATAAGGAACGAGTGTTTGTAGTCTCAACAGAAATCCCCCCCTCTTACACTTCCTCCTACAATGACGCAAAATGACGATTTTTGCGTCATTGTAGGAGGAAGTGTAAAAGGTAAATAACGGATTTCTCCCGTCTCAGGGGAAAATGAGAGAGTGTTGCACGACCATTCAATAGTATGACTGGGTTTCTAACAATGCAAAGCTTAATGCAAATGGGTGGAGTGTCCCTTTAAGTCAGGATTAGACCTTAGTTCAGTTAGAACTTTAGCTTTTATAAACGTGCCTTAGAAAAAAACATTACCGATGTGCCTCTTGTGACAAAACAATGGCAATGACATTTTAAGATATGTCAGTGCAAGTTTCTTTCAGTTAAAACAGCTCAAGCCTTAAGCCTCGTCTGTGAAACCAGATGAAAAGTATCATTGCATTAGATAATAAGAATCCATAAGTCATAAGAAAGTAAGTTATTATATTTGAAATACTACCGTTCAAAGGGTTTGGGGCAGTACAGTTTTTTTTGTTTTTTGTTAAATACTTTTATTCAGCAAGGAATCATTAAATTGATCAAAAGTGACAGTAAAGGCATTACAAAAGATTTCTCTTTTAAATAAATTCTGTTCTTTTGGACTTTACAGTCATCAAAGAATCCTGAAAAAAATTGTATCACAGTTTTCACAAAGCACAACCGTGTGTTTTTTGAGTGCCACATCAGCATATAAGATTGATTTCTGAAATTGAAATTGAGATTGAAATTAATCGCACATCAAATCTGGCTGAGAAATGATCTCTTAAAGATAATTTAAAGTCATTATTGTGTTAGATGAGAAAAGCATCAAATAGACATTAGAAAAAGTTTTCATTCAACAAAGAATTTATTACATAAGCTTTTAGGCTTCAACTGCCATGAAGGGTGAGTACATATCGACAGAATCTTTGGGTGAACTATACCTTTTAATGTTTTTTTTTTATTATTAATATGGAAATAAGATTTTTTTTTAAATTAAATGATACTCTAAATAAGAAACTAAAACTGCCAATAGATGGTGGTAAATGTCTAAATTAAGTCATTGAGTCATTCATTCATTCGATTCGTTCAAACGACTGATTCATTCAGGAATGAAGTAAATGGCTCTCTTTGCACTCAAACAGCACTCATGTGATATTGCGCTCATTACTCATGTGATATTGCTTAACTACATCATGATATACATATAAGACAAAAACTCATACAGGTGCATTTTTGTCTTGATATCTTAAATTGTAAGGGCATAACTGCATTCAGTATACATCACACAGTGAGTTGTTGCCCTGCTTCATGTTCATCACCAATCAACATTATGAAATGTAAGATGAACTACATAGGCCTGTGGGCTGGGTGCGTTAAATGAGTTAATAATTTCAACACGTTATTTTCCCCCATAATTAACTAACTAACACATTAAATCGACCGCCCTAATAAAAAATAAATAAAAAAAAACTGTTTTTAAAATTGTAATATTTCACAATATTACTGTTTTTTTTTTTTTACTGTAGTTGTGATCAAATAAATGTATAATAATAACCATTTCTATCAAATATAGCTTCTTATTTATTTTGGCTTTTGTCAAATAGCATAAACTGCGTTTATCATCCTTCTAGTTTATCCATTCCTCACCTTCCTCAGTGCTTGTCAATGTGGGATCAATGGATGTGATTGTGGTGTTGAAAGCAGTGCCTATAAGAGCTATGCCAGCCTCCATTACTGTTAGCGCCCCGATCGTGCCCCCTCCTGCTGCTGAGGCAGACGTTCCCTGACTCTGCCAGACAACCAGCCTGCACACCTTAAGTGAAACATATCGATCGCAGCTATTGCAAGTCCATGGAAATTTTGCACAGATGTCCAGAGATAGACACAACACCTTCTTAGAAAAGGTCTCACATCAGTCGAGTTTACGGAGCCAAGAAGTAACTGTTTAATTCTCTTTGTTGGTCCTCGGGCACCTTGCTGAACACTGGCCACTTAATCTTCACAGGAGCCGATTGCTCACGTACACACACACGCTGCCTATAGATTTGGTTGGCTTGTTTATGACCTTGGTGAAAGGGTTATGGTTTAATCAGTAGTTTGCACTGTTTCTCTAGGCCCCGCCAACCTATTCCTGCAGTGTAATGAAGGCAGCTATTCTGAGAGAGGGTTCCCACAGCAGGTTGAGGACTGATCTGGGATCAGGTGCTCCTGTGTCAGTGCTGATCACTGTGGCGCTGCCAAAAACATTCTGTTCCAGGAACACGACACTTTCTTTGTTTTGCAAATTTGATTCAATTTCAGTGTGACCTCGAGTTGAGGAACACATTTTGATCCGTGCCAAACATGGAAACTCTTAATTTTCACTGCCAAAATTAAAAGCTTTTGAGTTTTCACTGAAGCTCATGAGCACACAGATAATATCATTTACATTTATGAATTTTGCAGACAATTTTTTTTAACCAAGGCAATTTACGGTTCACTCAAAATATTTAAATCTCTTAAGGATTGCACCCATGACATTGGTGTTGCTCATGCCATGCTCTTCCACATGGGTGTCAACTAATTTTAAGAGGGCTGATGGAAAAAATGTCATTTTTATTTTTTTCTAAACTTGCTGTACCCATTATTTACCTAGTTTTGTAAGAGCAGATTTTTTAAAAGAATTTTAAATTCTTAATACGTCATGTTATTTTCAAAAGGTGATTTACTCTATTTTATATTTGAACTATAAACTTTTATCCCATTAGTTCTGTGATAATTTGAATTATTGTAACACTTAGATGCTGTGTGGTTGAAAAGACTGTTTGTGATCTGTTTCATACCTTTACATGACAACTGCTCACTCTGGCTCAGCGGCAGCGCAAACACAGGTTTGAATCGGTGTGATCGTTCTTGTCAAAGTTTGAATCCATAGCCGAATCCTTGTCATTTAGGAATAAGATTGTGTTTGAATCGAGATTGTGCTCTTTTAATAATTATTATTATTATCCAGCTAAGAGCAGTGAACAGCTTCCTCTGTTTCAATATTTCCTGTTTCATTTTAATTGTATATTTTCTTATGATCATTTAACAGTGAATTTTTACATAGCTGAAATAGAATATTCTTAATATATCATGCCAATAAATTAATGAAAAAGTTATTTAGCATGTTTTAAATCGACTATTTACACTCAAACCATATTTCACGTCATTGCTACCAGTTAAGCGAAAGTAACTTAAAAAATTCAAAAAGGTAACTCAAAATTCCCCCAAAACCCCAGCTTGGAGTAACCCAGCCCAGCTTGTTTTTCTTATAGATTTTTGAAGCACTGTTGAAGGTGCACAAATAAATAAAGGCGGTAATGCACATTGAATGAGTCAAAGCAATCATTTTCTATAAGCTGTAGGAACAAACTCCCACCATTGAATATTCAATTTGCATCCGCTCAAACTTTTTGAAATTAACTTTGGCCCTGCAGTGTGTTGGGGCTGAAAGATAATCACACAAAGGGGGTTCAGCCCTTCACCCGCCAGCGTTTGCATCGGTAAATCTCTGTTTTTCTTTTCCAAGCCCACAATCGGCCTGCCGCTCGACAGACTCTTTTGTGCGCACGTTAAAGGCTCTTTATTGATTGTAGGCAAAATGTTTTTAATGTTGTTGATGAGATTTTGAGATTGGCCAGCTAATGGGAAAACGGAGGCCCGTTTTTCAATCAATTTTAAACTCAAGTCTTAAATTGAAAATCTTTACCAATGCAATTAAGGCTGATTTGAAAGGTACACTAAAACTTTCAAAATGTTTTATTCTCTTTTTTTTCTCTGCTCAATTTAGATCTTCAGAATGATGTGTGAATACACACTTTCAGATGCTAAGTAATGTTCCTCCCCGCTGCTGTTCAGTCATAGGTGAAAGATAAACAAAACAAAACAAAAAATTAATAAATTGCCTGAAGACCCTTATAGATGCTTGAAGGCCTATGATCGTCGATTAACCGTTTTACTTGTAATTACTAAAACCCACCGTAAACCCAACCTGATGATCACAGAGACCGTTTTCTTCTGATTTCTGACCTGGGACAAATAAAACTGCTTGCATTAGCATTAATTAAATTATACACTGCCTCCATGTCAAATTCATTTCCATTGCAGCCAACGGCAGCAACAGAATATGCATTAGTGCCTCATCGTTTCCTTTGTCGGCAAGGGGAGTTTGAAACAGCTGGTTGATTTTAATAGACTCTGTGTCCTTGTTGTTTTTCCTCAGTGCACGTCAAAGCGGGAACCTGTGAGGTCATTGCAGCCCACCGCTGCTGTAACAAGAACAAAATCGAGGAGCGCTCCCAAACTGTCAAGTGTTCTTGCTTCCCTGGGCAAGTTGCTGGGACAACAAGAGCAGCTCCTTCCTGTGTGGACGGTAAGACTGTTTTTATTTGTTGTGTGTGTGTATTCGAGTTTTGTGTGTGTCTGCTGTTTGATTCTATTAAGCTATATATATATATTAACATATAACATTAATGAATATAATTTTAACCTGAAAATATTTTTTGTTTTGTTTTTACGAAATACAAAATAACTAAGTTATGATGTAAAAAGAAGAACTAATTAAGCAAATTTGTGACATTGACCATGTGAACTTTGTACAACCATTCAACTTTTCACTCAAATTATACTTCTGTAATTTATATATATGTATATACTGATGAGCCAAAACATTATGACCAGTCAGAGGTGAAGCAAATATCATTGATAATCTCCTAACAAGGCCACATATTAAGGTCTGGTAGATTAGATGGTAAGCAAACAATCTAGTGATTGTTCTCGTAATCAACATGTTTGATGCAGGAGAAATTGGCAGGAATAAAGATCTGAGCGACTTTGTCAAGGGCCAAATTGTTATGGCAAGGCGACTGGGTCAGAGTATCTCTGAAACGGCAAGGCTTGTGGGTTGCTCTCTGTCAGCAGGGGTGAGAATTTACCAACAGTGGTCCGAGGACAAGCAAAACATAAACCAAGCCAACAGAAGGTCTACTGTGGAACAAGCCAAATCAAATGTAATTAAATGTATTCATAATAATGGTAATGGGAGGCATATGTCACAACACACAAGTGCATCGCACTCTTCTGCGTATGGAACTGCATAGCCACAGACCAATCAGAGAGCTTGTGATGACCTACAATGGGCACGTGAACTGGACCTGGGTTCCATTTTCTTTTACATCAAGTGGATGGCCGTGTAGAAGTGCGCCGTTTACCTGAGGAAGTGATGGCACCAGGAAGCACTGTTGGACAATGACAAGCCGGTGGAGGGAGTGTGATCCTCTGGGCAATGTTCTGCTGGGAACACTGGGTCCGGCTATTCATGTGGACGTGAATTTGACACATGCCACATGTAAATTTGTACCTTGCAGACCAGGTACGCCCCTTCATGCCAATGGTGTTCCCCTGTTGGAAGTGGCCTCTTTCAGAAAGGATAATGCCACACTGCGCATGTAACGGAGGCCAGCTAAAAGTCGCTGTGCGAGTAAACCTCACTCCTCTGATCTCAGTAGGCGGTCTAGCGACAGATGCTAGAGGCTGCAGTCTTTAGCCTCCTTGTTAGAGCACCTGACTCTCACGCCGGAGAACCAGAGCGGGGCGAGTAGGACACAGGTGGAGGAGTTACACACACATTGTTCAGGAATGGTCTGATGAAGAGTTCAAGGTCTTCTAAATTCCCCAGATCTCAAACCAATTGAATATCTGTGGGATGTGCTGGACCAACAACATTGATCAATCTGCAGGACTTGAGGGATCTGCTGCTAATGTCTCGGTGCCAGAAACCACAGGACACCTTCAGGGGTCTTGTAGAGTCCATGACTTGGTGGGTTGGCACTGTTTTGGCATCAAAAGGAGGACCAACAGCATATTAGGCAGTTGGTCATAATGTTTTGTCTCATCAGTGTTTACATGGAAAGAACGTACTACTACGTTTCATGTCTAAAAAACAAGGTTAATATCATGGTATAATTTACAAAAGAACACTGTAGAAAATGTGCAAGAAATAGCCAGCTGCTTTTGTCTATCTTTTGTCTGTTTTAATATTTTAATTATTAATGCTTCTAAATTAAACTGTCAATTTAAAGTTGGCTGTCTTTTTTTAAAGTCTAGCTGCCCCTCTTTATCTCAGTCTCATCTCTCTGGGCTGTCACATCAGAGTCAGGGTCCGTTTGAGTGTGACACTGTCATCCTGCTGTTCGCTCAAGTGCAGCGTGGGCTGCTTGTCTAATAACATGTCAACGGCCCCCTCACTGGACAGGTCAATCGATCTTGATCTTCTTTTCTGCCCTCTAATGCATCTGACAGGTGCTGCCACCCCCTGCTGAGCACCGAGACCACAGCGCATGATTCTACCTGCTGTACGAGGACAAAAACCACTGCGCTTATGACTGAAAGACATTTGACCTCTCTACATTATTTGTATGCTGTAGATTGTCATACTGTGGGTTTTAAAAAACTGAGACCATATTGGAAATCATGTTTTTTTTCATGCTTTTTTCCCCCCAAGCTTTTTGCCTAATTTCTTTATTCTGATAAGTCATTTGTAAAAAAAAAAAAAACCATGTATTAAAAAAAAAAATCCAAAATAGAAATTTCACTAAGGATATCAGATTTTCGGACCCCACAAACGAGAAAAGTTTTCAAAGAAGTGCCTGTAGAAAGCTGCAGAAAGTAGCATTTGCTATTGAAATATAAAAATGAACATTAATTATAGTTGCAATATTCACTTTGCTTATTGTTATTACTGTAAAATAGTAAATTAATATGGGATTTCCTTCAGATAGTGTAAGAATATCAGTGGTGGCCAATTACCATATATTTATTGTAATTTATACTACAGGGCCGTTGAATGCTTGAATCTGATTGGTTGACGAACGTTCTAAGGTGTGCATTATTTTCAGGGAAACGCACAGCTAAAGTAGTTCCAGGCAGGTCTTGACCGCATTACAGTTCCATATCACTTCGCGTAGTTAACTGTAATAACGGAAAATAGGATACAATTCATAACAAGAAAAAACATTTAGGCCCATGCGCTTGATCTGCAATTTTCAATGTCTAGCTTCACAATCAATGGAAACATGCAGTTTAATTTGAATAAATAAAGTATATAGTCCTATCTATAATCAATAGAAAATTAAACTGACTATAGGCTAAATAAATGGATAATCCTGCAGCACGGATTTTTATTGCAGATAATATAACAAATAAATAATTATTGATAGGCCTGCTTGTTAAAAGGGATTTGTGTTTCATTTATTTGGCTAGTCTGTCATCTGTCAATAATAGAAAAAAAAAGAATGAATTCGAATTAATTAAAAGGAATTGAATTAATAAATAAATAATAATATTGACGCACATGCTTTTCTGTCTCATTATTGCAACATCTCTCTCTCTAATAACTGCATTAATAACTGGGGACACACTTTAAGGCCGGTTATGAATGTAATTTGATACGTATGACTGATCATGCCCAAACGCGTGTTCAGCGCGTTCAGTCTGTGTTCAAAGTCGGTGTTTAAAATCTGCTGCAGTCGATGAAAACAGTCAGAGAATGTGTCAGCTAGTCGTGTGTCCCAGCATTATTCTGCTATCAGTGGCTCAAACCTCCGTTACTAACTCTAAAATGACGTTTTGGAATTAGCAACGGCGGCATTGGATTAGATGCGTAAGAAATTAGTCCTACATACAAGAGCGTTTTAATGACAAAAACTTTACAAACGTCTTGAAATACATAATCTGAACAATGTTTCGAGGTGTGGTAACTGTAGTATAAGTGGAATAATTGACTTCAGGCCGTTGAATTATTAGAAAAATAATGCACACCCGAGGTGAAGGGCCACTCCGCTTCGCGTCGTGACCGCATTACCACCTCGGGTGTGCATTATTTTTCTAATAATTCAACGGCCTGTCGTCAATTATTCCTTACAAATATAACTGTAGCAAATGTTTTTTTGGTAAAGTTTTGTAAAAGTGTCCAAATTTTGACCATCATAATGTTCTTTCTCATTTTGAAAGTTGGGATGGAAGATATTAAAGGGCTATTGTTAGTCAGTTGCTGGTGTTATTTGGAACATTCTCATTTTAGAAAGCATTTTACTGCACACAACATTTGCATACCTCCCTACATTCAAGGTCATGAATATTTGTGGTCTGTTTTCCTAAAAATATATCTGGTAAAAGTTTCAACACAAGAATTTTATCTTATATTTGGATTTAAACCTAAAAGATGTAGACTTAAAGGCAAAAAACTTTTGTTTAAACAGTCAGTCAAACCATCTTCCTCTCTGCTCTGAATTAAAAATTGAGGCCCAAAGCTTTACAATGTCTCCCTCTACTTCTCGATTCCTCTTAACCCTCAACATCATGCCAGCTCCCCCAACCGCAACCCTTGTCATCTTGACATGAAGGTTGAACTTTTTCTAGAAAGACATAGTGAGTGTCGAGCCCACTGAATTGATGGATTCAAACCGTCAGCTTTGAATCAAAGACCACCTCCTTTATAGCCTCATTGTTTTAGGGAGAAAGAGATAGAATGAGGTAGTTTCATTTCTTTGTGGACGTGACTGAGATCTTCTGAGGTTTTCTCCTCTCAATCTTCATTGATTCATCTTTTAAAATATTGGGTACCATGGTGATTTGGGGATGTGTCTCTCCCATTTTGGCAGTTCCCACATTGTGAGCGGAGTGCTGAGATTCTTCTTCCTGTCTTTCTCTCTGTCTGCGCAGCTTCAATAGTAGCACAGAAGTGGTGGTGTCAGATGCAGCCGTGTATGGAGGGCGAGGAGTGTAAGGTGTTGCCAGATCTAAAAGGTTGGAGCTGCAGCACAGGAAACAAAGTCAAGACGACCAAGGTGAGAGGGAGCCCATCAAATCACAGTGCTATATCCATCAGAATAATATCAATACCAGAAAACACCTCCGACCCCAGAGGGTTAAGAAATGTTTCAAAATATCTGTCAGACCATACAACAGAAATAAAGTGGGCCAATGTGTATATATATATATATATATATATATATATATATATATATATAAAATATAAAAATAAATATAAAAAATTTCCCACGCTCAAGGCGCTTTACAATAAATTAAAGGGCACCTATTATGACTCTTTTCACAAGATGTAAAATAAGTCTCTGATGTCCCCAGAGTATGTATGTGAAGTTTTAGCTCAAAATACACAACAGATAATTTTTTACAGCATGTTTAAATTGTAATTTTTTGGGGCTCAGAAAAACGCGCTGTTTTAGTGTGTGCCCTTTAAATGCAAATTAACTGCTGCTGCACGACACAGGAGGCGGAGCTTCATGAGCTCGCGCTACAGAGCCAGGACAGTCTCATCTGATAATATCAGAACAGAAACTCTCAGTTGCGGTGTTCATTTCGACTCGGAGTCGGACAATAATGCCCACAGAGCCAGAGAATATATGCTGTATGGACATAGAACAGGTATAGTTTAGTTTAATTATGGTTATAACTTATTTGTCATCTGCTTTTATCCACTAATACAAGCCTGCTGTAGCAAAACCCCGTCCGAATGATGACCAAAATATACTGAGGAGTTCAGTGAAGTTTATTGTACATCACACAAAAGAAGAGCGTTAGTTTTACTCCAGAGAATCTCTGTAAGTGCTGAATAAACATAGTATAAGGAGTGCGCATTAAAGTCTTATCCATAAACTCTCTCTCTCTCTCCCTTTCATTATCAACAACATACACAGCGAAGTACACAAAACACTCGTTACAACTAACAGTAAACAAATATACACACCTTTTCAGTGGGTGCTAAATAAACTGGTAAACCTTATATCCGTAAAATGACTCGAAGAGCTGTCATAAAGAGCGCGCTCGCACTTTCATTTCTTCCGTGTCCAGTCACGTTAGGCCTGTTGCTCTGGAGAGTGTAAGCTGGATCACAAACAGTACAGATCCATCCTCGAGTAACAACGGGAGTAAATGAAGACTGCTATGTTCATTCTTACATCCATCAACAACACACTCAATCGCTTAGGAGACATTCTTGTCTACAGCTGCTCAAGCGTCGAACAGTGGCGGACTCTGTGTCCAGCTCACTCAGGGCGGGTCTAGGCTCAAACTGAAGTGTCACTCAACAGTCGTGGGAGGGGCCTGCTCAATTCTACGTCACATTGCGCCGAATCTGAGAACAGCTCATTCTGAGACAGTGCTTATGATTTATTGAGATTGTAAAAAAACCACTGGGTGGATTTTTATCATTCTAGGGTGGTTTTGCTCACACACTGCCAACACACATTTATGTTCAAACACCATGTAAAAGTGAATTTTGCATAATAGGTGCCCTTTAAGATTTAAAAATAATCATATTTAAATGTATACACAAAACTGAATATTATATACTCTTTAATTATTATTATCATTATTAATAATAATTCATATAATTTTTAATTGGTCAAATATTATATGTTTTACTGTTGATTGATTTAAAAGAAAAAAGCCTTTTGCTAACTAGTGTTAAGGCCCGTTCACACAAAGAACGATAACTATATTAGCATCCACACCGATGAATGATAACACTGCAGTTTTGTCGACTTCCACTTTAAATGCTCAAGCTCTTTAAAGCTGGATGGATTCTGATTGGCTGTCAATGTTTTCACCAGTTGGGAAAAAAAAAAATTCTGAAAGTGATTCCAATGACATTGTTTCTCTCTGCCGTTATTGTTATAGTTGTGCTGTGGACTCTATTCTTTTATATTTACTTTGGTTTTTAGAACTAAATCTTTAGCAATATTGTTATAGTTATCATCCTTGGTGTGAACAGGCCTTTAGTCATCGCTTCCGTTCTTCCACAGAATGCACTAGTTTTCTGCTTTCCTCGACTGTCATGCTTTCAGCTTGTTAGTGGTCCTTGCATTTAACTTGGACTTTAAATAAAACACAATATGGACCCTAGACAAACTTTAATGTGTGAAAAAGGCCTAGAAAAAAGAAACGCAGTGTGGCGTTGAATTTCGGAGAGTCAGGGCAGGGCAATGACGCACTTCTGCAGGCTAATGCGAGTTATCGTTTTTATGTTTGCCGACGTGTGTTTTGCGAGCCACTGTGTATGTACGGTTGACATGCTGGGCTTGTAACCATCCATCAGGCTGAGAAGTTTGACTCACCAAATGCTTGCGCTTGAGTCGAGCCCTCCATTATTCATGGGGCAGAGGGGCCTGCGTGAGGCAGACCTTTTTTTACTTTAGCCCTGTTAATAATTCATGCCACTGCACTCACACGTCAACAGCAGGCAGACCTCTGAGGTGTTGGGAGCTTCTCTCAAACCTGGGTTTGATTTTGGGGCCCTCCAGGCCACCGTCCTTGCACATGGACATGCAATAACCGCAAGAAGAAACCCCAGAAACGATGAGAGCATGATGGGATTGTTTAATCTGTGCCGTTTATCAGAGGTCTGATCACTCTGATCATTACTTTTAAACTTTTGCAGCAGGTCCATTGACCGAATTATGTTCAATTGGATATTTGATGCATTTTACAATTATTTAGCCATGCTCTAGTTTCAGCATTTTGTGCATTTTGTGGGGGTTATATGCAACAAACTTTCGTATTATGTAAAACAGGGTGCATCGCCTTCGGTTCAGGTCTTTTGTGTGCTTTGTTAAATAGAGAGCCGTTTTACTCCATAAATCTTCAAAGAAGGGAGCAAATTGATATCTATTGAATTGATATTGATAGGTTGATATCTAAAAGGTCATATTTTTCATCTTCACACTAACATTTAGATATTTAAATCTAATGAAACGCCATGAGATCTGTTTTCCTTTTCCTTGACGATACCAAATTTTCAATGGTCTATAACAACAAATATGAAATTTCAAATTCTGAACACCACAGCAAAAATGAATATACAAACTAATTTGTAATTAGTTTGGGAAAAAAGGTGCATTGAATTGATCAAAAGTGACAGTTAAGAGATTTATAACAACAAGATTTTTATTTCAAACAAATGCTGTTCTTTTGAACTTTCTAAACTTTAAGGAATCTTAAAAAAAAAATGCATCACATTTTCCACCAAAAATATTATGCACTACAACTATTTTCAACATTGATAATAATCAGAAATGTTTTTTTGAGCAGCAAATCAGCATATTAGACTGATTTCTGAAGGATCATGTGACACTGAAGACTTGAGTAATGATGCTTTAAAATTCAGCTTTGCATCACAGGTATAGAATATATTTGAAAGTATACTAAAGTACAAAACAGTTGCTTTAAATTGTAAATACATTTCACAATATTACTGTATTCTTGATCAGATAAATAGAGCCTTGGTGAGCATAAAAGACTAACATTAAAAAATACTTACGACCCCAAATTGAGCAGGAGTGTAATGGAATTTAAATTGGCTGACATATTGCTGAAAAATACAAACTAGAATATAGTGCTGAGCAATAAGACGAATGTTGTATATGAACAGTTCTCAGTAGCTGAGTCTGATCTTGCCCACCCAAATTTCTGTTGAATTGCCTGTCAAGTGAATCCACCAAATCTCATGTCTGAACCAGAGAGGAATGCAGGAAGTGAAGTAGACTGTGACCAGCACACCTTCCTCTTCCTCTGTGTCCTCCGGCTGCCTGCTGGCTGTGACCTGAAGGTGTAGATTACACTGGGCTTCCCTTAGCAGCCTGCCAGTCTGGCCTCATCCACAGCTATAGAGACCTGCCCCACCCTGGCCTCTGAACCCAGAGCCGTGCTTTTGTGTTACAGAGCTGGAACAGGACCAGACTTGCATGCTAAACCCTCTCAGATCCAGAGGAACTAATGGCTCCAATCTCTCAGTGTGTGTCTATTTCAGGCCGCTACCGCTGAGCTCATGCTGGTGGTGTGGTTAATGACACTTGTAGGTGACAGTACAATGTGCCTGTGTGAGCATGTGTCAGTCTCTTACTAACACCTCATGCCTTAGAGGAATAATTCTAATAGTGGAATTTTCCAATTTTATAGTGCTGGAGGCCCTCTGATATTCAAGAGGTAATTAGTTAACACTCTGTGATTTGTTGTCGTTATGTTATGATGATATAAACTGAAGTGTTGTAATGTTTAGTCCGGCGATGACACCTCAAATTTAACATTTCAGACAGACTGAAAAGTAGGAGTGGGCTATATATATATATATATATATATATATATATATATATATATATATATATATATATATATATATATATATATATATATATATATATAGACACACACACACACACACACACACACACACACACACACACCTGTGATTCAATTGAATGTTAAAGCTGCATGTTTATTAATTTTTTTTTTTTTTTTTATTAATAAATAATTGTTTTTTTGGTCCCCAGCTGTGTAGCCCATGCAAATGTATCTTCTGGTGTAAATGGTTGACTCTGATTTTTATCCAATCCAGCCCTACTGAAATAATATGCAGACATTTACGAAATGATAACTTGGACTCCTCTTTTTCAGGTCACACGATAGTCTGGGACCAATATTCATTTGGGACTAGCAGCATTTCTTTTCTTTTTTTTTGATCAAAGCAATGGAAATGAAGATACATAGACTTCAAACTACTTCATAACTATTGGGATCAAGTTGTTGGACTTCTGAATACTAATGTCACTTGGAATGGACCATTTAAACACATGGAGTATTTCTCTTCCCCCCTCCCCCCCTCCCTCTTCTACAGTATTTTCGCTTTGCCAAACTCCCGTTTTTGTTTTACAACAGTGTTGGACAAGATCATACACCATGTAAAGTAAATATTCCATAAAAATCAAGATGTGGACCAGTTCAGAGACAATTCTGCAATTTCGGAACAGTGGATTACATTTTTGAAGCGAATGTGGACTTGAAAGGTTCACTTATTACTTGAATCATATGTTCCAGAGGCACTAATATTCAGTCCCCTATGTTTTGGTGCCAATATTTTCTTTCTTCTATCTACTATGGACAGACTTTTTGATCCGTGTGAGGTGTGTGATTTTTGGGTATGGTTTTGGGGGCACTCTGCTCCATTTTGAAACGGACTTGAGCAAGAGGCGAGTATAACGATAAGAATTACAGGTATTGATAATGGATGAAAGTTGAAGTGGTCTACGGGAGCAGCGAAAAAGAAGATAGCAAAAAGATTTATTGTTTGTTTTTAAAAGCCTTGGTGGCCAATATTGAGTCAAAGTGTCAGTATTATCTCAAATAAAAGTATCTCTATGGGAAATCTTGTCCAGTTGTAACTTTGAAGAATGATTACTTTGCCATCATAAAAGAGAAAGTGCATTTAAATGTAACATCCACCCACCAACAGAACAAAAAGAATAAACAATCAGACATCTTTCATTATCCATTAACACATTCGCCAACTTTGATGAAATCTTCAAGAACATCAAGATGTCACATGACTATGCTAATGTTCGCATTGACATTGACATGTAGCCTCTTTCTTTGATATACATTTGTGTGTTGACGCCACTTTATTAGCATTCAGTCTGTGAATCACGTAGCGCTTATGCAGTTGTCACAGAACACTTCAGACTGACTTGCATAGGGCAGGGCTAACGCTATTAGCATAATACCATTTGCCAGAGATTTTGTCTGGCTAATTTACCATTAACAGGATCAACAGTAGAACAAGGAGGGGCACTGCCAGGTTAGTCAAGATGTCATTTACTTTGACAAGTCAGTCACACAAAAGATAGCTCCGAACATGTCATAAACATAACATTCAGGCGTTCATAATGATGGACTAATGTACTAATGTGTTTAGCTAATTGCAGACAGTGAGCAAGCTTTCAAATGAAAAAAATGTGTCATTAGCCAAGACTAGGAGATAAAAGCATTTAGGAATGTGTGTGTGTGTGTTGTGGCTGTTTTGAGTGCTTTGACTGTGTTTTCAGGACATTGTGCTGCAGGTCATGGCATTAGGACGAAGGTCTGTCCTCTGAAATGGAGTAGTCAAAGACCTTTCTTGCCCTTGAATCACGGTAGGTGTTTGAAATATTCATGACAGTGTTGTGGAGTAATATAAAACTAATGACTAAAAGCTACATCTTAAGTAATGTGACAATAATAAAGTACTTTTCCATCCAAATGTTAGCTTTACGGCTGAACTGAACTGAATCAAATGATTCTAAAAGTGTTTTCTGTAGGTGCGGCATTCAGAAGTATGATTCTTTTCAGTGAAATGGCTCATTTGGTCTGAACGATTCAACAATCCATGTGTAGCATTTAATGATTTTTTATTAGTAGCGAAATGTTTTATTAAACTTTGTGACTCATTACTATGTTTTTTAAAGTAGTGTAAAAAAAAAAGTGGCAATATTCCCGATTCATGAACAAATTGTTCTTTTGTGTCAGATCTTTTCAGTGAATTATTTGTTCACAAAATGGACTGTACAAATACATATGTATTTTGGGTTGCACTTTATTTTAATATAACGTAGTTACATTGCACTTACTGAGTAATATTAATGAACTACATGTACTCTATTATGTTAGGGTTTGGTTTAGGTTTAGTTACCTGTAATTATGTATAATTTATTGTTATTACTATAGTAAGTACATGTAGTACTGTGTAACTACGTCACCTTAAAATAAAGTGTTGCTGTATTTTGTCTTGCCCTTTCCTGGGTTTGTTGAGTCATTAAGTTACTGGCTGAAGAACCATTTGGACAATTCAGTCCAATTTGTGAATTAATCTTTCAGTCAAAAAACTGATTCATCAAAATAATACAAAGCAAAAGTACTATTTGTTTATACTGTATAGTAGGTACTACATTTGGTTTGAAACTTACTTTGCGGCCATTCTGTATAGCCTACTACATCCGCCATGTTGTCATTGTCTTGTGACCCACGGTGTAGGCTGTGTCGCTTCACCCTCCATAGGATAGTAAATTGTTCATGGAATGCATCCTTCAGTATCTCGCCGGAAGTAGTATGTCATCCGGATACTTTTTGCCTACTGTTTTATGAATGCTATGAATTCGGACATACTACTCTGCCCACATACTGTTTTTTGCCTACTATGTAGTATGGAAGTATGCAGACACAATGTCAGAGACGACTATTTTTTTGTTCTTGATTGAACACAGATTGTAAAAATAAATAGTTTTTTTGATAGTGATATATTTATGAATCTTCTTAAACGGCTTCCATGTACTTGCCTATTTTTTTCTAACGTCATCTAACTCTTACTTTCTGGAAATGGTACCTTGACTAAACTTCAGTGACTTAAGCTTCACCAACACCAATAGCTTCTACAATTAGTATTTTTATCAATATAGCATTTGTTGGCGTATGTGCGCATATAGGCAGCATGTTTGGAGATCTTTCAGGCTGTCTTGACTCTTTATCTCAAAACTCCTGCCTTTAGAAAACTGTAGGTGTGTCTGCATGTTTCAAATATACACAGTTAGCAGAGAGTGTAGTTAAGACTGCCATGTTATATAAGCCCAGCTGTGGAGTCTAATGAGTGGTATCAGACTGAGGACAGTACCAGATATGGGACAGCGATGATACCTCGTGGAGTAACCAGGATTAAGCAGACTTTGCCATGCTGGGTCTCAGCTGTTAATCCGTCTGGGCCAAGGGCAGTCGCAGCAGCACCAGAATTCACAAGGCTTTCCAGAAGATCCTGAATGAACCCTTATGAATTATCACGCCTAGCATCCTTATCTACATGCGGAGCGCGCTCGGTCGCTATAGAGCAAGCTGTGAAGGGGGATTGAGTCCACGGGCGTCCGGGCTCATTAGGGTGCAGGGAAGACACAGGTAGGAATCGGTTTGTTTGAGTCATGTACCATCACCTACCTAGCACCAACCACTGCTTTCATCGCCATCACCTGCATCAGAATGGTAATGGGGACATTAGGAATACAGTCACATTACAAAAGGTATTGGAATTGGAGGAATGCCAGAGCGTGTGCTTTGAGAGTGCAAAAATGTCAGGTTTTATTTAGATTCATTTTAAATGTTTGTCACTTCTGAGGATTTCTAGTAATTGAGACAAAGATTTGCATAATGATCAACAACCTCAATGAGGTTAATGGATGGTGTGGAAAGGCCAGTTATGTATGGACACTTGCTGTGTTTTTTCCCTCCTTGACCTCTGTATGATGCCAGATGAGAGGGATGAATGTGAAACTGGAGAGAAAGAGATTTATGTAAATGAAGATTATCATATTCCATGTTTATAAAGTAGCATCCAGACGTTCCCATCAATTCCGAAATCCCGGGACAGGATTGCATTCATGCACATTGTGTGGCTTAAGTATGGGGTTTAGGCACTAACTGGACATGGATTAGGTATGTAGCATGCATCGATGCATGTTGTTCATCAAACATGATGACCAGTTGGTACACGGAAGATTTTAAAGGAGTAACCCTCCCAAAAAATAACCATGTGTCATTATTTACTCTTGTTGTCATAAACGTGTATGGCTAACTTTCATCTATGAAGCGCAAAATAACCTACACCCAACATTTTGGCACAATGAATATAGTTCATCATAGTCACCACATCTGACCAAAAAACACCATAGAAGTAGTTCATACAATTAAAACAGTTTTTGTTTGTGCAAAAGTAATTTCCCCCCTGTAAACGTCACTATTATTGAGTTGCACTAGAGTTGCAAAATGTGCCATCAATTCGTTTTTTTGTCCAACTAATTTACGTAATATTTACTTTTTGATGTCAGTTGGTGCATTGATGGATCCATAATCAAAAGGTGAAGAAAGCAAACAACGTGCACGTCATTTGCACCCTAAGTGGACACACATATGGCACAGAAGGGCCAAAGCAAGGTTCTCCAAAAAGCCATTAGATCAAGGAGACACTGTAGTGGCATGAGGGTTTCAGTTCGACTTTAATATGAACGCTGTCTGTTGGCATTTCCTTCTGAGCATGACAGCGCATTGATAAGCTTATCAGCATTATGCTTTGAATATGAAATCACGCATTAGAATGAATGCTACACGCTGGATGTGTTTCATAATCCTTGGACATCCTGATTGAAATGCACAAGCTGTCATTTGAAGGATACATGAAGAGGCAGCTAATATAATCTATTGGAGCTGTCATGTCAGTGTAGTTTTATAGTCCAAATTAACCCGTCCTCATCTATAGCATTTCTGCCCACATGCAAATTGTTATCCAAATCCCCTCATAATCCTCAGATTTATACATTATATCACGTTTATGGAGATAAGTGTTGCTGCCGCCTTCTGATGTGCGCTTTGAAGTGAATCGTGTACGCAATTATATGTAAAAGCTTCGTTAATGTTTCTCTTATCAATGGAATGACTCATGCTCAGTAAATCACAGCTCTCATTTAGGTCCTGTGCTGAAGCAGCCCTTTGTGCAGAAGAGTTCTTCACAGAGTAATAAATAGATACTTCAGCTCACTCGGTAAATAGCAAACTTTCAGAATTTCGGCACCTCTATGAGAGCATTCGTCGAGGCTTTCTTTTGTATTGTTATGTCAGTTTTCCCATCGTAATTGAATCCACACTCTCACCACAGGGTAGTCGCGATAACGAACATAATTAATTAAGTAGAAATTAAGGAGACATACTCCCAAAGATCAGACCCTTGAGATGCAGGGGAGGAGGATTCGGGTTACGCTTAGTAATCTAGACCGCAGTCTTGTTTGGTTTAAAGTCATTAAATTACAGTAATGACTAATTTCTTATTCGTGCGCGCAACTCGCCAGAGACCGCCACAAGTTTTTAATAAAGGAACGCGACTGAATGAGAAACATTGCGGTGCGTGCGCGAGGGAAGGAGAGAGAGCTTTGTAATTGTGCGAAGTAATCCAAAAGCGCATTAATAAAACAATACAGAAACATTCTGAAATCGCTTGAGATAACGTACATTTGCATAATTCATTAAGATTAATCAGACCGCAATACATTCAGCTGCTTTGTGGTGGAGAGGGCAAACATGAGAAGACCATTCCCTGGAAAGCCCTCTTTAATCTACAAACAATGATGTAAATCTAGGCTTGGATACTGGAATTAACCTCTCTGCACCTCGTAACCCCATTAGTACTGAAACAAAGCTTCTGTGGTTCACCTTACGTCTATAATAATGCATTAATATTAAACACTTTATTCATCTGAATACTCAGAGCGTTCCCTTATGTTCTTTGTAGGCTAATGTAGTCGAAAAAATTGTACAATTTACTGTATAAAGGTGTTAGACATCTGTTGATTGGGTGTTTGATGGTCTCAACAGTTGAGTATATGTTCATGGAAACATGGCTGCTTATGTGCCTTTTTCACTGAACTCATTGCTATTTCTAAACAAATTTTTGTATTTTAACTTAAACGTATTTCAATTAGTTGCCAAGACTACATTTCTAATTTTTGAAATGTTTAGGTTTTTCATTTAATATTCATATTGGGTTACACTTTATTTTGATAGTCCACTTTAGGCATTCTACTAACTATAAGTAACTTTGCAGCTACATGTCAACCAACTCTCATTTGTATTAGTGAACTGTTAGGTTAGGGTTAGTAGCATAAGTTAGTATTTACTTGCAAAGTTACTTATAGTCAGAATGTCTGTTGAGGGACCATCAAAATAAAGTGTTAGCAGATTAAGCAGACAGTTCACTCTAAAACAAATACTCTAAAAACTATAGTTGACATGCAGATGCAAAGTTACTTATAGCTAGTAGTAAAATGTCTAAGTGTTTCCTTATATTTTATTAAATTTCAGCTGTATTTCAATTACCGAAAATTGTTTTAATTGCTTTAGTTCTAGGTAACAGTAACAACACTAGTTTGTGTAAATTTTCTAGTGATTAAGCATGATCACGGGACGGAGAATTTACAACAGGCCTGTGGACCATAAAGCATGTAGAACGTCTCTCGGCATGGGAGATGGACGTGCTAACAATTCGCTAATGCGTGTCTTGAGATCAGGGGAGTGAGGTTTACATGCACAGCTCTCACTAGCTGACCTCCATTACACCAGTAAGTAACCATCTAGAACACCCTAGCAAGCAACTGTATTTTAATGTATGAATGTATGAAAAACTATTAGGAACACCTTAGCAACCACTAACAACACTTTAGTGGTGACTTTTACACGGACAAGCACTATTGAACTTTGCTGCCATCTTGGCTTTATGCCACTGCTACATATAACACTGGATCTCACAAACCTTCTCTTTCAGTTGGTTCAAATGGTACATGGAGTATTTTGAGATATCTAGAACAATCCAACAACATTTATGTTTGTTTTTCTTCTTCTGGCATCAGTGAAGCAGAGATGATTTGCTTTGAGGCATGAAATGAGACGGGGAGATGACTGTAACAAGGAGGCACCAGCAATCTCAAAGAGGTAATGGTGCCCTTTAAGAACCTGGTGGGCAAGTAGCAGGGTTTCATCTTACACAAACACCATCTGGTGGGATTGTCGAGCCTGCACCTTGACAATATGAATTAGTTTGAAATCCTGTCAGATACACAGAATTAAATTAGATTTTCCAGTTAGTAATGAAACCTGACGGAGCTTAATAAAAAAGCATTGGATCCGGAAAATACTCGAGTCAAACTGGGTAAAAATTCGCACCTGAGAACTTTGGCGTCACATTGATCTAATTGCTCAATATCCAGATAGCCTTCATCTTCACATTGTATGTTGTAACTTGGTTATGGGTGAATTTATTTTTGAGTAATTTAGTTGCATGTGCTGTTTCTTGTGAAGAGGGCTGTTTCAAGGGCTACTTTGCTATGACTTCAAGCAAAATAGGATTCTCTTGAGAGAGACAGAACTTTTATTAAAGTTTTCGTCTCCACCTGAAACCTCATCTGACTCCTCTGTGTGTTATTTTGCAGTAACTTGGAGAGGTTGTTTTAAAACTCTTTTTTCCTCTCAGACTTCTCTCAGAAATCTCTTAAACCAAACGCAACTTTTTATTGTTTACAGCCTTTAGAAAATCGAGTAAAGGACTTATTTTCTTGGGGGGGAAAAAGCCCAGAAAGGATTTTGTAACCTCTCTCCTTTTGCACGGGTCAGCCTTGAGGACTAACCGATTAAAGCTTCAATCTTTATTGTCATTCAGAAATTATACAATTGTACAGGAGAGAACAAAATATAGTTTAATCAGTACAGTGCAACACAGAAAAGGGCATTCAGTGGTTTGTTGTCAGTACAAATACAGAAACTCATGAATTGTACCATAATGGTAGATGAACAAACTCAGGGTTACAGGAAGTTGACAAAAACCAAACCATTTCAATCAGGCTTTGTATAAAATATCTTGCAAGTGCAAGTTGTGAAGTCAGTTTAAATAGTTGATAATAATTGACTTGGACAAATTTATAGTCGGTAAAAGCAGAGTCACTTTTCATAGTGCCTAAAGCCTAGGGGTGTAAGAAAAAATCGATACACATGAGTATCGCGATATTTTATTTCGCAATACTGTATCGATGTTCAAAAACGCAATATCGATTTTTTTTTTTTTTTTTACGTCCAAAAATATTCATGGTAAGACAGTGGTTCACGTTTATGTTGTTTAAATCCCTACCACTAGATGGCTATGCTGAGACGCACCACTAGTGTCCTCGCCAGGCTCGCCAGAGCGAGCGTTCAATTCATTCCTATGGAAGTCGAGCTTCACGCTCAGCAGTGCATTTTAGGATTGACAGCAGACCGGAGAAAGCGTTGAGAGCGACCGAGAGCGTCAAAGAGTTGGGCAGTTCTCGACTTTATGTAAATATCAAGCGAAAAACGCGGTCAGCAGCCAATTGCTGTGAGGTTCGGGATGTGACGTCTATGCTAATTGTGCTAGAGTTTATGATGGATTTTTAGTGCGTAAATCATTTTGTTTACAAATTAGACGCTTTGCAGTTGTTAAAGATTATATTTTGGATGTGTTTATTGTTATTATATTGGCTGGGTTTATGAAATTGAAAGGATCTTTGCTTGGTGCATTTGGAAACAAAGCTTGTCTATTTCTAAATGTAATCGCGTGCATGATGATTATACTGTCCGTGTGTTGAAAAAAACTTCGTTCACACCAAACGCGAATAGAGCGTCTGGCGCGAGTGATTTCAATGTTAAGTCAATGCAAAGACGCGTTTACGCGTGTCTGGAGGTCCTGCGGCGCGAATGAGGCGTTTAGCGCGGCGCGGTAGACGCTAATTCGCCTCATTCGCGCGTCCAGTTCTTTTAAAATCTTTTAGCACATAAAAACTTGATTTCAATAGGCCTATATGACACATTCATTTTGTTCACTTTCATTAATTTTCACGTTGTTGTTTTGTATTGTGACAGGGGCTATGTATTTTCTTTTATTATGGCCTAATTGAGCATATAAAAAATTGCTCACTAAGAACCTGTGAACCACAATCCCAAACTGGCAGTTTGATTTTCTGTGTACTGAATTGTTTACCTAAAGTAAACTTCTTTGACTTTTATGCACATCATGTCTTTTTTTAAAATATCACTTTTTCTAAAATTATAGTCCTACTTTAAAAAAATCCCAATATATCGCCTTATGCACAGTATCGAAATATATTGCAATATATTGAATCGTGACCCATGTATCGTGATATGTATCGTATCGCCAGATTCTTGCCAATACACAGCCCTAAAAGCCTAGGGTTGGTGCAAACTAAACTGAAACATCTTGTACCTGGCTATCTACCTAAACCGGCTTCATGGTATAGGCCCCTGGCCCACAATCAGTTTAAGGGTTATGAAAGGGGTTCCTGTTTTAAAAAAAACATTGGAGACACCCTGTGTTAAATAAAAAGCAGCTTGTAGCTTGGCAAACAGCAGTGCACTGTTTCCCGTCCGGTGTGCAGGTTTAGTGTCCTGCGAGCGAGCAGCCAGTCTCTAATCAGATGTGCATTTTTGCCCCGTTTATGCGCACGCCACACCAGCTGTCAAATATTGTTTGCGAACATAACCCTCGCATGCCTCCGAATACCCTTTCTCCTCGATTCTTTCCTATCAGCCTTATTTCCGTCGGTAATGAATGCAGTGTTTTGTGAGGTTTGCCTGAGGAAGTTATCCTCAGAACCTCATTCTCCACTCCCTCTCTGCATCGCCTCAATGCCCAGGGGTCAGCTGAGGGGGCCGCAGTCATTTGAAAAGGAAATTATCTTTTGTGATTCTTACTAAAAGAGATGGAGAGCGAGAACGCGAATGAGGAGGAGAGATGGAGCGTCTGAGAGGGGGGGAGAAAAAGCGCCTCCTTTCTTTTGCAACCTGTGAACAGGTTAATGGGAGCTGGTGCTGGAATGAGTTGATACCTATCTGCTCAGAGAGAGAGAGAGAGAGACAGAGAGAGATACGCATAGAATGACTATTTGATGGCTTCCTAACAGCTTCTTTCTCCTTGGCCCCATTTCTTGATATGTGCGCATTTATTTATTTATTTATTCTTCTGCTGTGGTAAATGGCTTCTTGGGGAGAGAGACAATTTTGCCTAATGGGCAAGTTTCCATGAGGTGGGTCAGAACATTGATAGCAAGGCTGATGAGTTGGCAGGAAAGGTGAGTGCTCTCTTTCGACAACTCTCTCATTATAAAGCTCCCTCTAGAAAGGATGTTGATGCGAGGAAGGACGAAACGCTGGGATGAGAGTACTTTTTGATGACTGTCAAACATGTAAAGTTTACATTATCCTTAATGGCACTCATCTCTGCATCTTATTTTTCAATACATATACAGGTATATGTATATACACATACTGTACACACATATACATATACATATATATGTATTGAAAAATAAGATGCAGAGATGAGTGTCATTAAGGATAATGTAAACTTTACATGTTTGACAGTCATCATAAAGTGATGACTGTGATGACTGATTTATGTATATGTATCTTGCGTTTGATGTGTCTTTGAGCTTCTGCTTCATCAATATACCAATGGTATGACCTACTGAGACAATATTTTCTGTTGTGGATTATAAAAGGAGTGCAGGAGTGTGTGGCATTCAGAATGTAATGAAAACGCCTTTTTAGATTCCATTTCAGTTTCTGGATTTGAAATGAGATAGCAAACATGATGCAGAACTGCAATTTGGAATTGAATATAAGGAAGTAGAATACAAATATTTTTAATTCATAGAAATGGAATCTGTAATTTTTCAAGACAAACTTTCAGTGTTGGCCTGAAAAATGCTTGAAAAGCCTTTGAAGGATTAAAGCACTTAACAGAGATCTGTGGATGGATAGGATTTTTTTCTCAGATTTAGCAAAAATAACTGCTTTATTAATTTTTTCATATATATGTTGTTTATATAAATAAACACTATATTTTTTATGTTCAAAATTATTGATGGATGGATGGATGAAATAAAATATTGTTCAAATTATCCAAATGTATTCTTAATGTGCAATCATTTTTCATACATAAAGAAACTACTTTTAAAAGAGAGATGGATGAATAGATTGATGGATGGATGGATGGATGGATGGATGGATGGATAGATAATCAGTTGACAATTTAGCAACATAACTGCTTTATTAATTATTTTAATATAGTTAAATAAATAATGAAAATATGTAATATTTTTGCTTGAAAATATTTAAAAAATTGGTCAAATTGTTTATCTAAATGTAAATTTGAATGTGCTATAATTTTTATACCTAAATTTTTTTATAGATCGGTACATTCATTTAAAAGAATACTTTACCTGTGTTAGATTTCTATTCTATTCTATTCTATTCTATTCTATTCTATTCTATTCTATTCTATTCTATTCTATTCTATTCTATTCTATTCTATTCTTCTCAGCTCTGGCTCATTCATATCTAAAATTCTGTTGTTAGTTCTGTGAGATGCACAACACTGAATCAAACCCCTTTCGATTCGTGCCTCACTTTCATTCAGCATAATGCAAGTGTCGCAACATACCGCAGAACGTACTTGATCTGTATTCGTTACCATAATCAACGTTAAGTCCCTCAACAGGCAACACGCCGCAATTCATCATCCAAAGCAATAAAGGCTACGGCACCCACCGAAGGCCAGAGGCTTACTCAAGCTCTCTGAGCCCTCTGAGTTTGGAGGAACCTTCTAGAACAGATGCTCCTCACTAATTATGCGTTGTAGTGCAGTGCCCAAATGCCCACTGCTGCCTTCTTGCGAGAGACCTGGTCATCCATGTCTCATATGCTGTCTCCAGTTACCAGAGGGCACACCCCTCCATCTGTGTGGGACCAGACGAGTGCCAGCAGAGGTACGGAGTGCAGGCTGGGTTTCTCCTTAAGCCCAGGGCCCTTGGTGCAGGGAAGGGGATGGCTGTTAACATTCATGGGTAATTAGCAGATGAGATTCCCATGCCTGGAGCGGCAAACACTGCTGGCACCTCCTCCTCATCAACATCATGTTTTTTTTGTTGTGACATTGAGTTTGTGTCATTACTGAATCTTTCCTCCGCCATCTACTCCACCACAAAACCACAATACTATTATTGCAGACTTGATGTTGTCATAACGTAGACTTATATTAGTACCAGTTTGCCACTAATTGGGGATATTAAAAACAAATATCCAGCTCTAATGAATTATCACCAACATGTCAGTCAATGGATATCAATTACACCAACATCTGGCACATCTGGTTTCTGGTCTACTCCTGCCTAGAAATGTTTAAAAAAAAAACAATCTTCCAGTTTAGCAATAAAAACTGCTGTATTATTGATCGTTTTGAAATAAATATGGTATATAAATTATATTGGTAACACTTTACAATAAGGTGTTGTTTGTTAAGATTAGTAAATGCATTAGCTAACATAAAAATAACAATGAGCAATATACTTTTAAAGCATTTATTTATTAGTGTTAATGTTAGGCAGGAAAAATGCAATTGTTTCATGTTCACTGTGGATTAATTAATGTTAACAAATACCGCTTTGATATTAAAAATGTATTAGTAAATGTTGAAATGAATATTTAGTAAAATTAGTAAGTCATAAAGTTTTGTTCATTGTTATGTTAACAAGTGAAACCTTGTTAAGTGTTACCATTATATTTTAAATATATATATATATATATATATTTTTTATATATAAAAATTTAATAAATTAAAAAATGTATATAAATGCATAAATTATAAAGTCATAAAAAATGTGTAATTTTGAAATATCCATTTTTTAAAATTGTATATATAAATTATATTTCTTATATTTTTGCCTTAATACAGGGATGGGCAACTTCAGTCCTGGATGGCACTGTCCTGCAGGGTTTAGCTCCAACCCTGATAAAACTCACCTGCCTGTAGTTTTCTAATAATCCTAAAACGCTGATTAGCTTGTTCAGGTGTGTTTGAGTAGGGTTGGAGCTAAACTCTGCAGGACAGTGGCCCTCCAGGACCGAAGTTGCCCATCCCTGCCTTAATAGATAAAAAAAAAAGGTCAATTTTAATATTTATCTGAATGCATATACTCTGCAATAATTTTTTTCTGCGTAAAAAAATACACCTTTTTTAAATCATTTAAAGTCTCTCTATTATGCTATTTTAAAGGTTCATCATTTTTTGAGGTAATTTACAATAGGTTTACATGCATCCAAGGTTATATATATTATTTTTTTTCTCATAATATACATTGCACATCACCTAATTTCTCAAAGAGTCTGAAAACAGTTTTTTTTTTTTTTTTTTTTTTTTAACATTTGGTTTCTATAAACCCCTCTTTTCCGTGAGCCTACTCTGCTCTTATTGGTCATATGACTGTTGTGAATGTTGTGATTGGTCAGCGCTTACAGAACATGTCCGAAACGAAACTTCCATTACCATATCTGAATTTCAGCTCCAGATCTCCCTCAGTACTTGATACACAGTGATACGAACATTGACGATGGCGTCAGTTTTACCGTATCATTTCCAACCATCAGTGGCCTAAACTAAGCTGTTTTATGTTAGACAGGGCAGGTCACATTACTATAAATAAAAATGAAAAATCTTAAAAAATCTAAAAAATACATCTAAAATTTACATTAGGAGCCCCATCTCATAGCAATTTTATGTTCATAGCAAACTGTTAAGTGCCACCGGCATTATAAAGTCAGCAAGAAAATGTGTCATATTTTGACAGATCTCCCTTCTATGTGTGCTTTACTCACAGAAAGATATTTTTACATGATTATCTAAATGGAAGAACACGATTCCAATTTGGCAACAAAGCAAAAGTGGCGCGCTAGCTTCACAACGACAGCCGCTGACATGGCTTTGTCAGTTTGAAGCTGCCTGCTAAATGAAACAAACTAAATGTGTATCGTGGTCCCAGAGCTCTCTAAGAATAGGCATCTGAATTTAAACCTAACACCAGTTTTCTCTGCTCTCATCACTGCACTCTCTGCTGAGGTTGTTAGCTCATTTAGGGATGTGAATAATTCAAGGAAAAGGCATTTTCATCCCCAGCAGCACTAGCTGAAAGAGCTAGAGGGCTCATATGTGACCCTGGACCACAAAACCAGTCACATGGGTCCATTTTTTGAAATTGAGATGTATACATCATCTGAAAGCTGAATAAATAAGCTTTCTATTGATGAATGGTTTATTAGGACAATATTTGTCTGAGATACAACTATTTGAAAATCTTGAATCTGAGGGTGCCAAAAAAAAAAAAAAACGAAATATTGAGAAAAATGCCTTTAAAAATGTCCATTTATGTTCGCGATTGTGCTGCATTCACTTACAAAAATAAATGTTTTATATCTTTACGGTAGGAAATTTACAAAATATCTTCATGGAACATGATCTTTACTTAATATCCTAATGATTTTTGGCATAAAAGAAAATTCGATAATTTTGACCCATACAATGTATTGTTGGCTATTTGCCACAAATATACCCGTGCTACTTGTGACTGGTTTTGTGATCCAGGTTCACATATGCATATGTGTGTTTAACCCCCCCACCCCCCAAAATTAAGGGCATCATTCTTTGTTCATTTTTAAGTCTTTTAATGAAAGGATTCATTTCATGCACAATTTCGCTACTCTTGTTGTGTAATTTTGTCAACAGATATGGATGTATATACATATTCACTACCATTCAAAAGTTTGCATGTGATCAGTAAGATTTTTTTAAAGAAAGTTTTTATTGAGCGAGGACACATTAAATTGATCAAAAGTGACAGTAAAGGTTTATAATGTTACAAACGATTTCTGTTTCAAATAAATCAGTTATTTTGAACAGTCTGTTCATCAAAGAATCCTGGAAAAAAGGATTCCACAAAAATATTGAACCATTTTCAACATTGATAATTATAAGAAATGTTTCTTGAGCAGCAAATCGACATGATTTCTGAAGTATCAGCACTGAAGACTGGAGGAATGATGCTGAAAATTCAACTTTGCACCACAGGAATAAATTACATTTTAAAAGATATTAAAATAGAAAACGGTTATTTGAAATAGTAATACTATTTCATAATATTACTGTTTTTACTGTATTTTTGATAAAAAATGCAGGCTTGTTGAGCATAAGAGACTTCTTTCAAAAAGTTATTTATTCAATCCGGGGTTTTTTTCAATAACTTTTGTAAAAAGGATGATTGATTCCCCTCAGGTGAACACAATATGAAATCTGTCATCTTTTCAGTGCAGAATTCCCAAAACGTGCTAAAAATGAAAAAACGAGCTGAGTGCCATGTGGCGTACTAGTTTGGAGCCAGAAAAAGTATGTCATGCTTATCGGCTGATGTTACTACAAGACCATTCACAGTCTCAAACCCTTCAAACAGGTGCATGCGACATCTGTGATATTTCAAAAATTACCTCCAGGAAAAAAAAAAAGGTAAAAACCTGCTGAAAACAATATCATACATTAATGGCACGTTTTTTTGACATTTAAAAATGTATTTGTTCTTCAATGACATATTAAGGGGCGTTCAGACATTTGACGCGTTTAAAAATAGCATGTTTTAAAATGTATGTTGTCATTTTGTGTGAGAGGGAAAGACAAGTAGCAGAAATAGAATTGCTACCTTATTTTTGCCTTAACTCACACTGCCTCAATTCAGCCTTGAACACATTCAGCATGACAGTGTCCTTGTACTGTCAGTTGTTAGTGAGGACTCGAACGCGAACAGGATATCCTGCGAGTCACAATGCGAAACTGCCGATAAACATGTTGCGTGACATAGCTACATTTGGCATTTTGTAGAATACCTTTTACAAAGTCAATTTTCAGGTGTGCTATTCTTCTTGTTCATGACCGCCCGGACTCCTAGAAGCCCCCTCATCCTTCTTTTCTTTTCTATAATGACCCAATCACTCATTAAATCAGATATTTGCTCATAATGTCAAATATCAACGTGATCCAAATGATGATTACTAGTATATGTGGATTGTTTTTTCACGGAACCCATGTGACATTCAGTTTATCAGACTGAAGCGTATGACAGGAGCTCTATAATGACTGGAGGCCAGGGCTGTGGAGGCCTGCAGGAAAAATGATATATGTGCCTTCAAAGTCTCAAATCTATGTGACCAGACTGGGATCCCACACTGCCGAATGGCTGCTGCTGTATCTAATCACATCCTGTGGGACGACATAGAAAAAATAGCCTAAGTGTGTGTATGTCTGTGTGTAAAAAAGATAGAGAGAGGAAGAGCGAGGTGTTTTTTAGTGTGTGTGTGTGTCTTTGAGGTTTTCTGAAAATGGCTGTGGCAGCAGCTCACTCTTGTTTGGCACGATTCAGTATCGGTAACCATTTTTAATTTCCCATTAGACCCTTTGCGGAGATCGATTTGCGCTCGCAACGTAACTCATTAATTAGCTGTGATGCATTTGTGACTATGAGGAAAGGCCAAATGGTGGTTTGCACAAATATATGTATATTCACAGCAGAACAGATGGACACAGAAAAAAGAAAAAAAAAAAAAACACTTTTTATCAGAGGTAGTGTGAGGGGGTGTGTGTATGGCAGTGGTGACCGGGACACTGAGGAACACCTTGCATCATATTATGCGGTATCAAGACTAAATCTATGCAAAGGAATCAGTGAAAACAGTTTAAATGTCACCTTTTGAATGTTGTACAAAACTTATGTGTGTATATATATATGTATATATATATATACAGTATTTGTATACAGTTACCTAGAGCAGTTAACTTTGAACCAATGAGATTTTACTGTAGGCGGAGCTACGCAGCAGCACCACAAATACTGAAGGCAGTGGGTCTCATTCACTAACACTATTCATATTTAGACATACATTTGAACTTCTCACGAAAACCTTCCACCTAATTCACAACACGTGTATGCACATGAATTTGTTCTTAACCTCATGTTGATGAATTCGGAGTATTCTACGTAATTTACATAAAACACGCCCAATCCATGTCCATAAAAGGGCATTTTGTGCATCCTTTTCTTTCAACGCTCTCTAAAGACTCTCTAGCCCGAGACCAGTGTAGCAAGAGGTGATGTCCGACAACTCTTTCAGTCTTTGTTTAAAAACGTTTTCCCTGAAAGTTAAAGTTACAGTAAGTTACTAGTACACTAGTGAGTAGATGAGTTTACCTGTTCAGCTGATGACGGTTAATGTCCCAGAATGCCTCTGCAGTTCCTTTTAGCAAACGCATTTTACAAGACAAGTAAAAGGTTTAAAAAAAATCAAAAGAGGGTATTACTTGTGTATTTTATATCATTGAATAAAAGTGAAAATATCTTGAGCTTGTGTTCACTACAGCCCTTATTTCAAGCATTTAACCAAAAACCCATTCAAAAAAACAATTAACTTCAGGACGATGGAACCGGAAGTGCTAAAATGCGAACTAGTTTACAAAAATGCCTTCAGCATTATAGCCAACTGTTAGCAAAGGCTATTTTCAGTAGCTCTACCCACCATTTCTCAGAAATTTGACCTATTTTGCAAATAGCATAGTACTTCTATTTAATTTTATTATTAATTTTTTGACATAGCCTCTGCCAAAATGAAAACCATGTAACAAAATGCCCTCATCGGACCATTGGTTGTGGTTGCAGATAACTAGAAAACAAATTCAGGTTTATGCGGGAGGAAAAAAAACTATTTCTTGTTGCTTTATCGCGTCATTTCTGGTTAGGACACCAGACATGCTGGTTAGGCTATGTGTTTCTGTCTTATGCACTAATTTCGGCACATATAGGACCGCTCACATAATTAAATTCCTTTAGTCTGATCCTCAAAAACTAGCACAACTTCACCTGAAAGGAGGGTCGAAAGATGAGCTGCATGCATTACAAACCAGACCTCTTCAATGTGAGGCTCAACACCACTAACAATTATGTTGACTATTGACTTTTCTCTCCGAAGGTGTGATCAATTGCCGTGAAAGTAATGACATCGCTTGTTGTTGTGACCCGTTCAGTGAGCAGGCAATTTATTTTTGGTGACAGAGGACTCATGAGAGACGACAGGTCGTCAGAGGTTTGGCAGCGATCAGAGAGCAGAGAAATCTCTCGGGCCGAGCGACGAGGCGCACCTATTAGACGCAATTACTTCTTCTGATTGACTTGCTGAAGTACGCTCTTCCAAAGCACAGCCATTTAACTCAAGACTATTCACATATCTGTGTAAATGGACAGTGTGGCATTGCAGCATAAAAGTGGTTCGAAAGCATTGTTTTTTATTTGTCATTGGCATTGAGCTAAAGCAGCAAAATGCCTTGAAAACCATATGAATAGATTTATTCGGATGTCAATGTAACATGCTGATTTTGTGGGATTGAATATAGAAAAAACGCAGTATAAAATATATGCACCCTAACCATTATTACACGCAAAAAACATTCACATTTTCTGCAAGACTTTGATAACAAAAATGAGAGAACATGGAAGAGATAAAAGGGACTCGTACGGCAACACGGCCTTCATGCGTGACATGGAAAAGGTTGAGTGGGCAGAAAAGACACTTTTTTTTATTTCATCAGGAGATTGTATTTCTCCGATAACCGGCTCGGAGTAAGCAGGATAATAGATTAGATTGATGAGCTCTGAGATACAGAGTTTCCTCGCCGAGAGCCGCTTAAAATGAACTCTTTTCTCTCTTTTCCCCTCTCACATCTGCGTCGGGCTGTGACACAGATGAATAGGCCAGTTGAGGACAGGGGAAAAAAGTCTCCTTTAGTTCTCATGCAGCTCCGGAGAACAGAAAACAATCCGTCTCCGCTCCCACTCCCGACGTCCCCTTTGCTCAGACAACCACTTGATTCCTCCATTTTCTGTCTTTTTACTCCTTTTCCCTGTTGCTCTTTGCACACTTGTGCAGTGGCAACAACTCTCTGAACTTTATATTGGGATGAATATGCAGTGATGTGACATCTTTAGTACCTTTAGTTTAATGTGAATAGCTGCATACAAGTTTGCACACTTAAAGGCGAGAATACGTACTCAAAGTGTGGAGAATGCGTAATCGGTTGGTGTATACAGAGGCTCTGCCTTCTTTCACGTGGAAATCTTCTCCGGCTCATTTCTTTTGTTCAGTCCGTCAAGGTCAGATATCCGTGAGTGAAAACACGAACACACTGGAGAGCTGCTTTATAGTAGAAAATGAAGTTGTACTTCTGATGAAACGAGACACTGACACTGTTTCATGTTTAATAAGGTAAAGCTGCTTGATTTTAAGCAATCTATTAAGTGCCATATAAATAAACATTACATGACCTTACTATAGAGTGCTGAATTGCAGAGCTCATGCAAACATATCCACATTGCAATGATCAGATGTCTTCTTTGCTTTATTATTTAAAAAATGCTTGCTGTTTTTTATATTTTGTTGCGTGTCTATTTTGTTATTGAGAGGAAAGCGCGCAGTGCATATTTACATATTCATCGAACCGTCGCTCTCAGATGTGTAACAGTAGGCTATATCGCTGGTCACATATAACACTTCTTTTTACCCCTAAGCAAAGAACAAAAAAGAACTTTGCCATGAGTTTATTACGGAGCCTTAAGGGACCAATATGCTTCAAGTGAAATTTAAGACAAAATAGGCCAAAATAAAGTTTGTTTTGTGTTCATTTCAGGAGATTAAAACAGCTTGCCAAAGCAAACTTTCCGGAAAAGTTCACTCTGGCTGGTAAACGCTTTCAAACTACCATTGGTGCGTGGCGATAATGTAACATGTAGGTGTGGCTCTGAGGCTCCGCCGCCTTCGATGTGGAAATCTTCTCCAGTTCATTTCTTTTCGTCGAGGTCGGATGTCTGCGAGTAAAAATGGACACGCTTGAGAGCTGCTTTATAGTAGAAAATGAAGTGTTTTTACTGTATTTTTAATCAAATAAATGCAGCCTGGGTGAGCTTTAGAGACATTTTCTTTCAGATATATATATATAAAAAAAAAATATATATATATATATTTTGAATGGTGGCGTACAGACATCTAAGGGGGATAAACAGTGCTCAATGTAAATTATAAAATGCAACTAACCAGCAAAATGAATGTTTTATTATATAAGAGGATTTTCCTCCTATTAAAAAGGAAGGAGAAAATGCTTCCCATATCTTTTAGTTGTTGATGTCATATTCCCTGTGTCCATTCCAAGTATCATTCGTTTTGTAAAATCTGGCCAATACTGGTAGATGCCAACATGGACAGGTTGCATAACATCCTTAATACCAGGGGCGGATCTAAGGTCAGTGGATATTCGGGGCTTTAGCCCAAAATAAAATGGGGTATTTGTATTTAAAGGAATTAATTATAAAAGCGATTTAAGGGAATAAAGAAAAAGAAAGGCTTATTGTATTAGTGAAATAATTGTAACTATTTGCAAATAATATTTTATTTTTAAATATGCATTCATTCTCTCTAAATGAATCAAGGAAAGTATATCATATTTTAAATTCAAAAAGGCAAAATTTAATAAATAAATAAAACAAGTTGAGTAATTTGCGTCACCGGATACTGTCGGTAGTTGAACATTTCTATTGTAAAACAGTCAAATATTAAATGTTTATCTACTTACATTTTACCAGGCATTCGTTCATTTCTTTAATCATTTTGACATTGATGAGCTAGACCGCTGAACTTTTAGTCTTCCTAACAACAAACAGAGCGGTGCGTAAGTGCATCAGAACAGCATCAAGAATATTAAATACATTGCAGTGAATCTCTTATTTGCATCTTAAGTTTATTGCCAATAATAATGACAGGTTTTCGAAAGTGTAGAACTCGGTGAGCTCTCGCAAAACACATCTTCAGCACAGCGACTCATTTAAACGCCTCTGATTGGCCGATGCATTCAACAGACATGTCTGTGATTGGCTACAATTCTCAACGCTGCAAAAACACGTCGTAAGTTTAATGCAAAGGGGAAAATATAAATAAAACTGTAATATGCACTTTTCATGATTAGGTAATCGCGGCATCTGTAATCTTATTCACATTTGTTTTTCTGATTAATTGTTTTTCTCTATGGTAACAAAATATTCGGGGCTTTACTAAAATCATTCGGGGCTTAAGCCCCCTTAGCCCAGCCCTAGCGCCGCCCCTGCTTAATACACAAACAAATGACAAAAAGCAGACAGAAATGTGTCATGCAATGAGTTATTGGCTTCAAGTGTGTGAAACGAGACATTTAGAATACAAACACTCAACATATATAGACAATGCAAAATGTTGGGCTTGTGTAGTTTCAGTGATTTTAAGGACATTTTTGTTTACTTTCATACAGTACCTTAAGTCAAGTCAAGTCGAGTCACCTTTATTTATATGCTTTATACAGTTCAGATTGTTTGGTAGCAGGAAAATTATGCATTTCAGCTTAAGTCAGTTAAGTGTTGATTCTGTTCCATTGTAAAGATCATCAATTATTAAATCAGTTCATTTAATCTATAAAGCAGTTATGTCGTCGTCCAGCTCAGTTCTGTTCTCAGTCAACAGCGTCAGTACAGTCATATTAAAAATGCTGTTGAATATTAAGTTTCCTCAACTAAGAAAACCAGAGGCAAGGAACCCAAACTCCATCAGGTGACAGAATGGAGAAAAAAAACCTTTGGAGAAACCAGGATCAGTCGAGGAGCCAGTTCTCCTCTGGCCAACGAACGAACAAACACAGTGTGATTATGATTCGGACTGCATCACAAGTCAGAATTCAGACCGGGATCGGTAGCATTCAAACATTCATCCAGTTTGATATTGTGTGGTCTTGATGTTGTGAGACTTGAAGCAAATCCACTACTGAAGAGCACACAGGCTTAAACACTCTGTTAAGTATAATCACACTTTTTTGACATAGCATCTTCACTCTTGTGACATAATGTGTGTTCTCGTCATCAGCTAGAGTAAGTAATGCAGGAAAGAGTGAAGTCTCACCGTGCAGAGTTCTTGTTTTAATTAGATATCATAGCAAAATATGCGAGAGTTAAGAGGACAAAAGATGGGCGCTGGCGTTCAGAAAGTGTAGAGGGATGAAAACAGGAGGTATTGTTAATTCCATAGCTGTCTGCTTACATTTTTATCCTCATTACTCTGTGTGAGAATACGTGCACGCGCACTCTGTTGTGTTCACGAGCTGACAGGGAATGTTTCGGGTGAGAACGCAATGGTTTGTGTGGCACTGCAGAAATTGCAGATGCTGTGGTGGTGGGTGAGAGAACGAGAAAGTGAGAGAGAGGAGAGGAGAGCGCCACGCTCCTGGAATGCTAACGACACCTCGCCTCACCCTCCGAACGAATGTTTCAAAACAAAAAAGAGGAGTATGCGGCACTTTGGAACACTGGCAAAGGAATTGAAATGAATGGTTTGCCCCAGAGCTCTTAAGCTTGTGACCTTCAGTGTTCTGTCATGTACTTTTCACATGAGATGGGCTTTTGAATCCTAATATTTGAGAATAAAGTATCGTGCCTTCTGAATAAAAATTAGGATGGGGGGAAAATGCTGGAGCTGATGATTTATTATTATTATTATTATTTTAAAGAGGTTGTCTGACCTTGTTGTACTGGTTAAAATGCATTTCCGAAAACTTTGATCCGATTTTGATTTAGGCTTGTTAATGTATACACTAGCATTCAAAAGTTTGGGGTCGGTAAGATTTTTAATGCTTTTGAAAGAAGTCTACTCTCCTCACCAAGGCTGCATTTATTTGATTAAAAATACAGTAAAAACTGTAATATTGTGAAATATTATTACAATTTATAAGGAGCTGCTTCCATTGTAATATAATTTGAAATGTAATTTATTCCTGTGATGCAAAGCTGAATTTTCAGCATCATTACTCCAGTCTTCATTTTCACATGATCCTTCAGAAATCATTCTAATATGCTGATTTGCTGCTCAAGAAACATTTCTTATCATTATCAATGTTGAAAATGTCAGTTGTGCTGCTTAAATTTTTTTCCTGAAAACTATGATACATTATTTTCGTGATTTTTTTTTTAAATAAACAAAGTTCAAAGAATAGCATTTAAAAAAAAAAAAAAATCTTACTGACCCAAACTTTTGAATGGTAGTGTACGTGTCTTCAGAACACTTGGAGCACTGAATCTTATAACACAGAATCAACTTTTATTGTGCTTTTCTTGGTCATTTTGAAGCTTGATGGATTTTTATTACATGGAAAAGAGCGACCATTGGATTCTTCAACCTTCCAAACTAGAATTAAAGTCATATGAGTTTGGAACAATATGAGGGTGAGTAAATGATTGCATAACTTCATTTTTCGATGAACTCATTACCTTGACCACCTGACCTGCCCACACAAGGGCAGTACCAGCGCAGGACACCACTGGCTCTGCCAGGGTCACCATGATTTTGCCAAGTAGGACATGTTCTTGGATCAACATATTTTGTAGATCCTGGAACAACATTCCAGTCTGAAAATTTTGTCCTAACCTTATCATTACCTCTAAACCTAACCCTACCCATTAAGTTATTCTTTTAAATCAGAGGGAAATGATAGGGGAGTTACACTAATGTAGAAGGCTGTAAGCCTAAACTTGACATAAACTGTAAGCTTCCCCTAAAATCTGATTGGTTGATTGGAATGTTGTGCCAGGATCAACAAAGATGTTGATCCAGGAACATGTTAGACTGGGTGAAATCATGTTCATCCTCTGCCAGCCAGGAGACGGCCCAATCTACAGGTCTTGGAGCTGTCAATCCAGGAACGCACAATAGTCACAGAAAGCATCTACCTCTCGAAGAACTGTCGATACATCACACACATGCCCAGACACTCCCTGCCCGAGGGGATGGCTTCAGCGCCGTACCCAGCTGTCACCTCTCCACCATTAATCCACTGCTCTGGCCGACAAAATCCATCTCCCTCTAGCAGGGGTTTGACAGAGGGTAAAAGTGCCGCTGAGATAGCCAGGTTCGGATCAATCGCTTCGATCCCAGCTCCTATGCCAAGACCCATTCATCAGCCTCTGGTTGTTATTGTTTGTTTCTTGCTTTCCTCAACAACCCGTCTCTCGAGGTTTAGAAGCAGCAGGTTCAGGGCTGGGAGCAGGGATGTGGAAAAACTGTGGCATGAAGTCAAGAACTCGAGGAACCCTTGAGCTTTCACTTACTGTCTTTTAAGGGATGTTTGAGAGATGGGAGATAGGGGAATTACCAGAGATGTGTATAACGCTCAACAGGTATGGGTTTGTCATTGAGCGACTGCTGATGTCTAGAGAGCAGGAATTTATTTCTTTGATTAGTGATCTAGAAAAAAAGCAAAGAATATATATATTTTTTTACTTCAGAACTTTTTCTTTTCAAAATCCTGAAATGTACTCTTTTAATTCCAGGCTTGAATTTCCGCATGGGATTGCGCGTATTGAGCATAATTTGACTCATTCCCGCAGATTTTGTACTCACACCCAAAGTGTACGCATATAAAGATAAGTATATTGGCTATGTCAAACATATAGTATAATGGGTTTGTGTGTCAGGTTTTAAAGTGAAAGTAGTCTAATATACCAGCTGCCAAATTATGAGATAATATTAAAAATATCGATATGGCAGTTTTTTCCTGGTATCGATGTCAAAATTGTGGCCAGTGAAAATGTTGAGTGGCTAGTAACTTTGTAAAACCACTAGCCATAGTGGCTGTTGAGCAAAAAAAGTTAATGTCAAGCCCTGTATGACTATAATATAATGTAATTTAGTAAGAGCAAAATGAGATTAAATAATGAAATCATATTTTACACTATATTTACTGAAATATATTTGATTTCAATTAAAAATAAATTCTTTCTTTTTAAATATATTTTATAATGTCATTTATTCCTGTGATTACAAAGCTGAATAGATTTAATTACACTGTAGTGTCCAAAAGTCTTAAGACCACATTACAAATCTGGGATTCATAATCTGATGTACAGTAGGTCTGTATAATACAACCCGAATTCCGGAAAAGTTGGGATGTTTTTTAAATTTGAATAAAATAAAAACTAAAGGAATTTCAAATCACATGAGCCAATATTTTATTCACAATAGAACATAGATAACATAGCAAATGTTTAAACTGAGAAATTTTACACTTTTATCCAGTCAATTAGCTCATTTAAAATTTAATGCCTGCTACAGATCTCAAAAAAGTTGGCACGGGGGCAACAAATGGCTAAAAAAGCAAGCAGTTTTGAAAAGATTCAGCTGGGAGAACATCTAGTGACTAAGTTAATTGATATCAGGTCTGTAACATGATTAGATATAAAATGTATGTCTTAGAGAAGCAGAGTCTCTCAGAAGTAAAGATGGGCAGAGGCTCTCCAATCTGTGAAAGTCTGCGTAAAAAGATTGTGGAATACTTTAAAAACAATGTTCCTCAACGTCAAATTGCAAAGGCTTTGCAAATCTCATCATCTACAGTGCATAACATCATCAAAAGATTCAGAGAAACTGGAGAAATCTCTGTGCATAAGGGACAAGGCCGGAGACCTTTATTGGATACCCGTGGTCTTCGGGCCCTCAGACGACACTGCATCACTCATCGGCATGATTGTGTCAATGACATTACTAAATGGGCCCAGGAATACTTCCAGAAACCACTGTCGGTAAACACAATCCGCCGTGCCATCAGCAGATGCCAACTAAAGCTCTATCATGCAAAAAGGAAGCCATATGTGAACATGGTCCAGAAGCGTCGTCGTGTCCTGTGGGCCAAGGCTCATTTAAAATGGACTATTTCAAAGTGGAATAGTATTCTATGGTCAGACGAGTCCAAATTTGACATTCTTGTTGGAAATCACGGACGCCGTGTCCTCCGGGCTAAAGAGGAGGGAGACCTTCCAGCATGTTATCAGCGTTCAGTTCAAAAGCCAGCATCTCTGATGGTATGGGGGTGCATAAGTGCATACGGTATGGGCAGCTTGCATGTTTTGGAAGGCTCTGTGAATGCTGAAAGGTATATAAAGGTTTTAGAGCAACATATGCTTCCCTCCAAACGACGTCTATTTCAGGGAAGGCCTTGTATACTTCAGCAGGACAATGCAAAACCACATACTGCAGCTATTACAACAGCATGGCTTCATCGTAGAAGAGTCCGGGTGCTGAACTGGCCTGCCTGCAGTCCAGATCTTTCACCTATAGAGAACATTTGGCGCATCATTAAACGAAAAATACGTCAAAGACAACCACGAACTCTTCAGCAGCTGGAAATCTATATAAGGCAAGAATGGGACCAAATTCCAACACCAAAACTCCAGCAACTCATAGCCTCAATGCCCAGACATCTTCAAACTGTTTTGAAAAGAAAAGGAGATGCTACACCATGGTAAACATGCCCCGTCCCAACTATTTTGAGACCTGTAGCAGAAATCTAATTTGAAATGAGCTCATTTTGTGCATAAAATTGTAAAATTTCTGTTTAAACATTTGCTATGTTGTTTATCTTCTATTGTGAATAAAATATTGGCTCATGTGATTTGAAAGTCTTTTAGTTTTTATTTTATTCAAATTTAAAAAACGTCCCAACTTTTCCGGAATTCGGGTTGTATAAACTACCATTCAAAAGTCTGTAAAAACAGTAATATTGTCAACTATTATTTCATTTTAAAATAACTGTATTCTATTTTAATATATTTAAATAAAATATTCCTGAGGCATTGCTGAATTTTCAGCATCATTACTCCGGGAATCATTCTAATATGCTGATTTGTTGCTCAAGAAACATTTATTATTAGCATCAATTATTAATTTAAAAGAAAGTTGCAGTGCTTACTTGTAATGCTTAGATCCGATGAAGATGAAGATAGTATAATAGGTTTAATAGATAAATCCAAATAGACTGCAAACACGAACAATACCGGACACTGAACAGAACACAGACAGGAACTTAAATACACATTGATGATTAACTAAGGGACGAACAGCTGTGATGATAGTGTTAGTGTCCATGGTGACTGATGAGTGGCAGGAAACTAGAACAAAGGATCAAGTGATGAATGAAAACAAACAGAAAGTCCAAGAAAACTGAAACAAACTGGACATGACTGTGACATTATTGACATTACAGTTGGGATTCTTGTGACGAATAGAAAGTTCAAAAGAACAGCTTTTTATTTGAAATATAAATAATTTGTAATATTATAAAGATATGTCAGATTAAAGCTGCAGTCCGTAACTTTTTTGGGTTAAAAATTATCCAAATTTCTTTTTTGAGCAAGTACATATCCAGCTAGTGTTCAAAACTCTGCTTGCCTTAGCTCGATTCAATACGGTAAGCTTGTAATAATGTTTTTAATTCCAGTGGGACTGGTGGATTTCCACGGGAAATTCAAACATGTCTTTGCATCATTACGTCACGTCTGTACACATAAAGAAGGAGTCCCGGCTAGTAGGCTATATTGCATGTGAGGATGTTGGAGGTGGAGATTTATAGCCTTTTTTCACAGAACTTGATATAATTAAACTTATCAATTTGATGGCGGATCCAGAAAGGTTCAAACGACAATCACCAATGACAACTGTAGATTCACCCGTAGTAAAATGAAAAAGACTTCAGACTTCGGAGTGGCTACAGAAAAAAAGAGACTGCAACCGGGCTCATGCGAAAACAAGGATAATATCGGAAGGGCATTAAATGTAGTCACGCAATGCTGATGTTGTTCAAATTAACAATTTGAGAACAAAGTATAATTTGCATGATTTGACGTGATATGATAAGCGATCGTTAGATTTAATCAGTGCGATTTACTGCAATGCTTTTTTCCCCTTACTTGTTCAGATTACATTTTCCGGTGAATATTCTTATGTTGGTCATACTTCCAAAAAGTAGAATCTGTGATTCTGAATGACAGAATCCACACCGGCGCGGCGACTGACAGCCGCACATTCTCCTCAAAACATTGGATTCATCCGCGCTGTGCCGTGCCGAGGCACAACCCACGTAAAGTTGATAATTCCGCGAATAACTGCAATTGCAGATTTCAAACAGAGATGGCGACAAAGAGGAAAAGCTACAGACTGCAGCTTTAAAAAACCAAAACAAAGATCTGACCTCAAACATGAATATCAGAATATCAGAAGTTGAAACTAATACTAAAGAGAACTCTGCCAGAGTTAAAGATCAGAACTCTTCAATGTTGCCCTCAAGAATGTGTTAGTTTGATCTCACAGCTGAACCCTCACATCTACTGTATTCTGTCTGTCAGATGAAGTGTTTGGTTGAGTTTGTTTGGACTGTTGTGTGGGCTTCAACGGGATCATTCTTTGCTGTTTTCCTCTTCTTGATCTGAGCTCTGTGTGTGCTGCAATCTTGGCAATTGGAAGCAGAGCTGATGAGAGCTGAAGTCTTGGCGGAAGTCTTTGGCAGTGGATTGTATGCTGGGGATCATCTGACGTGCCAATTCAGTGCTGAACAATGAACTAGCGTTGCCACTGTGAACGAGGTGAACATTACTTATGGTTAATGAGGAATTCAAAAACAACTGCTGCAAAATTAGCGATTTAGTGGCATCTGTTCATAGTTTAGCTAACATGAAAAACATATTACGTGCTTGAGAGACGCCTTGAGAGGTCTGATTCCTCCAAGGACGAACTATTGATGTCTCTTGAAGATATTGCCAATCAATTAAAAAATTTGGTACATTTTGCCACTTAAAAAAATAGTTAAAAGGATAGTTCACCTAAAAATGAAAATGCTGTCATTAATTACTCACCCTCATGTCATTCCAAACCCGTAAGACTTTCGTTCATCTTCAGAACCCAAATGAAGATATTTTTGATGAAATCTGAGAGCTTTCTGTCCCTCCATTGACAGCAACGCAACTGACACTTTGACGCTTCAAAAAGTTCATTGAGACTTCGTAAAACTAATCCATGTGAATTGAGCGGTTTAGTCCAAATTTTCTGAAGAGACTTGATCGCTTTATATGATAAACAGATTGAATTTAGGCTTTTATTCACATATAAACTTTCATCAACTCACACATCAATTGTGGTAAATGGAAGCTCAAGCATGTTCATTTGACGTGCGAGAACCAATGAGGTTCATTCTCGTGTTACGCAGGACGTTTGAGCTTCAGCAAGAACCAAAGAGGTTCATTCTCATGTTACGCAACACGTTTGAGCTTCTGCTAGAATAATGAGGTTTGTTTCGGTTGAGCTTGTTTGTGTTTGCTGATCAGTGTTTATACTGTATATGAATAAAAGCCTAAATTCAATCTGTTCATCATATAAAGCGATCGAGTCTACTATTGAAGTCAATGGGGTCCATCAAATGTTTGGTTACCAACATTCTTCAAAATATCATCTTTTGTGCTCAGCCAAAGAAAGAAAATCCTACAAGTTTGACACAACTTGAGGGTGAGTAAATGATGACAGTTTTTTCATTTTTGGGGAATAACTTTAATTATTATTATAAATTAAATATAAATATAGATTATTACATTATTTTAACATATACTGTATTTTACCTTATTAAATTGACAGTCCTGGTAAAGACACAATAATCTACATAGAATCTAAAATATAATCTCATCAAACTAAAAAAAAAAAAAGCATCCAGAAGACACTTGCCTGCCATGTGTCTGTATGGGATTATAAAGCATAACGTTTATAAACCTCCGTAAAAGAGAGAATATTACAGATAAGAAAAGAAAATCGAGAATATATATTGTAGGCTAGATAAGAGTGATGATTAGTGTTTGATGTGAATGTGGGAACTGGTGATAAGTGAACAATGACTGCTGGTCACACAGGCCAGAGGAAATCCAGTCAAGCAGTGTAGGATGCACAAGTTGGAGAGAAGTTTCCTTTTCTCTCGTTCATTTATATGCTAAATGTGTTCCCCAGGGGCTTCTGTCTTCCCTTTTTAATTTTACTTATCTTTTTTTAATCAATTTTTCTTTTATCTCAAAACTTATTTGAATGCTGCTGTCTTATTCCTTTCTAAGCAAGAGTGCATGGGATATAAATTATTCAATGTTGGCAGAGAGCAGCAAAATATGCTTTGCACCTTGGACTAGAAGTGTGAACGACTAAGGTGTTCCCTTCTGCGTCTATCACTCCGTTTCAAAACCTAGTGAGCTACCTAGAGGGCTTTTAAAGGAATAGTTCTACCAAAAATGAAAATTCAATCCTTTATTTACTACATCCTGCTGTTATCCTTTTTTTCTGTCAGCATTGCTAAGCATTGCTTCACGTAAGTTTATAATTAGCCTAGACTAGTTAACAGTCAAAAATGAAAGGAACGGTGAAAATGAAACAGTGCATGTTTTCAGCTAACAGCATATCAAGTATTCAAGTAAACATTCAGAAAAGAAAATATGGTAATAAAAATGTTTGGGATCATCTTGACTGCATTATTATTAGATGTAATTAATACTGTTTTGATGCTGTTGAACACAAGTCTATGTTAACACTTCGGCAAAATGCTTAGCATTTTACATTTTAAAACATTTACATTTACATTTTACTTATACAAAACACAGATATGTTGCGTTTAAAAGCTGCCACTCAGCCACCGAATTGAACACCGTTTTACATTTATTTTTTTGTATCAGCTTTGTACCAAAGTACAAAGTGTGTGAGAGTGTGTCTTGGATTTTTTTTTTTTACAGCACCTCTGGGTTACTCTCAAGTCTAACATATTTAATTCCTCTTTGTAAAAGTCTATAAAATGGTTTTTAAAAACCTTTTCTAGCAAACAAAACCAGCTGTAAAAGACATGCAAATTCATATTTGAAAAGCTGTGGGAACCTTGGTGTAAAGGAAGTTAAAGGAAGCCTGCAACGGCGGCCTTCTTTCATTTATGTTTTCTCTATCAAGAAAGACATTAGCCCTTTGAAGCCTCCTCTGCAATTAGTCTGGCATTATGAGACTTTATTGGTTGTTTCTCTGTTTGTTTGATGGAGGTCTAATCACTCTTAATGACAGTACACAGGGGGTCAATACTGCAGGCCTCAGGGACATGCAGTCTTCTCCAGAAAGCTCTCATTAGCCTATAGGCCACCTCCTTTTTTGTTCTCTCTTTCTCTGTCTCTCTCTCTGGACATCTCCCCAATCAACATTATTTATTTAGCTCAATTCATTTCATTTATTTATCATAACATATGCTCACCCCTGCAGCGATAGAATCAGTTTCATTAATAATCCTGTCTTTCCTGTTTTTCCCCGTCTCTCAAAGCCAGCTCACACAGACCCGGGGTTCAAATACTGTACTGAACGTGTACGCACACACACACGCACACATTCACGTCTAAGGCCATTAGATGTGCCATGTTGCCACTGAGGCAGCAGTTTCCTGTGGCGCGATATGCTATAATTCATCTAAAGCTTCTTTAACAGCACTTTATAAATGATTTCGCAATTATAATGCATGCAGTTTCACAAACATACTGTATATTAATTGAGAGACTACATGGAATAGTTGTACTTTTAAAAAAAGTTTGCCCATTCAAAAATAAAAACTGGGCAATTTCAGCATTAAGTGAAAAATCGTTTTCTTCGATTTTTTTTTTTTTTCTAAGAAAATGTGTTGTGTATCTAGAGTGCTCTGAGAGGTTGCAGGCAGTGTTGGGTAAGTAACTCTAAAAAGTAATAATTACTACTAATTACATTTTCAATAGTGAAATTAGATTAATGTAATTACTCTCTTTAAAAAGTATTGCATTACTTATTACTAATTACATTCTAAATCCAATATCAAGCTGGACCAGTTGAACAATAAAAGGAAAGACATGAAACTGCTCTTTTAATTCTTTCAAATAAATAATATAAATTTGCATAAATTATTCTTGAACTAGCCAAATTATTTAAAGGAAAAAAGGTTACATTAAAACGTACATTTAATCATTAGATGTTACATTTTGATGTTAAATCCACTGTTGTTTTATATAGAAATGTTCTACACAGTCTATACAGTATTTAATCCAATTACATCAGAAGTAACTGTAAATAAATCACAGAACAATTAAGAGTAATCCCTTACTTTCCAAGGGAAAAGTAATTAAATTACAGTAATGACTCGAGTTACAGCCAACACTGGTTTCAGGGGGTTCTAATTGGTTACTAGGGTTTTGCTTGGTTGTTGTAAGTGGCTGCTAAGGTGTTACTATGTTGTTCTAAATGATTGCTAGGTTATTATTAGGGTGTTATAAGTGGTTGCTATTGTGTTGTAAGTGGCTGGGTGTTGCTAGGTTGGTCTAAGTAGTTGCTAGGTAGTTCTAAATGGTTACTAGGATGTTTTAAGTAGTTGCTAGGGTGTTTTAAATAGGTACCATGGTGTTGCTAGGTTGTTTTAAATAGCTTTAAATGGTTGCTTTGTGTTTTAAGTGGTTGCTAGGATGTTGCAAGTTGCTGCTAGGTAGTTCTAAATGGTTGCCAGGTTGTAATATTTTAAGTGGTTGCTAAGTTGCTCTGAATGTTTGCTGGGGTGTTCAAAGTGGTTGTTATGGTGTTCCAAGTAGTTACCATAGTATTGCTAGGTTGATCTAAATAGTTTTAAATAGTTGCTAGGGTGTTCTGAGTGTTTTCCAAGGATATGCTACTGTATGTGTTTGCTTACTGATGTCGTTTTTAGATATTGCTATATTAGTTCCATTCTTTAATATCTTTATTTTGTTTTACTCTTGTTGTTTTCTGCCAATTGAAAATCATAAGTTTAATCTCTTAAAAGTACTATCACACCTCTCTTCAAGTAGTTACCATGGTGATGCTAGGCAGTTATAAATAGTTGTATAAATGGTTGCTTGGGTGTTCAAAGTGATTGCTAGGCTGTTGTTGCGGTGATCTGAGTTATAGTTAGGTGTTACAAGGTGTTGCTATGTTGTTCTAAATAGTTGCTAGGGTGTTACTAGGGTGTTCTAAGGTGTTTCTAGGGTGTTCTAAGTGGCTGGTATGGTGTTCTAAGTAGTTACCTTGGTGTTGCTAGGTTGATCTAAATGGTTTTAAATGGTTGCTAGGGTGTTCTGAGTGTTTTCTAGGGAGATGCTATGTGTTATACACCACCCTTTTTTTTTTTTTTTTAGATATTGCTAGACTTATTTGCTAGATATTTGTTCCATTCTTCAATATAAGTCTTTTTTTTTTTTTTTTTTTTTTTTTTTTTAAACTCTTATTGTTGCTGCAAATTGAAAATCAGAAGTCTAATCTCTTTGGAAAGTACTATCACATCTCTCCTCAATAAGCTGCACAATCATATACTGTAACTGTCCATACATTCTGATATAAAGAAAGAGTTACAATAGACCGAGATACGCAGTGTGGCTTCCAGACAGACAGGTTTTGAAGTGCACGCTTCATTAGAGCTACACTGACGAAACAGCTCTGTCTGTCAAAGCTCGGGGCAAGCTTATTAAAGAGAGAGAGAGTCCTGCAATGACAATCAGAATGAAGTGTATGAAAACTCTAATGACTCTGAAATGACAGCTGCACTTGTGAATAAGTTTCAATCGGGTGTTAGTAACAAGTGCGCTTGATTTCTTACAACAGTGGTTCACAGCACGGCTCAAATTAAGAAGGCCTAGAGCTGTAAAAAAATAAATGGAGATGTCGCTCCAACACAAGGATCCCACACACAAGCTTTTGTTATGCAGTGGTGGAAGGGATTCACTGACCCCAAAGCAGTTGCTCCCGCAGGAAGGAGACGAACACTTCCTCTGAGGTGAATACAGATCACACCATCATGAATCCAGGGCCTGTCTACAAATACAAAACCAGACAACCTCACTCTGGCTTGAGATGCGTCGCACTCTTCACATTCACCTGCTTTTTTTTTTTTTTTTTTGCTCTCTTTCTCCCTTTGCCTATCATTTCTATGAAAATGTATTCCAATCACTCCATCCATAGTGACAGCATGTTTCATTTTGAAGTTGTTCTGTGTTTGGGGTCAGGTGGAACCACTTTCTGCTGGCTGTATTCATACACACACACACACACACAACTGGAAATAAATGGTATACTGTGGTTTTAACTAGTATGTAACAAAGAGAAACTTTAGGATTAAACAGAATTCTAAGAGATGAAAATGAAACAAATTATAAATACTAGTTCTGTTTTATACACATTTCATTGGTCCAATTCAATTAGTTAGGCTAATTAAAAATAAGTTGAAATCCTTGAATCTTTTTTTCCACATTCTTTTTGTCAGCCAGTACTCGCTTTACACTTTTCTGATTCATTCAGTTCTGATGGAATGTTTTGATGTTATTTTGGGAAATTTAGCCTTTCCATCTACTACTTCTCCTGTATTCTACCTTTTCTTTGATAGTTTATTTTTCATTTTTTCTGGAGTCTGACATTTAGAAAGTTTAAATGTGGTGGGTTCTACAGCAGGCTACTGAAGGCTAGATACTTACATTTCTGTGTCAGGTGGTTGAAGGGCAAAAACTCACAAATATTATACTGTATTAAATCTTTTTTTTTGTTTGTAAGAAATTAAAGTACCACAGTAAAGTCACAAAGATTTATATTTCAAATGCTGTTCTTTTCTTTTCATCAAAGAATCCTGAAAAAAAGTATTACAGTTTCCAGAAAAAAAAAATTCAACATTGTAATAATAATAAGTAATGTTTATTCAGCAGCAAATCGACATATTAGAATGAGTTCTGAAGTATCATGTGGCACTGAAAACTGCAGAAATCTTAATTAAAAAACAATATTTCACAATTTATTTTTATTTTACTATATTTTGAATAGAAAGTGCAGCCATGGTAAGCATAAGAGATTATTATATTATATTATATTATATTATATTATATTATATTATATTATATTATATTATATTATATTATATTATATTATATTATATTGGGGTCAGTAATTTATGTCGATTTTGATTGTTGACTTTAAATTTTGGACCAATAAACTTTTGATAGTCACATAAAATGACAGGAGGGAAGAATGTTTAGTTCTAAAATCTCTGCTTCGCCAACCAACAGCAAAGAGACAAATAAAACCATAATTTCATCAGAATGCTGTGACCCATACGCCAGCATCTCCCTTTGTACACTGTAAAAAAAAATATGCCTCTCCAACATAAAAATTTCTAGTGACCCGTTGCACCTAAAATTTTTAGTTGGCCCAATTTAAGTTGCAGAAACCAACTTCTTTGTGTTGTGCTGACTACCCCTGCATGTAGACTGAGCTTGAAATAGAATGTTGTGTCAATTAAATATTTTCTGTTGACTAAACATAGCTTGTTGGGCCAACAAGCAGACTCAAATTGAAATAAAATGTTGTATTAATTAAATATTTCATGTTGGCCAAAAAGTCTATTTTTCATTAATGTTGGTCAAAAAATCTATTTTTCGTTATTTCAAATAAATAACACACTATGCTCTGATAAAGTACATTTTATGTATTTATTTAAATCCATATGAACTTGTCTGTCATGCTAATAAAATAGCATGGCATATCACTCTTAGTCAATAGCTGTACTGGAAAAACAAATATCTGCTTTACAAAATGAAACTCAGTAACTTACACTTACAGTGTTAAAATGTATTCCGTTAGTAATGTGCATATTTCACACTTTCAAAAGTGTTATTTTAACTCCAAAATGGAGGGAGTCATATATACATTTCAGGAGTGTTAAATTTGACTCAAATTGAGTTTGTATTTATGAGATGTGCTTTTTGACAAAAGGAATCTTTTCAGAAATAAAAGCAAAGCATTTAACCTATTGATAACAATGAATGCACATCAAAACAATCCAGAAAGTTAAAATGTAACCTTAGTCTGGGATCATAGTAGAATTCTGTTCATTGTAATGTTAAAAATAAAGGCAAAATGCAAACAGTTGTTTTAACAAACTAGTTTTTATTAACAAACAAGTCCCTTTACATCATAGGTTAACTTTTAAAATAAATGAAGGCAAAATATAGGCATTTCTGCCATCAGAATTATGTGAAAGCTGCTCATCAAATGGTCTGTTATCTCTGTAATACTTCAAGTCCTGTACATGTCAGTGAATGTAAGTCCTGTGTCAGTGAAGTTGAGTCAATACCTTCGACTTTGCAACAGTACAGCAACAACATTCAACAGATGAAAAACAGTTGCAGGATACGAGTGGATCAGTTGTGTCCAATTGCTAACAGTAAAGTTCAGTGCATAGTTGTTTCACAGAGAAGGAAAGGCTGTGCAGATCCAACTTTCTCGAAAAATCCTGTAGTGCTGGTTCCCTAGAGTAGACAACACAAAACCAGACCATTTACAATTAATATTTGTGTTTTATAAATACAGCAAGTTTATGGTGGAAAAAGTTCAATCATCTTAGACTTTCGTGACTCAAACAATAAACTATTTTGGTTAGATTAAGACTTGAATTTACTGATTTCCAAGTAAATTAAAGACTTAATTCATCCAAAAATATAAATTCTGTCATTAATTATTCACCCTTATGTTGTTCCAAACCAGTAAGAGTTTTGCTCATCTTTGGAACACTTAATGATGATATTTTAAAATTTCTGTCCCTTCATCGACAGCCTATTCAACTATCACTTCCAAAGCCACAGAAAGGTATAAAGGAAATCATAAGTAATCATGTGACTCAAGTGGTTTAACCTCAATTTTTTTTTTATGAAGCAACAAGAGTGCTTTGTTTGCACAAAAAAACAACAACAAAAAACTTAACTTTATGTACTAATTATTAATCTTCGATGCACGCTCACTTAACAACATCTGCTTTCGCATCAACAACATGCACAACTCGTAATGTTCTCATGAACGCATGTTGGAAATTTATATTTTCTAAATTAAGTGGTAAATGTTTTGTTGCTGCAAACACAGCACTCGCGTAGTTTAATAAAATGTATGTTAAACCACTGGAGTCGCATGGAGTACTTTAATGATGTACCTTTACACCTTTATGGGGCTTGAACGTGGTATTTGCGTAGACTGTCAATGGAGGGACAGGAAGCTCTCAGATTTCATTAAAAATATCCTCATTTGTGTTGTAAAGATGAAAGAAAGTCTTACATGTTTGGAACGAGATGAGGGTAAGTAATGACATAATTTCCATTTGTAGGTGAACTAACCCTTTAGGAATAAATTTAGACACGCACCTTAAGAAATCTCACTAAATAGTCAGCTGACGGAAGAATCTTTGTTCCCTTCTTGTGGCTTTGTGATGTTGGAGGCAGGTGATGGGCAGAGATTTCCCAATCAGTTGAGTCTAAAATTAAAAAAGCAAGACAACATCTACCTGTCAAATCATGAAAACAATTGGTTTGAAAACTAATTTTATTTAAGGAAAAGGAAAAGTAACTTTTGTAAAGTAATTTGACTGGACAAATTCAAAATGACTGTTATGAAACACAAAAAATCTAGTTATACCAAATAGCAACAAAGCTTTTTTTAAATGTTTATGCACATGATTATCTCAAATGTTATCTGTAAAATCTGACCCTCACCAGGTTCTAGTCTGCACAGCCTTTAAAGACCAAGCCTGGTTAGCCTTAACCACTTGGTGCAGCATGGAAATGCTCCTAGCAAACACAAATAGCAAATACATTTAAACATGAAAGCATATCCAAACATCAACCAAAATTGAATCTGATAAATACATTTTCATAAACATTTAATCTTAAAGAATTACTTACACATTCTAAGAAAATTTGTTTTTCAGTTAACGTTAGGTTTCAGTTAACGTTAGGTTTCAGTTAAGATAAGTTAGGTGTGCTGGCAAACGAAAGTAAAATATGGTTTGAGGATAAATACATTATGATATTTGCACATCACAAATATTGTCATAAAACAAAATAACATTATAAAATACATATTGTAAATGAGTTAAAACACTTACTCTGTGTTTTCACCGTTAAAAGCAAACTCCGTGTCTGCACTGCGTCACGAGTCAAAGAAGATACAGGGCCTAACGTTAGTCTGTGACAAAGGTTTAGGCGCACACATCACATAAATATCGTTATAAAACAATATAATGCCATGAAATACATGTTGTAAATTAGGTTAAAAACACTTACTTTCGGTGTTTTCCCTGTTAACGTTACAAGCAAACCTTCTCGTCGTCAGCTCCGTATTGAGTCAAAGATGTCGCCTTTGAGAAAGGTTTCAGCTCGTTTAAGCACACAGAGCATTTAAATTTCTCTATAAATCAATATGTTATAAAATACATATTGTAAATTAGATAAAACACTTACTTTCGTCGTTTCTCTGTTTAAAAGCAACCTCACCCTGGTCTGCTCCGCATCGCGCGTCAACGAAAATGCCTTTCTGAGAACGATTTAGCCATTTACAGCACATACATATTGTAATAAAACAATATAATGTTATAAATGCGATAAAACACTAAATATCTGTGTTTTCCCTCCTCGTATGCCTTGCATCGTGAGTCAAAGAAAATGGCGTCTGTGAAAAAAGTTTCGTCGCGCTTCTTTGCGCATGCTCAGACGATTGACGCTGTTCCCTCTTGCTCGGCCAACATAATATTTTTTGTGCAACGTTAAAAGTTCTGTGAACACAATTATTTATTTTCTCTTGATGAACATTTTGTAGTACAGTCATGGAAATCATGCAATCATTGACCAAACATATTTTTTCTTTTTTGACACAACCATTATGTTGAGCCAACATGTATTTCCTCATTTGTACAACTTTTCGCATCAATCATTTTTTACAGTGTATTCTCTTTGTACTGTAAGTACTTGATACTTTATTTAAAGCAATATCATTTATTATTACAGTAAACATCTCTCTCTCTCTCTCTCTCTCTCTCTCTCTCTCTCTCTCTCTCTCTCTCTCTCTCTCTCTCTCTCTCTCTCTCTCTCTCTCTCTCTCTCTGTGTGTGTGGGTGTGTGTGTGTATGAATATAGCCAGTAGAAAGTGGTTCCACCTGACCCCAAACACAGAACAACTTCAAAATAAAACATCCTGTCACTATGGATAGAGAATGATTGCAATACATTTTCATGGGAACGATAGAAACAAATATGCAGACAGAGAGAAACGGAGAGCGACAAAAAAAAGCAGGTGCATTTGATGAATTATGTATTTTGCTGGTAGAGTGCCAACCTCCTTGAAATACAAAAGTAGGGCGAAAAAATATGTGATTTCTGTAAGTGCTTTTGGCTTTTAATTGTCCAATACTAACTGGATTTAATCATGTTTAGGATTTGAAAAGTAACATTAGGAAGACCCTGGACTTGATATACAGTGCCACCCAAAAAGCATTAACGCAAACTTATATATATATATATATATATATATATATATATATATATATATATATATATTTTTTTTTTTTTTTTTTTGTTTCTCTATGAATGAAATTCAGATATTTTAAAGTGTAGTTTAAGCATCCAAAATGTACACACACAGACACACATGGTTGTTGGCACAGTTTGCAGCCAGACTGATCTTTCGGTGACACGGGGAAAGGTCTCATGCAAATCTGCATGCCTCGGGCCCTCGGCTCTCTGGCTCTCCAGTCAGTGTCACTGTTATTGAGACGTCCCTCTGCACTGAGCAGTCATAACACTCCACATAAATGTCAAGAGGGAACCTTTGAGCTGGGGCTGTATATAACAGCAGATAAATCGTTAGAGTGGTAGATGTTATATAGATGTGACAAAAGCATTATTGCGGAGTCCCTGGATCTATCTATAATTCATCTGAGGAGAAAGTGACTGTCAGTGTGTTTGTGTGTAAGAGAGAGAGACAGAGAAGGAGAGAGTGTGTAAATGACAGGTGTCATTTTGAAAATTGATTTCCCCTTGTCTCACTGCGAGTGATGTGTCGAACATTACCTGTGTAAAAATACAGATGCTTGTAGAGTTACTGTGCACCTGTTGGCTTATGGGTAGACATGGGTCACGCTCCGGTATGGTGGCATTTGTGCAAAAATCTGTGCAATTTTTTTTTTCTAAAATATTCCCCTGTGCCTTCTGTGACATTTAATCTGACATCACTTTTAAGGTGATCACACTTTATTCAAAGGTGTCCGTGTTACAGTGTAATTATGCATTCAAGTACTGATTAAGGTAACACTTTATTTTACAGTGTCCTTGTTATGTGTTACATGAAATTACCATGGTAATAACAGTAAATATGCATAATTACATGCAATTAACCCTCAACCAAACCCTAATCCTACCCTAACCCTATAGTAAGTACATGTAGTTAATTAATATTACTCAGTACTTAAATATATAATTACACCGTAACAATGACACCTTAAAATAAAGTGTAACCCTGATTAATAATACATGCACTTATAGGGTTAGGATTAGGCATGGGTTTAGGGTTAGTTGCACATAATTATGCATAATTTAGTTACTACAGTAACTACATGTAACATGTAACAAGGACACTGTAAATTTATTAAATGGCACACCAAATTCTAGTTATTCTAGCAAATTTTATTTATAATTATAATTATTTGTATAGCGCTTTTCACAATACACATAGTTTCAAAGACAGAAAATGCATGAGTCCACGAGGTAACTGTCTAAGTTATGTTTTTTTTCAGAAATGTACATATACAAAATCACAGTTAGCTAAAAATGTATTAATTTAAACAATGTAATAATTTAAGGCAGAAACAATGAGCTCATTGAAGTAATGAATACTTGTTAATAAATGATTATGACATTTAGAAAAATGTAGCATTGGTGCATGTTGATTCAGAGTTTGCGTCATCTGAAGTCTTCGCAGGAGTTGGCGCCGTCTCTTCATATGTGTTGGGCATCTGAAGTCTTCATAATAGGCTGGATCCAAACTGGACTATTGTGTCATGGTTGAAATAATGTAGAAATTTATGCTATGATTTTATAACAACATTGCTGTTTTTACTGCAAAGTAACCATATATTTAGGATTGTAAGTAACCAAATTGGTCATTGAGAAACTAATTTGTCATACATATAATATAAGTAACACTTATTTGAATACTGCCTCTCTATGGTGGCCTATTTAAGTCACCATGAAATCAAAATGGACAATTTAGCAACTTCTTTTCGCTTCTCCAATGACGTGTTTACTGGCGGTAGGACGGGACCACCTGTCACTCACATGAGATCCACCAATAGCAAACCACAACCACCCAACAATTCCCGATGGACAAAATCAAGTCCCGCCCCACATTTATTCTTGTCCAAAAAGCTTTTTTATTCAGATATAGTCCAGCTGAAACCCATTCAAATGAAATGATTTAAAGAAAACCCTGAATTTTTCAAGCAGTTTCCTTAGAATTTCCCACATAAAGACGAACTGTGCATCTATAATAAAGCCTTCAAGCAAACAGAATAATTTCTGAAATGTGAGCTTAAGGCCCTGCATACTCCACCACAAACACACATAAACTGTGTCAGAAACACTTGCTGCATTGTAGTTTTATTTTTGTTCATCAATTTGTTTAATAGGGACCGTGACCAATTTGGGAGTTGCACCGGAGTTATGCAGATAGCTAATTTACATGTGTATTCCCCAGACAGGAAGCACATTAAAATACATCACAACAGAGAACAACGAAGAGCAAACAGCTCATGCCAGATCACAGCAGAGAAAACAAACTCAATGTAATGCAAGTAAAGAAGGAAAGTACAGTACCATTTGTTTATGATGATGTCAAAAGATGACTAATTCACATGTGACTGGACAGTAGATGTTAGTCTAGAGGCTCTTAAACTGCACTGATGACTACTCAAAGTGTTAAACTGCATACTATCAAATCTAGCATACTACTTATACTCTTCATGTCATAGAAAGATACGATCAAAATAGTAAGAGTAGCATGTATCCGAATTGTTTTTTTTTTCTATGCTCTTAAAGGGATAGTTCACCCCAAAAGGAAAATGATGTCGTTCCAAACCTGTAAGACCTTCATTCATCTTTGGAAGACAAACACAGATATTTTTTGATGAAATCCGAGAGCTTTCTGACTCCCATTTAGACAGCAACGTCATAACCACTTTCAAGGTCCAGAAAGGTAGTAAATATCGTTAAAATAGTCCACGTGACTACAGTGGTTCAACCTTAATGTTATGAAGTGACAATAATAGTTTTTGTGAGCAAAAAAATTATAATTTTTGAGTGGACTATCCCTTTCAAAATAAAGGTTCCAAAAGGGGGTTTTCACAGTGATTGAAGAATGATTTTTGGTAACCTTTCAGTGAACAGTTCTTAATTTTTTTTAATAACATTTTATTAATCTAAAGAACATTTTTCCACTATAAAGAACCTTTTGTGGAATGGAAAGATTCCATGAATGTTAAAGTTTCTTCATGGAACCATAGACACCAATAAATGACCTTTATTTTTAATAATTCCTTCCTCCCTTCTTTCCTTCCTTTCTCCTTCTTTCTTTCTTTCTTTCTTTCTTTCTTTCTTTCTTTCTTTCTTTCTTTCTTTCTTTCTTTCTTTCTTTCTTTCTTTCTTTCTTTCATTCTGGTGAAGTATCCCTTTATTACTCTCATTTGCCATGTTGCTGGGAAGTGATGATAAACCTCTTAGTTAGTTAGCAGAGAAGTTGTTTATTCCGGTAATTGTTAATAATACACTCTTTATTGAACTGTCCATTGTTTTATAAAAGTAATAAACCACTCCAGTCGGTTTAGGCCACTCGAGAGTTTTAGGAACATCCCTTATTAAATTCTGTAATTGGTGTAATGAGTTTTCATTGTCACATCTCAATATGATGCATCTTTTTACATCTCTAGCTAGTATTTAATGAATACCATGAAGATCTAACAGTGACTTTAACTGTCTATCAACATATAATGAAAGCCCAGAATTTTCATTTAAGATCAGTAACCTCAATCTGGCAACCCAGCTGTCAAACACATGGGAGCTCTTAGTATGATAAACCGTGTAAGCTATATTATGAGCTGTATGAGATAAAAAAAAAAAAAAACGAGAAGATCCCTCCAATGTGTGAATGTGTCGATAAATCATCATGTTTGGTCAAATCAGGGGTTGCATGTGTCACATAGCAATTTACTGTGAAAACGGCAGCGGCAAATGCAAAACAAGCCCTGAAGAGGTTGCTAACTTTCACATTATAGTATGGCTCCTGTCCCCCCTCTCTGCCCCTCTCCACAGATGTTGTGATAACGCTGTTGTTGTGTTCGGAGCCTTAGGACTGCCAGGGTCCCTAGAGACACGATGGTGCCGTACATTTGAATGAGATAAAGAAAAGAGCCCCCAGGGCTTTCCATTCAAAGGTTTCTCTTTCCCAACGAATTTGTTTCAGCTTGGCATAAAGCACTGTGTGGTGTCATGCACAAAATAAGATTAATCTGTGCAACTATATGCTTGTCAACTAAAGTAACACATAATAATAATAATAGTGAGGATTGGAAAATAATAAATGCATTGGAAAGGTTGAGGTTATGTTATTGCACCATTTATCTACAGTGCAGTAAATGTTAATATAGGGGCCGTCAATCGATAAAAAAATTCAAAAAGAAATTACTTTGTCGACCGATTGATCTAATTAATCAACTTTAATCGCAAATATCGGTATTTGCTGAAGCAAGACATTAGGCCTACATTTAGCAACCAAGGCTCACTGGAAAAACCTACATTTTTGCAAAACTCCATAAACATACATAGTACAACCCTAAAAATAAAGGTTCTTTATTGGAATCAATGGTTCAAAAGGTTCTTTATAGTGGGAAAAAAAGGTTCTTTAGATTATTAAAATGTGCTTTACACTTTACACTTAAAAAAAGGGTTCTTTTACGTCACTGAAAGGGTCTTTAGGGGGCCAAAAATGGTTCTTCTATGGCATTGCTGCGAAAACCCATTTTTGGAACTTATTTTTAAGGGTATATACAATACAGTTCACTGCAGTTTCCAACTGAAATGAACACTGGTCAACTTTTATACATTTTCTCACAAATTATGATGGCGGGGCAGATTTGACCTTGAAAAAACTTTTAGCACAGTGCATGATTTGTGACTGAATGCATTTTTATGTAAGCAAGCTACTGGCATGGTTGCTTTAGAAAACTGTGTTTTTATATCATGTTTGCTTCTGTTAACACGATCGATTTGGTTTTTGGTAGAGTTTAATGGAGGTGGTATATTTTATACAAACGTGATAGAGCAAAAACGTTTTAATGGCATTCATCGGACATTTCATTCCTGAACTGTTGCGATATATACCCAACCTAAAACATTGCCACATTCTTCTGTTTTGTCCTGTTTAATGATGATGGACATAGATGTTCTATTATTGTAAATGAGCACCGTAGAAACTTGAAGCAAGATAACTTACATGTTAGGTAATGCAGTGCCTATACCAAGAGTCACGTGCATCCTGACATCATCTTTGACTGAGGGGCTGAAAGAGTAGAAACATCTCTTTCCTCTCATGCATAATTTCTGCTTCTGCTTTTCATGAAGTATGTTTTTTGTTCTGTTTATGTCTAAATATAGCTCTGTGAAATGATTGTATTCAGCCTTTGGCAATGCAGAATATTAAAGCTACTCGCTAGTTTCACTTTTATTGAGTTTGTGGTTGTATCTGATGCCAAGACAATAAGTTTATTATTTGATTATGGTGCATAATGCATTGTTCATTTAAATAATCAGACGATGTACAGAGCTTGACTGTTGTTTTATAAGTTTGAAGCATTGCAGATGGGGAATTATGAGGATATTAGCACTCTGCTAATGCTAACTGTTGATTTATCTGTGAAGGGGTGTGCTAAAAGACTTGAAGGGTTTTAAACACTGTACATAAACACAAAGTGGAGTGAAACTGTAAAGGTTTGGCTGTTTGTTTCGTAATAACCACAATTAATGCTGTTTGTTTCGTAATAACCATAATTCAATTATATATATATATATATATATATATATATATATATATATATATATATATATATATATATATATATATATAAAATTACGTCTGAATCCAGTATTTCTGAAATAAGTAAAATTAGATTTTAAGGTTTATTGATATTTTAAGATTTTGTGCCTGCATACATCACATGCATTTTTATTTATGTATTTATTTATTTATTTATTTATTTTTATTATTACTATTATTAGTATTATTATTATTGTTATTTATTTTTAAATACCTGGTTGTGGCTAACTATGCTCTGTGAAGCAGTGCAGTCAACATCATATGTTTTTTAATAGACTAACAAATGATTGTGCTTTTGGCAAGTGAAGGTTTAGTGAGTTTTGCACATATGCTGTCATGGAGATTAATTACAGCTAACTGTGTAAACAGAAGTAAATGGAGTTCTGGCTAAAATAATTTATTTATTTCTTTGAGATATCATAGCTTATATCTGCCTAGTCCTCCGTGCGTGTTTCAAGCTGCAGTTTGTCTCGAATATATGAAATGTGATAATTGCCATCATTTTTCAAATAAGCAGACAGAAATAATATAAGCAAAGGCATTTTGGTCCTTTGATTATGTTTCTGTGCCAGCGTTGATCATGTTCAGCTGAATGCAAAATAGCTACAAATAGTTCATGCTGTGAGCCGATATGTTATGGTGGGATTTCTGATTTCCCTGACATCACCAGTCTGATTTCAAGACTTTTAGAAGTCCAAAATACATTTTAAGTGCATGAAATACTTGTTTACAATAATTGTTCAAGAACAGATTTAAATATTTTCTGAAGAAAATGTGAGTGATGTTTGCCTGTGCAAAACTCAGTTTGCTAGGGTGCTTGTTGGGTATTTCCAGGGTATTGCTATAGTTGCTAGCATGTTCCGAGTGGTTGTTAGGGCATTAAAAGTGGTCGACAAGGTGTTCTGAGTGGTTCCTTGGCAGTCGCTTACTGCCTAAAGTCAAAAAAAGCCTTTAAGATATTCAAATCCCTAATCCATTCCCAATCCAAAAGTCTCAAAAAGCAGCATGTTTCGAGAAATCATACATGTGTGTAGCACAAACAACTAACCCTATAGGGTTATGATTTGAATTAAACCCCTTTGGCATGGAATAAGTTACCCGCTAGAATGTAAAACTTAGGGATGAGCAATAGTAATGCTTGCCTTAGCATGCACAACTAATAAGTAGTCAGAAATTGCATGTTTGACTGTCACCTTTCCAGATTTGTTCATGAAAAGCACTGTGTGATGCTACATGAGTAATGCACAGATTGACTGTGAATGTTGATCAAGGTGGCATAAGGAGGAATAGAGTACAGGGTTGACAGAGACCCTGAAGTCTCACAGGCAATCTGCTCAGCTGAGAAAGCGAGAAAAAGAGAGAGAGAACAAGAGAGCACACACGCAGCTCATAAATCCATCATCCACCACATTGAATGGAGTAAAATAAAGACAGAGTAGTGCAGATGTCCCCAGAGTGACACCAGCATGACTGATTTGGCATTCCAGGGTCTCTGACACACTCTTAGACTGAATAATTAGATATTGCCATATGTCTCTGCCAAACTCTAAAGAGTCTAAAGCACGACACGCTGATGAATGCAAGCATTAGTGATTCAACAAAGTGAAATAATGTAACTTGCTTATAGCGGCATTATCATAATTACGACCATGATTAGGAAACCATAAAAGCATTCATAGTGATTTATGATGTGCTCACAAATACATTCAGTTCTCAATGGTTTGTATATGAAGAATGCAAAGCATTAGACATCCATATTCTATTGGGTAAGTAAGTGAACATAATGAAACCACACTGGCATACATTAAACAGTCAACTAATTTAGATGGATATTAACCCAAAAGTTGAACTGTGTTTTGAAGACAAGGGTTCTTTTTTTCCATAAATGACAAGTGTGTGTGCGTGCGTGCATGCGTGTGTGTGTGTGTGTGTGTGTGTGTGTGTGTGTGTGTGTGTGTGTGTGTGTGTGTGTGTGTGTGTGTGTGTGTGTGTGTTAGGTCCCTTTGTAAAAAGTACATTTTAAGAAAACAGTTGCCCGCTTTTTTTAAAAGTACAATCAATAGGATATTTAAGTCATTTCAACTTAAATTACATTAAACTGACTTTAATCACTTTTCACTTAACTCTTTAAGCATTAATGGTGGAAATGTTTGAAACCTTTTTAGCAAAGACTTTAATGTACAACGTGTATATGCACAGAAAATGGCTTTAAAATTGTTGAAATATTTTGAATAGATTTAATTGTTTTCAATTGGTTACTAGTCAAAAGGTATTTAACGTTTTGGAGATGTTATCTGACAGAAGATCCAATCCGAATCTGCATGGCTTACACCCAAGCAGATTCGGATTGGATCTTCTGTCAGATAACATCTCCAAAACGTTAAATACCTTTTGACTAGTAACCAAAAGTCCAAATCATAGTCTCTGCTGCACCAATTTAACTGATATAAATAGTGTTGAACATTGCATAAAATCTGTGTCTATTCCTCGTTTAGTGAGATCAAATAATAAATCTACTGCAGGATCTAGAAAAAATCTAATTGTTATTAAAACAGAAAATGTTGCTATTAGTAATCAAAAACAATTTCTAAAGCTAGGTCTTCTAAACATTAGATCACTCACACCTAAGGCAGTTATTGTAAATGAAATAGTCACAGATAATAGCTTCGATGTACTTTGCCTTACTGAAACCTGGCTTAAACCAAATGATTATTTCGGTCTAAATGAGTCTACTCCATCAGGATACTCCTATAAGCACGAACCCCGTCTGATTGGTCGTGGCGGCGGTGTTGCAACAATCTATAGAGATATTCTCAATGTTACTCAGAAAACGGGCTATAAGTTTATTTCGTTTGAAGTACTTGTACTAAATGTTACGCTCTTAGATGTTAGAAAAACATCCCTATTATCTCTAGCCTTGGCTACCGTATATAGACCGCCTGGGCCTTACGCTGATTTCCTAAAAGAGTTTGCAGATTTTCTCTCAGACCTATTAGTTAATTTCGATAAAGCATTAATTGTTGGAGACTTTAATATCCACGTAGATAATTCAAATGATGCGCTAGGGGCTGCGTTTACAGATTTATTAAATTCCTTTGGGATTAAGCAAAACGTTACCGGACCAACTCATCGTTTTAATCATACACTCGATTTAATTATATCACATGGAACCGATCCAACCGATATAGATATCATTCCACAAAGTGAAGATGTCACTGACCATTACATGGTAACTTGCATATTACTATCGATTAGGCAGAACAATCCTTCCATCCATCATAGATCATTTTTCAAATAGCTTATCTGATTTGTCTCAGCTGCTCAGTGAACCCAAACAAACAGATGAACTTGAGGAATTAACTAGCACTATGAGCACCATTCTCTCTGGTACATTGGATATTGTTGCACCCATTAGACTAAAAAAGGTCAGAGAGAAAAGTAAAGCACCATGGTACAACAATACTACGCATGTTCTAAAGAGAGAAACCCGTAATTTAGAGCGTAAATGGAAAAAAACTAACTTAGAGGTCTTTAGAATCGCATGGAAAGACAGTATGTCACGTTATAAAAAGGCCCTAAAAGAGGCCAGGGTTGAGCATCTCCGCAATCTAATAGAAAACAACCATAACAATCCTAGGTTCTTATTTAACACCGTGGCTAGACTAACAAATAAACAGATGTCTCCTGAACAAAATATTCTGTTACAGTTTAGTAGTAATGATTTCATGAAGTTCTTCACTGAGAAAATAGAAAACATCAGAACCACAATTGTAAACGTCCAATCCTCAATCGCGCCTTATAATTCGGCCTCAATTATCACCCCGCAAGAACAATTACAGTGCTTTACAACTATAGAACAAAAAGAGTTAAATAAACTTATCATTTCATCTAAAACAACAACATGTTTATTAGATCCTATACCAACTAAACTATTGAAAGAAGTGTTACCTGTAGTGGAAGAGCCTCTCCTCAATATTATTAACTCATCTTTATCATTAGGTTATGTTCCAAGAACATTTAAACTGGCAGTTATAAAACCTCTCATTAAGAAACCACAATTAGATCCACATAATCTAGCAAATTATAGACCCATTTCAAATCTACCTTTTATGTCTAAAATACTAGAAAAAGTTGTGTCCTCTCAACTGGGCTGTTTCTTGCAAAAAAATGACATCTATGAAAAGTTTCAGTCTGGGTTCAGGCCGCATCATAGCACTGAAACTGCGCTCGTTAAAATCACAAATGATTTACTTTTAGCTTCTGACCAAGGCTGTATCTCAATACTAGTTTTACTTGATCTTAGTGCTGCGTTCGATACTATAGATCATACAATACTCTTAGATCGACTACAAAATTATACTGGTGTTCAAGGACAAGCATTAAGCTGGTTTAGATCGTATTTATCTGACCGCTACCATTTTGTTTATTTAAATGGAGAAAAATCGATCATAACTCCAGTAAACTATGGAGTGCCGCAGGGATCTGTCTTAGGCCCTCTATTATTCTCAATATATATGCTGCCACTTGGAAATATTATAAGGAAACATGGAATTAGTTTCCATTGTTATGCTGATGACACTCAAATATATATTTCATCACGGCCGGATGAAAACGCTAAATTATCCAAATTGACAGAGTGTGTTAAAGATATAAAAGATTGGATGACGCGCAATTTCCTTTTATTGAATCCAGACAAGACAGAAGTAATACTTATCGGTTCAAAAAACCACCCACAAAACCTCTCACAATACAACTTTAACATAGTAGGATGTCCTGTTACTTCATCCTCTACAGTAAAAGACCTGGGTGTTATACTAGACTGCAACCTGTCTTTTGAAAATCATATTTCATATGTTACAAAAACAGCCTTTTTCCACCTTAGAAACATTGCTAAGCTACGCAATATGCTATCTGTTTCTGATGCAGAAAAGTTAGTTCATGCATTCATGACCTCGAGACTAGATTACTGTAATGCTTTATTAGCTGGTTGTCCTGCATCCTCAATAAACAAGCTACAGTTAGTTCAAAATGCCGCCGCTAGAGTTCTAACTAGATCAAGAAAATATGATCATATAACACCAATTTTATCGTCACTACATTGGTTACCTATAAAGTCACGTATTAATTACAAGGTATTGCTACTGACTTATAAAGCCCTAAACGGCTTAGCTCCAGTCTATTTAACCGATCTTCTATCGCCCTATAATCCATCGCGCTCTTTAAGATCACTAAATTCGAGGCTTTTGGTCATACCTAGGATATCCAGATCCACCAAAGGAGGGAGAGCATTTTCACATTTAGCTCCAAAACTCTGGAATAGTCTTCCGGATACTGTTCGTTGCTCAGACTCGCTCTCCCAGTTTAAAACTAGATTAAAGACGCATCTCTTCAGCCAGGCATTTATATAATACTTTTAATCTTACAGTTAAATCCGGTCTCTAGTTCATAAACGCCAGAGGAGAACTGGCCTCCGACTGAGCCCGGGTTCTCCCAAGGTTTTTTTTTCTCCATTAGGTCACCTGATGGAGTTTTTCGGTTCCTTGCCACTGTTGCCTTTGGCTTGCTCAGTTGGGGATATTTGGGGATATTTAATTGAATTAATCAATCAACGATACCATTGATCAGCATTACCAAACGTGGACGTTCCACTAGAAACAAACATTGATGTATTGTTTTAATTTATTACTGTGAAGCTGCTTTGATACAACCTATGTTGTGAAAAGCGCTATATAAATAAACTTGACTTGACTTGACTTGACTTGAAATGCAAATTAGTTGTTTAGATTTAAATGAAATGCTTAAAATAGGCAATTTAAGTTGGGTTCTCTTTCTAAAAATATCCCTTTTGTAGTGTAACAACATGCCCCGCTATTAAGACATTACTAACTATTAATTAAATGAACTGCATCTTTTTTTCCCTCCTAAGCTTAAATAGTGGAAATATTCAAAACCTTGGTAAGACAATATTGTAAGTGTATATATAGAAAATTGGTTTAAAAAAATAAAAATTTACTTTATCAAGTTTTTAAGTAAACAGTGTAACAACTAGCCCCAATCTATAGCTAATTCATTTTTATTCTATAAGTGACTTATAAGACAGGAATTGACAAGGAGAAAATGATAGATGATTGCAAGATGGAGTCGATCCCCGTGTTGCCTGCATGAGAATAATGGCTGAATGAATCAGAGCGTCTGTGCGAATCGCTAAGCCATTGCAAGTCAAGAAACATCTATCTGGTTCAGTTAAGTCTGGCTGATAACCTGATGCATCTGTAGCTTGACAAAGGCCCTGGCCTGCTCTCTCAGTCAGGTGAGTCCAGCTGGAGCGACGGCAGGATTATGCACCTGGCCGTGTTGGAGCGTTGCCCACATCATGTCAGACATCCTTCCTGAGGAGCCTACAAACCCATCACTTTCAAAACCTCGGAATTATTCCTGTTTGATTTGTTCTTTGTTTCAGATGTAGTAACTTTAGCTTCATCTGCATTTATCTGCTAAATGCACATAGCAGCTTGAAATGAGTCTTGTGCATGTTGCTATTATACACAAAACACATTGTTCCTGTCAAAACTGGTCAATATAGGGTTCCAGTCGTTATAGCTGCTCAAGGTGAGTAAATCATGGGGTAATTTTCATTTATGGGTGAACTAACCCTAAGCTACTGAAAATGCATCAGTACTTTTTAGTTAGTTATGTTGTACAATACGAATGCCTCTTTTCCCCTCCATTTCATTGTTCACGAACCAGTTAAAGTCATTTGACTCATAACAAACCCGTTCTGTCAGTCGGTTAGCCGACAGTTCCATTACCTATTCTTGGATGTGCAAATACAGGAGGGATAATGTCAAGCGTTGGCCTTATTGTGCCCTGCCATTAACAAAATCTAAGACGCAATGAACGAGGTCGCTGTCTCCGGTGAGAGGAGGTTTTCACGGCAACGCGTTCTGCGATTACCCTCCCACCCGCAATCATGCCACCCACCGTGGATCATTAATATTACAAACC